>NC_136982.1:27859051-27861551 GCF_032717465.1 Coenobita brevimanus
TGTTGGAGAGAGAGGAAGAAGGTGGCCGAGAGCAAGATGGAGAGGTTAATTTCGGACATTTTCTAGGAATAGATGGAACAAGTAGATCAGAGTGAACGAAAATGGGACAGGCCTTTTTCCTTCAGCGGAATTTCACAGGCGATTGATGATTATAACGACGATGTATATTGATATAGTTTGCATCAGTAACATAATTATGAAGAGAGTATTAAGCCGCAGTGGGAAAGAGGGCACGCTATTGAACGGAAGTGGAATATTGGATTCCGCCCAGGAAGTTCCCAAATTGTTACGTGTCAAAATAAACTGCTCTAAACAAGGGCACCATCTTACAGTCTCAAAGAGGAGTGCATGACGTAAGTACTGCATGGGGGAAAAGATATGTGAGTAAGAGGTGTTACGGTACGAATATGCCAACTAGAATACGGCCATATATCATTACATTTCAGAACACACGAATAACAGAGAAGAGGATAACTGCAAAAGCTCCCACGTAAAAGTATGATTCAGTTACGAGAAAGTAGCGAGCATAGCGGAGAAGAAAAATATATATATATATATTTTTTATAATGGTATAGCTGCTCTCTTAACAGCCTCATTACTCGTAATTTGCAGCGAAACTTGAGTTCTGAGAAGTGACAGTTAGCTTCTGAAGTTTGACACTGTGATTAGTAGTAATTTTTATTCGTCTGATACGAGAGAGAGAGAGAGAGAGAGAGAGAGAGAGAGAGAGAGAGAGAGAGGGGGGGCAGAGTATGTCCCCGAACTACTGGTAAGCCTCTCTGATTGGATAAGTCGCCTGACCCCTAACCCTACCCCCACCCCCACCCCCATCCATTCCCTCCCATTCCTCTTTCTCTTTCCCTCTCCTTCTCTCTTTTCTTCTTCCTTTCCCTCTTAATGGTATCCCTCCGTTTCCATTCCTTTTGCCTCTCTTCTACGTCCCTCTCCTACTCCCTGCGTTATCCTCGCCCTCCTCTTTCTTCTCCCTTCTCCCATCCTCCCCTTCATCCATATTTCTCTCCCATCCCACTTCCTCTCCCACTCCCTGTCATCCCTCTCCCTCATTTATCCCTCTCCCACCCCCATTTTCCTCTCTCTCTCTCTCTCTCTCTCTCTCTCTCTCTCTCTCTCTCTCTCTCTCATTTTCACTGCCTTTTCCGCTCCCTCTTTGTTTTTCTCTTCATTATTCCGCTATCCCTCTCCTACCCCTCACCGTTTCACTCTCCCACTCCGTTTTGCTTCATTTCCTGCGATGGTAGAGTTGCCTGGTTATTCACACGTCCCTCAGCTCACGCCCCGTCCCCCCGAAAATAGGATGGTGAACTGCAGGAGAGGAACAGCTTGGCCTGCATTCCATTTGTTTCACATTCAGTTGGCCCGGGGACGACGACGACGACTACTACTACGACTACTACTACTACTACTGTTACTACTACTACTGCTACTCTACTTCCTCCCCCTCTTTTACGCCTCGCTGTTTCCTTCTTTTTTTGTTTGTTTGTTTCTCCCCCTCACACGCTCCGTTTCAATCGCGCTTCATCTCCGCCCTTTCCTTTCTCTTTCCCTCCCTCATTTCTGTGTTAGTCCCAGTCCCGTTTCATTCCTTTCCTTTCCCGCTCCCCTTATTTTACTCTCCCCAGTCCGTTTTTGCTCCCTCGTCCATCCACCTCTCTCACCTTTCCTCTACCTCTTCTGTTCGCCTCCATTTTTTCATACCTCTCTTTCCCCCACTCCCATCAGGCCTGTACCTTCCATATTCCCCTCTCCCTCCCTTCGTCTCCTATCTCTCGCCCTTTTTATTTTACTCGTATGTCCTGTCCCATTCATCTTCCTCTTCTCTCCCTCTCATCGACTTTGCTCTCGCCCTCCCCTTCCCCATATCCGTCCCTTTCTGCCCCTGTTCCATATCTCTCCCTCTTTTCTCCTACTACCTCAGCCTCTCCTCTCCTCGCCCATTATTCTGATTTCCTTTTCCTCTCCTCCCACTCTCTCTCTCTTTCCCTGTCCCTGCCCCTCTTCTTCCCCGTCCTCTTCTTCCCTCTCTCCTCTCCTTGCCTTTCAGCTTATCAGTTTTAGTCTCTAGCTGATATATATTATAACCTTCCCTGTGCCAAACAGCCACGAAAGGACCAACAGGTCTGTTGCTGTTTTCTCTCCTTTGTACTCCCTCTCCCTCTCCCACAATGTCTATCTTCCCCTCTCCCCTCTTTCGCCTCTCAGCTCTTCCCCTCTCTTTCCTCTCCGTGTCTTCTCTCCCATTTTCTCTCCCTGTGCCTCTCCTCTCCCGGTCCTGTCCCTCTCCCTCTCCCAACAGCTCAGTCTGACGGTAATTAAACTTAGCCAAATCCCCTGCCCTGGGGAGTGACGAGAGAGAGAGAGAGAGAGTGTGTGTGTGTGTGTGTGTGTGTGTGTGTGTGTGTGTGTGCGTGTGCGCGCGCGCGTAAGTGTATACATTTTGGTGTTTGTATGTGTTATTGTGTGAAAGTTAGGACGTGAGCGT
>NC_136982.1:27866551-27869051 GCF_032717465.1 Coenobita brevimanus
AGGATGTACCGAACCGTGCAGGGATTAGTAAACACACACTCACTGCCTCGTCGTAACCAGATCTGTTATTCACTGGAAGAACGTGGAGCGTCGGAAAATTCTGCACCTCCCTGTTTTGTGACTCTGATTATTTTTTGTAGGATGAAAAATAGACACTGGAAGTATCTGTGAGTCCTATGCTCGTCCATCCTCTAAAAGCAAATGAGTTACGGCGCACGGTATTTCTTCATTGTTTCTTATTTATTATCATTGTAGACGTTTTAAACTTCCTTGTAGCCCAGAACTCGCAAGTGGCCGACTGATCGTACTTTACTTATGAATTTTAAAGCTTGGAAGATTTTTATAAGCTTTCATACAGCCAGACGCCAGGGAGATAAGAGGCAGTGTGTTGGTGGAGAGGTCCTTACTGAGTAGGGGCAGAATCACGTGGAGATTCTTTAGTTCAGTTTACCACTTAATGGATGCGGCATTAGGCATTTTATGTTAGATACTGCTCTCTCTCTCTCTCTCTCTCTCTCTCTCTCTCTCTCTCTCTCTCTCTCTCTCTCACACACACACACACACACACACACACACACACACACACACACACACACACACACACACACACACACAAAGAATGTATCCCCACATATGCACACATGCAAACAAGCATAAACTCACCGTGACAGACACACAAAAAAACAAAAATAAAAAAAGTTACAAGCGCAAACAAGTGCGGTGGTGGACAGTAGTATCTTTCCACTGTGTAAGTCGAGAAATTGTGAAAATCTCAAATATTATACAGTATATTAAAGATTATGGGGGCTTTGAGATTCACGTCACTTGGTTTTGAAAGTCATGGCTCACCCTCATTTGTTATTTTTGTATTGGCCTGTATCGATATTCTTGTCCTAAGGTGACCAAGGAAGGAGTTATAGGCAAAAGCATGTAATTACAACCACATAAGTACAAACAGAATTACAAGCTCATGCAAACAGAGAATTTCATAACTACAACCATAGCCAAATACAAGCATAATTACAACTCCGCAAACAAGGAAACACAAGTGCATAAATTTCAAGTACTCACAAATAAAAGACAAGCACATAATTACAGCTACACACAAACAAACCAGCACACAATCACAAGCGCAAAGTGCAGACAAATACAATCGCGTACACACTTACAAAAAAACGCATTCACAACCACAGACACAGAACTACAGTCGACAAGCACAGCCACAAATACGGACACAGTCACAAACACAGAAAGAAGTACAAAGACAGGCAGTCACAAATATAATCACCAACTCAGGCAGTCACAGTTACACAGACAAGAATAGACAAAAGCACAGTTACAAATACAGATAAATATATGCACACGCAAACACTCATTAGCATACACCACAAACATGCACAGGCTCACACAAATAAGTACAAAAACAGCAAAAACACAATACAAACACACATAAACAAGAAAGCACAGACAGGTACAAAACTGCTAATGCAAACAAGCGCAGACACACACACACACACACACACACACACACACACACACACACACACACACACACACACACACACACACACACACACACACACACACACACACACACACACACACACACAAGAACATGCCAGCTCAGAGTCGAAGTTTGCCACACATAGGAAGCACAAACACACACAAACACAGTAAAGTACGGGGCAACTCTGCAGACAGTACAAGCACACACCTCTGGCCGCACACACGCACTGAAGTTGTAATCACTCTTGTGCGTGCTGAAGGATAGTATTGAGGGAGGGAAAACAGAGAGAAAGGGAGGGAAGGAAAGGGAGGGAGAGAAGAGATATAGGGAGGGGAGGCAGGAAAGGAAGGAGAGAAGGAGAGGTGAGGAGAGGTGAGAGGAAGTAGTGGTGGGAGGATGAAAGAAGAGAGAGGCAGAGAGGGAAAGGTTAGGAAGTGAGAGTGAGAAGGTGGAAAGTAAACAGAGGGAATGGAAAGATGAACGGAAGGAAGGAACGAAGAAAGAGAGGTGAGAGGGAGGCAGGGAAGAAAAGGGTAAGATAGCTTAGAGGGAGGGAGGAAGTGGAAAGAAATGAGAGGAGAAAAAGAAAGAAGATTCCTGTGAATTTGGTACACACCTTCCACCTCCCCCATCTGCCCGAAATCATATTTACCCAACCGCTTCTCCACTTCTCTCATATATTCTGCCCTTTTTTTCATCCTCTTGCAACCTTTCTACCCTCTTTGTATGGACTACTTCCTCCTGTCCTTCCCTCCTTCTATTCCGCCATTGCATTTGAACCTTGATTTTCACCACCACCAAGTGGTGGTCAAAAAGTCCACTCCCCCAACCTCTGTATGCTCCTGCATTCATTGCACACGTTCTCAATGTCGTCCGCATACACATAATCATTAATTGCCTTCCGTTCGTTCAGTTCATCACCCACCTTTCTTATCATTCGCCACGTATACTTGTGGAACATTTTGTGCCTAAAGAGGGTATTGGCTATCACCC
>NC_136982.1:27874051-27891551 GCF_032717465.1 Coenobita brevimanus
AGGGGGAGAGGGGGAGAGAGTGGGTGGAGGAGGGAGGGAGAAGGAATGGAAAGGGAGGGAGAGTGGGTGGGGGGGAGGGGATACGTGAAGGAGGAAGGGGGAGGATGTGTAGGAAGGAGGGGAGAGGGTGAAGGGGAGAGAGGTAATGGATGGAAAGGGAAGGAGGAAGGGTGGGATAATCGAGAAGTGGGGTCGGGGGTTGGAAGAGGAACGGAGGGAGAGTGGGTAGAAAAGGGAAGGAGATTGGGTGGAAGAGGAAGGAGGAAAAAAGGTTGGAGGAAAGAAGAAAGTAGATAGAAGAGGGAGGGAGAGAAAGAGGAGGGAGGAGAGAAGGATGAGTGGATGTCAAAAGACGAGTCAATAAAGGAAATGGAGTAACAGATAAGCGATGAGATAGAGTGAAGGGGCAAACAATAAATGCTGAACAGAACTGATTTTGTGATGGGAAGTAAAACGAAAACTTAATTCGTTCCATTTATCTAATATACTATAGTACTAGCCGTGTGTGTGTGTGTGTGTGTGTGTGTGTGTGTGTGTGTGTGTGTGTGTGTGTGTTGGGCAGCCGAAACTACACATACAAATCGCACAAAAATCGCAAAAAAAATCGCTGTTGTGAAAAAACTTGGTCTCATCACGATTGAAAAACTTTTACTATATTTAATGAGCGATCAAAGTTTGACCAAAAAACGCCGCTTCCGGCGTGAGTGCGTGAAATTAGGGTTCCGTTCACCGTAGCGTTTTTGATGGCTTTATTTCTGTGTGTGTGTGTGTGTGTGTGTGTGTGTGTGTGTGTGTGTGTGTGTGTGTGTGTGTGTATTTTGGGCAGCCGAAACTACACATTCAAATCGCACCAAAATTGGCACAAAAATCGAAAAAAAAATCGATTATGTGAAAAAACTTGGTCCCATCACGATTGAAAAACTTTTACTATATATATTAAGCGGTCAAATTTTGACCAAAAAACGCCGCTCCCGGCGCCCAGTCGGTTGCCGTGGCCGAGTGGTTAATATTTCGGACTTGCGTGCGGACAACTTGGGTTCCATTCCCGAAGCTGCAAATAACACGATCAATTGGTTAGCTGCAAAAAATCCGAGTGACAACGTTAGACTAGAACAGCACATAAACGGACCATCATGGGCCCTTCCGTGTCGCCTTGACGTTCGATAGTGACAACGTTAGACTAGAACAGCACATAAACGTGACTCGGATTACCTGTAATGATCGCAACGCGCGCGAAGCGCGAGGAAAGAAGTGAGAAGCAAGAGGAAACGAGTGAGAAGCACGAGAAAGCGAGCTAGTGCGAGAGGTTCGCACTTGTTTTTGCTAAAGCACCACGGGATTGAAACACACACACACACACACACACACACACACACACACACACACACACACACACACACACACACACACACTCTCTCTCTCTCTCTCTCTCTCTCGGTGAGGCAGAGGAAACAGCAAATAAAATGATGAAGTAGGTAGAGATTATAATGATAGCAGGAAATAAGTTAGTTGGGATAATAAAGCCGTGACAGATTATAAAGATAGTAAAGAAAATAATATCCAAAGGGGAAAATAAAGTTTGTAGATACAGCAAATAAAACCAGCGGGGTAAAAATGAAAGACTAACAGGTAGCCATAATAAAGTCAGGAGAAAATATGTAGCCAGTGAAGAATAAAGATTGAGATGAAGCCAGCAAAGAATATAGAAAATATGCTCAGTAAATATAGTAAAGATAGGAAAACGAAAAAAAAAGTAACAGTTAGTAATAGGTAGAAACAGTAAAAGAGAAAAAAACTAAAGTCGGTAAAAAATACAGGTGAAATGAAGAGCACAGAAACAGTTTAGTAGAGAAAATGAAGGGCTTAGAGGTAACAAAGTGTGAGAGAGCCTGTACGTAATAAATCCTGCCCTAATACCCGCTGTTGTAAATCCATGGCCGTGTTTGTCTGAGTACTGAGAGAGAGAGAGAGAGAGAGAGAGAGAGGAGGGGGGGTATACAATAAGGGAGTGTAGGAAGAAAGACAAAAAGAGAAAAGGGAGGGAGGGGATGAAAGCGAAAGAGGAGAAGGAAGAGATGAGATAAAGATGAAGATAAGTACACAGAAGAGCTTGAAAAACAAACATAAAGAGGATGACGGAAGGGAGGGTTGTAAATATTGTTTCTCTCTCTCTCTCTCTCTCTCTCTCTCTCTGCCTTACTTCCTTTCCTGCTGTCCTTCCCTCTTCACCTAATATTCTTTCTGCTCTCCATCTTCCTGTGCTTTCCTGCCTTCCTGCTGACTACATACACACCTGCATATCTACCTATATACCTACCTACCTTCATCTTTCCTTTTCTTCCTCTCCACATTATGCCTCCCTTCCTTACATCCTATTTGTTTTCTTGATTCTTACATCCATACTTACCACTCTTCCCCTTTCATCTCCCTCCTTCCTTTCTCCCCATTATATTCTCCTCCTCTTTTCCCCTTCCTTCATCTTGTTCTTCACCCCGTCCATTTCTCCTTCCCTTTCTCACCCTGCTATCTGTGTTTCCTTCTCTTCCTCCTTCACATCTTTTCCCCTTCCCTTCGTAATTTCCTTCTCTCCTTCCCTCCCTCCCTACTGTACTTTCCTCTCCTCTCTCCTCCTTTCTTAATGACAGTTCAGTTATCCCTCCTCTTCACTCCATCCTGCCCCACTGACACCTGTTTCCTCTCTCTCTCTCTCTCTCTCTCTCTCTCTCTCTCTCTCTCTCTCTCTCTCTCTCTCTCTCTGTCCATTAATTAATTTTTTTTCTCTCTCCCATGTGTCTTCCCTTGGCCACTTTCATTCTCCATCTGTCTCATTTCTTTCCCACTCTCGCTTTCCCTCTCACTTTCTCTCTCACACCTTATTGTCTCTTGTTTTTTTTTCTTTCTGTCAGTCTGTCTCGCAGTTATCTTTTTGTTTTTTAATTGGACATTCTCGCCTCATTATCTCTCTCTCTCTCTCTCTCTCTCTCTCTCTCTCTCTCTCTCTCTCTCTCTCTCTCTCTCTCTCTCCAGCATGTAATCCCTCTGTTAATTATATGCAGTTGCTGTGCCATCGTAAAACTCTCTTTGTTCTCCCTCTCCTTATATCATCCTCTCTCCCTTCTACGCATTCTGCTGTCATTTCCCGTCTTATATTTTGGCTCCTTGTTTGTGTTTTCGTTTCCCGTCTAATTATATATATATTAGTTCCCAGATACCCAGCAGTCCTTCCCCGCGCAACAGATGTCTCCACACACCATCACCTATGACTGCCTGGGTGCAAATACCAACTACTAAAACATGAAAGGCTTATCTTATTCATTACTGGTGTTATGGTATTTTAAGGGGTGATTTTATGGTTTATCCTAAGGACGACCAGGTTACCGTACGCCTTGAGGATATTCGCTTTCAGGTGGTGGCGACCATCATCCAATCACTTGATGTAGTGCTGCCTACTTCTTCCTCAGCCTTTATCATTCTTTTTCTGTGCCTGCCCTCCTCTCTTCCTATTTCTCCCATCTTTCCTGTCACTACTTAATGCTTTTCTTTCTGTTACAGGTGGCTTTACATTGAGTGACAAGCCAAATGGTTTCCTGTAAGCCAAGAAACCATTTACAACGCTGGGTGGTAACCATATAACCAAACCATACGTGCTCCCTACGTGTCAAGTGGGTTTGTGGAGGGTTAGTGCCCCTCCCAGTAAAACAAGTAACCCAGAGTCAAATGGCCACCCTGTACGGGATTATGGCGTCTGGCAATAGATAAATAGATAGATAGATCAGAGTCACTACCGTACACGATCAGCAGCCCACACCTATGCCACTTGACCACCACCCCTGCCCCATTTATTCACCCACCCCATTTTTTTGGTGGGATACGATGATGTAGCTAATTCATATTCATCCCCTCACCCTACTCTCACCCTCTCTTTACACACACACACACACACACACACACACACACACACACACACACACACACACACACATTTATATAACCTTTGCAACACCACCAGCTCCCCCCTCCCTCCCACACTCCTCCGATTCCACCTGAAGCAACACTGCATTACTGTGCTCTAACATCAACACAGCTCCCTTTGAACAGTATGCAGCATATTCAGTACACAAGTATATTAGGTACACTGCCATATTTGGATGGGAAAAATATATTGTCCTGAATATATCCACTAGGTTAACATATTTGGTACGTAAGTAATTTATTCCATTGGTAAATATATTCAGTATGAAATATATTCTGTATATAAATGTATAGCCAGTACTGGTATGTATAAGACAGGTAGATAATTTAGTCAGTATGTAATATAGATGATATGTTCCCAGGTTGTAATTATCCTCGTATCTGCTCTCCTATTCTCCTTATGCCTCTCCATCTTTCCCTTTCTCATATCTGTTCTGCTTTTTACATCACTTATTACATTTTACTTGCCTTCTCTTCTTTCTTCTATTTTATCTCCCATTTCTCTTGCCTTTCCTGTCCTGTCCTCAGATCACGTCTCCAGTTTCCTTTTCTCACGCTTCCTCTCCCCCTCATATATGAATTCCCCCCTCCCCCATCTCCTCTCTCTCTCTCTCTCTCTCTCTCTCTCTCTCTCTCTCAGTTCAGTCCCCTCTTCCCGTTCTACTTCCCTCTTCTCCCTTCATCTCACCTCTCCTCACCTTACTTCACCTCTTGCTTTACTAGTCATATCTTCATCTCATTTAATTAGATACAGTAGCTATATTCTTCGCCGCAGTAAACCGCACGAAATGACCACTAAGCCTGTTTCTCTTGCATTTCTCTGTCTTCCTTTGCATTCTCCTCTTCTCTTACTGTCGATTAATACATTTTCTGTTCTCACCTCTAACCACCTCTTCTCATCTCCCCTCTCGTCTCCTCATCTCTTCACTTACTATCTCCTCATCTTACCTGTCATCTCCATTTATCTCGTCTCTTTTTTCATTCTCATTTCTATATTTCACTTTGCCTCTTCTCGCTTTCTCTTTTCTCCTTTTCTGCTTTTCTCATCTGTATTTTTCTCTTAGCTGGTCTCGTCTCTCCCGTCTGAATCACACATATTCTTCTGTTTAATTTATTTCTCTTACATTCGTCCCTCCTGTTGTCTTCTCGTTTCACCTAACAGTTACTATACTCTTCACCTCTCCTTTACCTCATCTTTGTCTTTGCTTCTCTTCCCATTCCTCTCATATTGCCTTTCCTTTTGTCCTTTTTTCTGTTCTTTCCTCTTTCCTTCTCCTCTACCCCCCCCATTTTCCTCTCCCTTTCTCTTCTCTCTTTCCGTTTCCTCCCCGCTCTTCTTTATTTTTCTCACTATTTCTCTTCTCTTCGCCTCTGCGTTCCCCTTCGTCGTGCAAAATCAGTATTCTGCTCAGGTTTGCAACACAGCCTTTGCAACATACAGTACATAGAAAGAACTGGGAGGTAAAAATAGATTAACTTGGGACGGAGATTTTTAGCTGGCCTTCTTTCCTAGCTGTGTACGTTAGCTGCGTGGACGGTGTGGCGAGAATACAAAGCATCGTACTGAAGGGGTTATGTTCACCTGTTCTTTATTAACCTTTTCATCCCGGTGACGTATTTTGTCATATTTTTGCTTTCTATCAAACTCTCTCTCTCTCTCTCTCTCTCTCTCTCTCTCTCTCTCTCTCTCTCTCAACATAAGGAAGATTTTTAGTGCTATCGAGTTTTGATGTAGCTTCCAAAGTTGAATGAAATGTTTTTATGTAGGGAGAATTATAGATGTATTGTACAAGTTATCGGATCGGTAGGTTAATGTGGAACTTCTTTTTTTAACGCAGCCACTGCTTCATGAATCAACGAATTTATTCTTTTAGTAACGGATTAGGAATGGAATACTTTATCTGGAATAACCCAAGGTGATCTTTGTTCTCTCTCTCTCTCTCTCTCACACACACACACACACACACACACACACACACACACACACACACACACACACACATGCGCAGGAGGAGAAAGAGAGAGAGAGAGAGAGAGAGAGAGAGAGGTTTTAAAAGAAACATAATTTCTATGTTTGGCTTGGAACAATGAACTGTGTTGTCTTGTTTGCGTTATCTCATTACGGTGTTATTCAGGCTGAAACAGTACTATTGTGTTCGGCTCAGTAAAGCTGTGGCAGGTAGAGGTTTAAGCATAGGTCTGTGCAGGCCAGTCACACCGCACATCATATCAGTCAGTGGAAAAGGTGTTCGTTACATCATTACTGGACCAGCCATCGTGTACACTAGATCAGGCAAGAGAAAATGTAGATCATCACTCAGCATATAATATGTCCTCTCGTACTTTTGTTAGTTTACAATGATGACTCTTTAGTCTTGCCACCACCGGACGATATAAATTCATCTTTAAGGAGTAACTGCCAGCGAAAGGGTTTGAAAGTCGAAGTCTTTTCATTGTCCGCAAATGAAATAATTTCTCATTAATTCTGGCTGCTAGTTAAAGATAGTGTTGAACGTGAGGATCTTTGCCACTGAAGCGGTTAGACTCTATCTCCTTTAACCTTGTCTGTAGTTACAACGACACCTTTAATCATTCTTTCTTGCTACTATACCATCATATGATATTATTAGTGCCGCCGCTGGGGTAGCTGTTGTGATCGAGTTTGTTCTCTGTACTTGTATGTATCTGTGTAGGTATTCTTGTAAACAAATTACAGTATCTCATAATTGCCTAAAATGATTCGGATCAAAATGGCACATGCTGACGGTTTGCAGCCGAGAAGCGGAAGCCTGTTTATGACAAGGGAAATCGTTGGCGTTCAGAACCTGTATGCAACGGTTCTTTCAACATGGCATACCCCTACAGTGGAGCTTAAACCAGTTCACCAATGTAGAAATTCCCCCCCCCCCTCCTCCTCCAAAAGTCAGCAGAATTAACTGCAGCCGAATGCTTATGTTCTCCATCCAGGTGTCTAGGTTGCAGGCGAACCCCAGTGGCCCCTTTGCTTCATTAGTCTCAGTGTGTGTCTGGTTGTATGCAAGAGGCTGTGGTGGTGAGCCTTGTGGGGACCCTCTAGATCGGCCTTTGGATTGTGTCCCTCACATTCATATACAGGACCCTGGTTGAGAGGTTTACACCCATGTCACCACAGAACACCGCTTTGAGAGTGGCGTTGGGGGGTATTTCAACTTTGGAAAGGACCTTTAACAGTGAAAGGGATAAATTATTTATCCATTAACCCTGCAGTGCTATAACGTGTTATATTTCAATCTTGCTGCATCCAAACTATTTTAATCAGCCTAGGAGGGCAGTGGAAGCGGTTAGATGTTAAACCTTTCAGTAGCTGTAGGACACGGTTTGTTTTCTTACATTAGACGATTTTATTCTTCTTAACCAGGATTTTCTGGAATGTAATGGTAAAAAAAAAAAAAATGTTGCTGGGCAGTGCGCAGTTCAGCCTGAAACTTTGGGACCCAAGAGGATAACTGATGTATTTTATTCTGGACGAAGATCGGTTTTAACTGAAGGAGACGCTTTAGCTTCAGAGGTTTTAACTACAGCAGGGAAAAAATCGAGAAGTAGTAACTTCAGTGTACACTTCGATCCTAAACCAGAGCAGTCGACGATAATTTTCATCTCGTAGAACAATAAACAGTCCAGCTCAGTTCTGCATCATCATCATCATCATCATCATCATTGTGTCCGTGGTTATGGTCGTCGTCGTCGTTGTCGTTATCGTCATCTCCATCTCCATTATCATTACCACCACCATCGTCATCCATCATTCGTCATTCATCATCCTTCACTGTCATGGTCGTCGTTATAATCTTCCACCATTCGTTATTCGCCATACATCATTCTTCACTATCGTTGTCGTCGTCTTTCTTATCAGTTCTCGCAGCTTCCCTTACCTGTATAACACCACAACATAATTCACCATCTTACCATTGCATGACAGTATAACACAACAACAAGGCTAATATAATAATCATTAGTGTAAGCACATACAGTACAGTACTTTGCATCAGTATAACTACAACAACAGTCAACATCCAGATGTGCCACTGCAAGATATTAACCCCTTTACTACGAGATGCCTTTCTTGAGCTTAGTAAAGTTGTTTGGAAGTAGCAGAAATAATGTAATAAAGAATCCGACATAATTCTAGTACATCAGTGATCAATATAATATGCCATTAGAGCACATTATCCTAATACATACGAGTACATTGTCAGTCACGCCTCTTGCAACGTATTACATCAGCATCAGTGAGGTGCCTTTTGCAGTCTGCTACACCATCATCAACACATCATAAACACAATATCCTCATCAACACCCAGTCATCATTCGTAAACATGCTTTTGCAACCCATTGTCAGCAGCACATTAGCACGGCTTTAATAACTAACTTCATAAAGCCTAATTAATCAACACGCCAACTTGTAAACATCATTAACATCTATAATCCTTTGAAACTTAAAACAATAACTTCAGTATTCCAGCAGTAAATCCTCAACCCAACACATATAAACATCAAGAACACGTCATCAGTAACGTGTCTCATGAAACCATATACATTAACGTCAATTTTGCAGCCATATACCTAGAACCATCCGTTTGCAATCTATCAATCTAACTATTTTATAATGATCCGTGTTTTGTAGATTTGTTGGTTTGCCCATTTGTTACGATAACCCAGCAAAAACGGCGCATTGTAACGCAATTTTTGTCAGAGCAAAGTACCACAAAAATGCTCTAACTTGAAGAATAAAACAATTTCCAGTCCAATCGGGCCACCGGTTCCCGAGTTATGACTTATTTCTGGCCTTGTGACATCGAGCGGCTTCGGTCGCCTCTAAGCTGATCACTTTATCACTTTCTTTCTGGGCCTTGAAGTTACCTTAACACAACCTTTTTTATATAGAGCGGAAAGAGCGAGTATCGGTAAATGTCAGTCCGGCATGGCACCAACAAAAATAAGTCTTGAGTTAACTCTGCTGCACAACATTTCCGCATTCTGGCTTGTTTTTCTGTGCAGTATATTGGGGAGTCGGTTTCTCTGTCTCTCTCTCTCTCTCTCTCTCTCTCTGTCTCGTCTCGTCTCGTCTCGTCTAGTCTCATCTCATCCAGAAGGCAGTTCCATGCTCACTTTGCAGATCTCGTAGCGAAATAGTTTTATGCGCACATAGAAAGCTTTGTGTGTCCAGTGGTGGCAGTGAGAGAGACAGTGGCAGAAAGTGTGGTGCTGGACCCGCGTGAACTCAGACGTTACGGCGTTCACATTCCTAACTGGCGTGAATCCTTATTCTGGGGTTTGGTATCCAGACTTGGTGGACAGTGATTAGAATGGATGCGGCCACCATATCCTTCCATATGCTACACTTCTTTCACCTTAATTTGGCCCAGATTTTTTACTTTTTGCACCCCATTTCCCTTAACTCAGTGGCAGAAGACAGTGCTATGGTAGTACATTTATCATAACACTTCTTCGTGATTAGCACTGTATTCTAGTGATAATCTCTTGTTACAGATTAGCATAAGAGATGGACAGTTTACAATTTTAAGTCAAGTTAAAGTGAAAGGAATATTGTGAGACATGGGTGTAATAAGGGAGAGGTGGCGATGGTGATGGTGATAATGGTGGAGGTGGTGGTGGTAAAAGTGGGAGAAACGATGATGCTTATAGTGGTGGTTAGTATGGTGATGATAACAGTAATGATGGTGATAGTGGTGTGGAACATGTTATTAGAAAAAAGATGACATAGGTTATATTGTACTGCATTAATGGAGAGAGAGAGAGAGAGAGAGAGAGAGAGAGAGAGAGAGAGAGAGAGAGAGATGAACAGGCTGGATATACAAACAAAAAAGATTCATACCAGAGAGAGAAAGAGAAATACTGGTGACAATAAAAGCTGGAGGGGAGAGATTGATGGGGTGTGGGAGAGGGGTAAAGGGCAGAGAGAGAGAGAGAGAGAGAGAGAGAGAGAGAGAGATTATTACACCTCTGTTTAGTGGCTAATGAGAGTTTATGACCTCTCATTGTTTAAAAATTAATAGCTTTCTGCATGAGTGACACTTTCTTATTGTCTCTCTCTCTCTCTCTCTCTCTCTCTCTCTCTCTCTCTCTCTCTCTCTCTCACACACACACACACACACACACACACACACACACACACACACACACACACACACACACACACACACACACACACACACACACACACACACACACACACACACACACACAACAGAGAGAGAGAGAGAGAGAGAGAGAGAGAGAGAGAGAGAGAGAGAGAGAGAGACTAAATAAACCTAAACCCCGGATCGATGCCCCGTGAACCTCTAGCAGACAGAGGTACGGAAAATAGTGACTGTGAGAAGCTAATTAAGAACACCTGTGCTATTTCCTATTTTGCATTTTATCCTCGCTATCCTTAGACAATTGTAGGCCGCATAGGAGATGATTTTCTAACTAGAGGGCATAGGTACTGTGTTAATTTGTCTGTACAGTACGAGATATTGGATGAGTAAAATCGTGTGGTTAGTACAAGAATGAAATAAGAAGTCGCTGAACTGAAGCTCTTGCCTCATGTGGGTGGGTAGGTGGGTCGGGGAAGTGGTGTGGTAGTGGGTGAGGTGAGGGGAAATGTAAGGAAAGTAGTGTGTGTGTAGACAGGTAGATTTTTTTTTTTTTTCTGTCTGGCACTCAATGTTTTTACTGGTATTAGTGGTTTCTGTTCGTATGTCTGTCTTTTTTTTTTTTCCTTGTCAGTATATCTCTTTCTTTACTTTGTCTGTCTGTCTGTCTGTCTGTCTCTGTCTGTCTGTCTGTCTGTCTGTCTGTCTGTCTGTCTGTCTCTCTCTCTCTCTCTCTCTCTCTCTCTCTCTCTCTCTCTCTCTCTCTCTCTCTCTCTCTCTCTCTCTCTCTCAAAGATGGTGTTTGTGCTATAGAGAATCAACGTTGAAACACAAGTGCAACTCGAACATCATACTTGCATTGATTTCCTGAGTAAGAGAGAGGAAAGAGAAGGTGAGACGAGAGGAAAGGGGAAGGGAGATGAGATGAGGCGAGGTGAGGTGAGTGGGTTGAGGCGAGGAATGGACTGGAAGGGAGAGTAGAGGAAAGAAAAGAAGTGAAGAGAAGAGAGGAAAGAAGAGTGGGAAGAAAGTGAGATGTGAAGAGGTAATAGCCGGAGAACAGATTTTAGGATAAGGCCAGAATAATTGAACTACGAGAGACAGAGAGAGAGAGAGAGGTTAGAAAAATAAGGAAATGAAGGAAAGCAGTTTTATTCAACGTTCAAGAGTGAGTATAGTGTGGAAAAGATAGAAAATAAATAGAAAGGGAGTAGAGAGAAGGAGGGGCTGAGTGTGGGAGTGAGAGCGTGAGTGAGTGGATAAGAGCATGTCAGATAATAAGATTGAGGGAGAGAGAGGAGGTAAGAGGGCGTAGGAAAGGGAGGGAGGAAGGGGGATGGAGAGAGGGAGTGAAGGTGAGAGAAGCGAGATTTTTTTTATTACAGAAAAGAAAGAACCGAAGGCTGAATATAGCTTTGTGAATTTTTGAAGAGAAAACTGAACAAGGATAGAAGTAATAGGCAGAGGGAAAGACAGAGAGGAAGGCAGGACCAGAGCTGACCTGTTGCATACGTGAAAAACAGGGGGTACTTTTTATTTCTTGGATTAGCGAATTTAACAGTAAAGAAGGAAGATTGGTGGGAGTGAGGGACGGGATAGAGGGCATGAGAAGAGTTTATGGAGAGAGGAGGAAGGAGAAAGGGACTGAGAGGGGGAAGGGAGGAGGAGAGGAAGGTGAGAGGGGAGAAGAGAAAGGGAGTGAAGAGAAGCAAGGACAGAGGTGAGGCGAAGGAGCTTCCAGGGCAATTGGAGTGAGAGGAGGGGGGAAGGAAAAAGTCAGAGGGAAGAGCCAATGCAGAGAGAGAGAGAGAGAGAGAGAGAGAATAAACACGATCCATAGCCAAGAATAAAGTAATAATACAAAGAAAGGGTAAAGGAAAGGCACATCTTAAAGAAAAACAGGGAAACAGGAAGGAAAGACAGAAGGAAAGAAAGAGAAGAGAGAAGAGAAAGAGGAAAGGAATGGGAAGGAGAGATATAATGAAGAAGGAAAGGGAAGAAGAGGGGAGAGAAGGAGGGAAAGAAAGGGATGGAGAGATATAATGAAGAAGGAAAGGAAAGAAGAGGGGCGAGAAGGTGGGAAGGAAAGAAAAGAAGATAGGAGAGAATGAGGGAAGGAAAGGAAAGAAGAGGGGAGACAAGGAGGGAAAGAAAAACCAAAGAAGGGAGAGACGGAGAGAAATAAAATGAAGATGATAGGGGGGATGGTGGGAAAGGAAAAGAGAGAGGAGAGAGGAAGGGCCCCATTTAAGGGAATCAGAGTTGAGAGAGAGACGGCTACACAAATAATGGCCAGTCCAGATTGACGCCTGGTCAGAGAGGCATACGGTGATTCACAGCAACAAAGAAACGCCAGTGTATGCATCGGTACTTCATGTGCAGTCGTCAGTCTGTGGTACATTAGTAAGTGCGATTGTAAGTAAGCACGTAGTTTAATTTAAATCAGTATAAACAGAGGTACTGGCGCCATTATCGGGCTCATCCTTTAATAACATGCATACATAGTTCCATCATATAACCTGTTCTGATGCCTGTATTGCAGATATATGTATATATATGTATATATCTCTATGTACATATCAGTGCATGTATATATGTATATGTACGTATGTACTGTATGTATGTTTGTATGTATGTATATATGTATGTATGTATCTGTGTGTGTATGTATGTACGAGTATGTATCTGTGTATGTATGTATGTATCTACACGCATCTACATACATGCGTACATACTTCCATTCAAACAATAGGGAACTTTTTATACCCTAAGTTTTGGTAATTTTCTGCACGTGCGCTTCTACATGCACGCATGCAGGCTGGCACGCACGCACGAAAGCACAAACACAGTGTTATGTTAATCAAGCAGCTCCAGCTTTGCGTGTTTGTACTGTTTTATGTCTTGATTAATAGTTGACAGAGAGAGAGAGAGAGAGAGAGAGAGAGAGAGAGAGAGAGAGAGAGAGAGAGGAAACATGAGAAGGTCGGAATAGGAAAGTGAGTAAGAAGGAAAGTTTGAGAGGGACGGAGACTTGGTAAACGGAAGCGAGGAAGAGATGGAGGTATGAAGAGGGCAAGGAGTGGAGGAAAGGGGAACAAAAAGGGAGATGAAGAGAGGGAGAAAAAATAAAGGGAGGAAGGGAAAGTCTGAAAAATAAGAAAAGAGATGGAGCCAGTAGGTAGGGAAGTAGGTAGGTAGGTATACTGGTAGATAGATTATAAGGTATCGTAGACAGGTAGTTAAAGAGGCAGGTTGATAAATAGGTAGGTAGGTAATTTGATTCGTAACAGTAGGAAGTAGAGGTAAGGAGAGAGAGAGAGAGAGAGAGAGAGAGAGAGAGAGAGAGAGAGAGAGAGATTGACTATAAGAAAAACTGGAAGAGTAGATAGAGAAGGGGTGCGTTGGTAGGTAAGTATGCAGGTGGGTAGGCCAAAAATTACACCGATAAAGAAAAGGGATGGAGATAACAGATAATGAGGAGGCAGCGGGATAAGTCGATAGGTAAGTATATAACAGATGGCTGAGATAATAATTCCTAGCCAGATGTGCGTACCCAGGTCGATACATAATTCATGAGATAATGGGATGGCGATTGATGGCCAGATGGATAATGCATAGAGACTGGATAGATAAATGGTTAGGAGGGAAACACAGTAGGATCGATTGATGTATGAGCAAGTTGATAGATAAGATATTTAAGGAAGAGATAGAAGAAACGAAGAGATAAAAGGGAGAACATTTTTTTTTTTTAAGAGAGAAGGAAAACAGCGAGAAAGCGCGCGTGCTCACACACACACACACACACACACACACACACACACACACACACACACACACACACACACACACACACACACACACACACACACACACACACACACACACACACACACACACACACACACACACACACACACACACACACACACACACACACACACACACAAATGATCCTGAAGGTTGTTTGAGTTCAACTCTGTTGCTCATGCTAGGCACGTCTGAAAAAAATGGTGTGTGAATGTATTGAGAGAGAGAGAGAGAGAGAGAGAGAGAGAGAAAAAGAGAGAGAGAGAGAGAGGGGGGGGGAGGTTGATAAAACACTGGAAAGATAGGTAGGTGGTTAACTCGCTGGGTGAATGGGTGGGTAGATGGGTAATTACTCTTTAACATGCGAGTGTATTAAATAACAGGATATTAACTAATCCCATACGACTGTACTTGCTTCAGGGTTGGTCATTAGGTCTTTCACATTTACAGTAGTTCTGCTCACTCAGATCGGTTCAGGTTCAGTTAGCCCCATTGAGGTTCATGAGGTCTAGTCAAGTCCAACACATTCATTTCCGTCTAGTCAGGTCATTTCCGATCAGTTTAGGGCATTGGGCTCTTCAGCTCAAGTTAGGCTTATTCAAGTCTAATTAGGTCCGCTCAGATCCTTCGCATCGTCAGCTCAGATCAGGTCAGGTCCGTTCATGCCGTTCAGGTCCCATCAGGTCCATTCAAGGCCTTCATACCCTTTCCGCCTCAGCTCCAGCACCTTAAGTTCAGTCACATGCAGTCAGGTCAGCCTACGGACACTCTTGTCTTTTTTATCCATGTAAGTCAAGTGCAACCACAAGTAGAGCAGTTCAGGATTGTTTCCATCACTGCAGATTGTTTAGGTCATCTGAAGCCCATCAGGCCACTTTAGTATAATTCACTTCAGGTCATGCCTATGAAGGTGTGTGTGTGTGTGTGTGTGTGTGTGTGTGTGTGTGTGTGTGTGTGTGTGTGTGTAAGAAATCAGCCCTATCAGTGGAACGATTTTGAGGCTTATTAGTTTGCCTTTTAGGGCTAGACGGGGTAGGCAGAGACAGTTGATGGGATGGCCAGGGACAGTGATGGGCACTGGGAGATGAGAGAGGAGTGGTGCCCAGCCAGTGTAGGATATGTAGGCCAGTGATAGTCGCAGCAACCATTGTTTTGAGATTCACCATATCAGAGCAGAAATGGTTGAGGCTAATGGAGAGGACTGGATGGACTGGGACTGACATGGTGGTGGGTCGCGGGGCATGCCGGGGGAGAACAGGCAATGAAGATAGTGTTGTAGGTAGGCCTGTATGATGAAACAAAGGTGATGTAAAAAAAAATAGGTGACATGGGATGAAAATGAGCAGATGGGATGTGATGGTGGTGGGTGGTGGGGTAAGGTAGGCCGAGTACACCCTGTAAAGACAGGTGTTGTGTGAGGGACTGTTGACGATGGGATGATGTAAGACACTGATATTGTGGGGTGTGGGGATGGTGGGGTAGAACGGTGGAGACTGGTGGAACAGGGAGAGGGGGAAATATATAGTACTGTATGGTGTTTTCCGGTATGGCTGTGGCGAGGGTTTAATTCAAAGTTTTCGCTAGGACAAGAAGAACAGTAAAAAGAAAAACACAAGAAGAAAAAAGCCAGCACGCGTCACTCTCATATACCTTGCGTCTCAGTATGGAAACAACACACAGACTTCCTGGGGGGGGGGAAAAAAAAAAAAAGCACAGAACAAACGGCAAGTCAAAGCAGAGAAAAAATAACTAAAAAATATATATATCAAGAAATCCAGGGAAAAATAGCTGAAAAAAGGAAACGCATGTAAACACGAGAAAAAGAGAGGGAAAGAGAGAGAAGGGGTTACAAAAGTGGAAGTTGGAGGGGAGTAAATTAGGCGAAAACGGCCGTAGTTGGCGAAAGTAAAGTTTAGCGGGGCGTTAGGGAAGGGAAGTTGGGGTGTGTGGGATGACTGAGGAGGTGAGAGAGAGAGAGAGAGAGAGAGAGAGAGAGAGAGAGAGAGAGACGGAGAATGACGTCTAGGAGTAAAAGGCTGGGAACAGGAGGATGGAAATGGAGGATTTCTCCCGCAACCTTTGTTCAAATGTAAATACACTGTATTCACTATCCGTTGAAACGTAGACACTGCATTTTCTCAGAATATGTATGTCGTTGAAAATAAGAATTACTTCCAGTTCTGGGACACCCTGTAATCCTGTAATCCCTGTATGTATGTGTATATGTACTGTATGTAAAGGTCCGACGCCCTCTGTTTAGTAAATTCTTGCTGTCATTAGATTATTTTTTTTTAGATGTCTGACAGTCTGGGGGTTAGAGACAAACTTCACAGTCGCCTGTCAGAGGTCAGTTCATAACTGATTGAAAGTATACCTTGTCTGACGATAACAGAAATGTAATCAAAAGGAAATCATTGCCGTGAAGTGATTAATCGGGTAAATTACTTATCAAAGCTTTGGCAGCGAACTGTGAACTTGGGAGGGATGAAGGAAGTAGGATTGGAACGCAGGAAAAAATTAGTAATGATTCAAGGAGGAAAGTAGGAGAGGGTGAGGGAGTGAAGTAACAGACAGTGCATGAAGGTAGGAGAAAAACAACAGTGAGAGAAGCAAACAGGAAGAATTGAAGAGGACAAGCAAGAATAGGGGGAAGAGAAGAACAGGAAGAAGTGAAAGAGGAGGGAGAAGGAGGGATGAAAGAAGAGGCGAGCTGAGTGGGGTAGAGTACTGTACTAGTTTATGAGAGCACACTTGAAGTATACACGTAGCGTTAAGTATACCCGCACCTCTCTCTCTCTCTCTCTCTCTCTCTCTCTCTCTCTCTCTCTCTCTCTCCTGTTTGTGTATCCATTTTTTCTCTTTCTCAGCACAGGCATATCAGTACGAGGCCCAGTAGCTCCCGTAATCGCAGCATACAGTGTCACGCACCGTCACCTGTTACTGCCTGGGTGTAAATACGGTGCTGTCAAAATTGGAGCATGCCAGGGCTCCCCCATTCAGTATTGATGTAATGGTGTTGGCGGGGGTGTTTTTATCACGTGCCTGTGTCTTGTAAATGATAGTAAAGGATGCTGAAGAGATGTTTAAATCTTCACGCTATCTCCTGCCCCGCCCAGGGATAGATCTTATCATCTTTTCTATTTTTTCTTTATTAATGTGTGGTAGGTGAAGGCGCTCACCATCCACTCACTCGATGTAGGGCTGCTGTCGAGTGGCTGCCCTTTCATCTCTCCCTTCCTTCTTTCCTTCCTTCCTATTATGTCCTTCTTTCCTTCCTTCTTATTATGTCCTTCTTCCCTTGTTTCTTTCCTCCTCCTCCTGTTTACGGGTGACTGTACACTGACAAGCCAAATGGTTTCCTCTACACCTGGAAACCATTTACTTGGCTGGGTGGTAACCATATAACCAAGGTATGAACCCTCGTGGTGTAGTGGGTAATTTAGGCGCTCCAACCGGATTGAGCCTGTGTCGGTTTCTGTCCAAGGGATGGTTGGGGTTTATTGCTCACGTGATGCCACTCATGGATGAGTGAAGCTGGTCACTCTCATGTTAAATGTCAGGACCAATTTCTTTAGCCCCGGGCT
>NC_136982.1:27896551-27926551 GCF_032717465.1 Coenobita brevimanus
CAAACTATATGAGGAATGCCTTGAAGAACTTGGAATTATTTAGCTTAACGAAATGCAGGTGAGGAGGTGACCTTATTGAAGTTTTCAAAATCATGAAGGGATATGACAGCTTAGACATAAATAAATATTTTGAAATAGACCGGTCGAGTCAAACCAGGTGTAATGGATGCAAAAGTATGGGAAAGCGTTTCCAGTCCCATGAAGCAAAATATTTTTTCAACAGAGTTGTAAATATCTGGAACAGATTACCCTCAAACACCGTGAAAAGTATTAGAAATTATTAAATGCAAATACAGTAATGTAAGCACAGACTAGGATCTGCACAGATAGCCCTGAATTATGGCCACTAATTTCGACTTGTGATGGGCTGTGGATCACTGAGGGTCGCTGTTAGTTGAGTGACCACCATCGGGATATTTTTAATGTACCAGGGATCACTTCTTCAGGAGGTAACATGTTTATTTGTCCCTCATTGGAAGGTTCCTTGTCTCAGTGGAGTGAACGGAGCTGGGGCCTGACTGACTGCTGCCTTCCTTAAAAAGCGCCAGGCAAGGGTGCCCCATCACACCTGAACATCCACAAAGTGCATTTTCCACACTGTGTCTACAGACGCCCCGTTAACTCAGTGTGCCGGTACCCGTACATCATGTCGTGCCTTATTTAATTATTTGTTTGATTATCCATTTTACTTTGTTACTTTCTCTTTCAGTTTATTCAAACTGGTAGTTTATAGATAAAGGATTATAGGAGGTAACTTTTCCTTTTCAATCTTTCCTTTGAATTTTCCATGTCAGTTTTTTCATGCTGCATGGTGGTCCTTCTCTCTTCTTCCTGTCAGTTTTAACTGGAGGGTTTGTAGGCGGGGGGAGCCTTCTTGCATTTCTATCCTTATCCTCCAGCATGTAGAATTATATCTCGTAGTCATAGTCTACTCTGTAACAAGCACCCTCGAAAGGACCATAAGGCCTGTTGCTGTTTGCTTTCCTCCTTCTCCTCCTCCTCCTCCTCCTCCTCCTTTGTCACACCACCATCGCCCCGGGAGGACTTGCCGTCTGTTTACATTTTTTACACGGCAAAGTTGGCGAGTTTTAAGTTTTTGGCGGAAGAAGTTGGCGGGTTAGTTTAGTTTTTGGCGGCCTATGTTTCCGTGGTTCATAGTTTTGGCGGGAAGATACGGCAGGTGGTAGCGAGGAGAGGAGGAGGAGGAAGAAGATGAAAGAAAAGTTAGTAGCGGCAGCAGGAAGTGGAGGAGGACGAGGAGAAACAATGAGGAGGATCAATAGATGAAGTAAACACGGAAGTGGGAGTGTGTTGAAGATAAAAGGAATATATAAAGTATTTACAGAGGGAATGGGGTGTTGAAGGTAACTGGATCAGGTTAATACAGAGTTAGAAGTGTACAGAGGACGATAGCTATAAAATTAATACAGAGGGAGAGTTGTGTAGGAAAAGATGAATGAGTAAAGTAAACAGAGAGGAAGGGGTGCACAGGAGTTAAATGGACAAAGTAAATATGGAGAGAGAGAGAGAGAGAGAGAGAGAGAGAGAGAAAGAGAAGATAAATGAAGTAAATGCAGAGGTAAGAATGTGTAGGAGATATGTGGATGGAGTAAGCACAGAGATAGTTATGTATAGGATAGGATAAAACAGATGCTGAAGGAGAGGTGTATATGAGAGAAAACTATCCGGATCAAGTAAATAAAGATGGAGGAGGTGATATATGGATGGTATAATTGTGGAACTAGAAGGGTGTAAGGCCTTTGATCCGCACATCCCATCATCATCCATCATTTTAGCTGAGTTTGCGAAGTTGGATCACACCTTTTCACATCCTTCTGAGTGTACTGACAGATCCATGTTGATATCAGGTGGTTGGGGAGAGGAGGGTGATGGGCAGGCAGGGTTTCAGCTGTTAATTTTCTTGTGGTTTTGGCCTGGGTTTATTAACGAGACTTGTAAGACACCCTTTCAGGTGCATATTATCGCCAGACGTTAGTTGGAATAGATTAGGCTACTAGTATTGCCCCCTCTGTGAAAGGATCTCTTTGAAGATGAATAAAATCGTCATGCGGTAGGAGGAATATAGTATGAAAGCCGTCATCGTATAAAATCGCATAATAGGCAGTTTACAACCTTCAGTTCGCCTCCTAAGCTGAATCAGACTGTAGCGGAGAGGTTAACATTTATACACTTGATCCCTTTTGGTAGTTTAGCGACAAGCCAATATTTGAAATATTGGTAGAAATAAAAGCTATAGGTTTTGTGGCAATTAATACTCTTCGAATGTATAGAATATTTAGATAATGGAGGGAGAGATGATAAATCAGGGAGGAATGGATGATAGGCTACGGGAAGAGAAACTATGGATAAAGGAGTAATGGGTGATGGCTGAGAGAGAGAGAGAGAGAGAGAGAGAGAGAGAGAGAGAGAGAGAGAGAGAGAGAGAGAGAGAAAAAAAAATTGTAGATAAGGGGAATATGGATGATAGGCAAAGGAGACAGAAATGATAGATAAGGCAGGAATGGATGATTGGTAAGGGAGAGAGAAATGATGGCTAAGAAAGGAATGGATGATAGATTAGGGAGACAGAAATGATAGATGAGGGAGGAATGGATTACACAGGATTACACAGGAAAGCAAACAGCAACAGACCTTATGGTCCTTTCGAGGCTGTTTGTTAGAGAAAACTATGACTACAAGATCTAACTCTACATGTTGAAGGATAAGGATAATAAAGCAAGAAGGCTCCCCCCACCACCAAACCCTCCAGGAAAAAGTGAGAAAAACCACCATGCAGCATGGAAAAACTGACATGGAAATTTTATAGGAAACACTGGAAAGGAAAAGTCACATTCTATAATACTTTATCTATAAGCTACCCGATAGAGTAACCTGAAAGAGAAAGTAAACAAATAAAATAATAGTTACGGCATGACATTATAAACCGGTTACATTGAGTTAATGGGAAGTCTGTGGACATAACGTGGAAGCTACACACTGCACAGTGTGGATGTTTAGGGGTGGAAAAGGGGGGAATGGATGACAGATGAGGAAGCGAGAGATGGTGGATAAGGAAGGGAGAGGTAATAAATAAGGAAGGCAGAATCACGGAGGAGGAGAGAGAGGAGAGAGAAACTGAATGAAATAAAAAGCTGCAAGAATCCTGGAGCTAGCACTAAACTAAACAAAACTATGTCCTTGTGAAACCTAGCACAAAACTTCAAGAAAAAATAAAAGAGGTAACGAGCAAAGTTTTTTTTTCCAAGTGTAGGGCAGATGTCGGTGAAATGGCCGTAGCAGGAGGTCAACTACGCTATACTGGTGTGGCAGGTGTGTGGTGGAGGTGTAAGAGGCAGGAGACGGCTGTTGCGTGGCACTGAACCTAAACTTGTCATGCTGAAGCGTAGGGATGAGGAATTTGTGTTGTTTTGGCAAGGTGTGTGTGGAATGACGTGATTTGGATGTTCATTCTGTTGTCAGTCATGGTAAGATTTAGCCTGTCACTCTGGTGGGATTATTTCTTCAGTTTTACAAAATACAGCTGCCTGTCCAAATAAACTTCATTCGAAAGTGATGTTCTTACCGTCAGGAAACTCTTTTATAATGCAACATGCATGAAGGAGAACGCTCTCTCTCTCTCTCTCTCTCTCTCTCTCTCTCTCTCTCTCTCTCTCTCTCTCTCACACACACACACACACACACACACACACACACACACACACACACACACACACACACACACACACACACACACACACACACACACACACACACACACACACACACACACACACACACACACACACACACACACACACACACACAATAAACCAGCCTTAAAGACTCCACTGAAGTCAAGGGGTTCACGTGCCATATACAGTAATAAATCACCAAAGAAGGATGCTAAGAAGACCCCTACCCATACAAGGTTACATATGTCAGTGTGGCAAAATCTGGACTGCCCGATGTTTTAGTGAAGTGAGGAGAGTGGTAATAATTTTGCTGGATTTTCTGATTTTTTTTTCTTCACTACAGTCTGATCCGAGCACTTCCGACAGTCGTAGGTCGTTAGATTGTGCTGGTCAGAGGACGGGGGAGGGAGGGAGAATAAGGAAGAGGCTGAGGGAGCAAGAGGAGAGGAAGGGAGGGAGAAAGGGAGAGGAATAATGAGAGGAAGGTGAGGACGATGTAGGAGACGAGAGAGAGAGAGAGAGAGAGAGAGAGAGAAGGGGTGAGTGACGTAAGGAATACTACTGTAGACTACCTCTGATGTGCGTTATCATAAATAGCACTATTCCTTAATTTTTATGTTTATTTGTTTGATTGTGATAGACATGGAGTACAAAGGAATGCAAACAGCAATAGACCTGTTGGTCCTTTCGTGGCTGTTTGATATAGGGAAGGTTATAACTAACACAACTATCAGTTAAAGTCATTGATAGAAAAGCAGGAAGGCCTCCCCCCACCCACCAAACCCTCCAGCCGAAGCTGGCAGGAAATAGTGAGAAGGACCACCATGTAGCGTAGAAAAACTGTTATGGAAATCTCATAGGGAAAGAGGGAAAGGAAATTTTATTGTACACTGTCTACCTGAAAGGGAGAGTAACATTAAGTTAGCAATTTTCATTGATGTTCAACGGTTGTATCTTCCAGGCTCTGAAAAAGAAATACACCACAGAATTGTATTATTCAGGAGTGAACATACTTAGCTGGGAATTAGATGACAGGTACATATCCAAGCGATTTTTAAAGGTTAGTACTGTATCACGGTTGACTACAGGTGAGAGCAGTTTGTTCCATGTATTTACAACTCTATTAAAGAAGAAATGTTCAGCTTCATGCGACTGGAATCGTTTGCCGATTATTTTATGCCCATTGCCTGTGGTGTAATTCGAGTGATCAACTGTAAATTATTTATCAATAGCCGTGTAATCGTGTCCCTGGAATATTTTAAAAACTTGAATTGAATCTCCTCGTAACCTGCGTTTAGTTGGGGTAAAGAGATTCAGAGCTTCCAAACGCTCCTCGTATGGTTAATTTCTCAATCTAGGTATCATTTGGTCACCCCTCGTTGTACTCTCAAGTTTTTCTATGTCTTTTTTTGTAATAAGGCGACCTGAACTAGACACAGTGCTCTAGTTGTGGGCGTACTAGACATTGGTAACAGTCAGTGATATAAAGTGTAAAAGAGTAACAGAGAGACAGTAAAAAGGACAAGGAAAATGTAAGAAGAGGGAAAGGGAAGAATGGGATAGACGAGTGAAAAGGAAAAAGGAAAAGTAGAACAACATGGAGAGGCAGTGCTAGTGGAGAGGAAAATGGAAGGAGAGAGGAAGAGGATCGCTGGAAGAGACTAAGTTAACGAAAAAAAAAAAAAGGAAAAGAAGGGGAAAATGAGAAGAATCAAGACGTGACGAGGGATATGGAAAAGGAAAAAGAGAAATAACTGGAAGGACAAAAACAATGGTAAAGGAAATGTAAGTGAAGGGGGAAGATAATAGTAGAGACGGAAAAAGTACTAGAGCGGGAGAGATTAAAGGTAGAAAAAAGAAATGTGGGAGGTAAGGGAAAGTAATATTGTGGATGTAAGTTGATGGGGAGAGGAGAAAGTGATGATGATTAAGTAATTATGCGAGATGGGAGAAGGGAGAGGGAGGGGGTACTGATGTAGTATTCAGGGTTATGGGAAATATAACATAACGATCAGTGCTGGAAGTTTGTTTTCCCGTTCGTATTTAAAACTTAACGCCGATTCCTAACAGTAATTTTTAACAGTAGTGGAAATTCTCTAGTTCATTCTTGTGTAGGTCGATTCTTAACAGTAATTTTCAACAGTAGTGAAAATTAATAGCTATAGTTCATTTTTGTACTGTAGGGTGATATGCAGTGTATAAAACTCCTGTATGTTTTTGCATAATTATAGTATTTAAAGCTACAACATGCGTACAAACGGTAGAAGTGACATCAGTTGTAGCTTACATCCCCCATACACAGGTGACGGGTGCTGGGTGCTGGAAGGAATTGAGTCACCCTCTCCATAACAGGGCAAGAAAGGGTGGCAAGGGAGAGGCACGGGGAGACAGTGGGAGGGAAATTAGTTCTGCGGATGGAAAGGAAGAGCAGTGGAGGGAGCAAGTAGCAGCAATAGGGGTGGATGGGAAACATCGGGGGGGGGGGGGAGAGGTCCTTACCATCCGTGTCACCAGTGTGCAACGTTGCAGTTGTTCAAAGGTGAAACAACTGTATTTAACTGCTTGGTCCAGGTCACGATATTTAATTAATGTAAGTATAAATACAGGTGTGCGTCCGTAAGCTAATGCAAAGAGGATTTGAATCGTGAGTTCCATGACACACTGCGTTATACTCAGCTAGTTTGGGTAGACACCTTTTCCTTAGCGATTTATTCTGCACATTACACCATTTATGTTACTGATGCAGGCTAAGTCGATATTAAAAGAAATCTCATTCTTATACATGAAACTGCTAAGGTATAATATGCAAAATAAAAGGAAAATGTGCTAGTAAGCCTCTGCCTCATAGAGTACGGCCTAGTATTCGAATCCACATCCATGGCCACCGTGGCGCTGACACTTGTTGCTGGGGCCATCAGAGGGATTGTTGGAAAAAAAAAATCCCCTGGTGCACGAGGACAGCTCTGTAACATGGTACTTCAGTACATAAAAAATGGAAAACACACCAAGCTCAGCTAAAGTGGGTGAGATGGTACAGTAGAGGAAGATGGTGTGGAAGGAATAGCATTTGGAATAGTGAGTAATAAAAAAAAGTAAGTACATGGAGGAAAAAGTATTATGGTGTGGTGGAGACAAGGCACTATGAAATAATATTAATTATAACCCCAGGATCATCTGAAATGTGAACCAAGTAGACTGCAGGCCACCATTGTGCGTGCAGGGAATACGGAGTGTCTACGTAACCAGGCAGCGGTACATTGTACCCCCCTCCTTGCTGTGGCATCCATTTCTAAATAAATAGAATTAAAAAAAAAAAGATAAATGTTTGGTTCAGCAGGAAGGAGATGCGGTACACATGAATGAAAAGGGGGGGCACAAAAATATGTGAAAGAAGAATTAAACCCATTATTATACATAACATGAAAGGAAACGGTGTGAAGATAACAAGGTGAAAGTGTTGTAATGTCACCCTTTACACTCATGTCTTGTTAGTCGTGATGGCTGGGGGGGAGGGTGGAGGGAGAGGGAAATAAGGGTTGGTAAAGAAGAGGGATGAGAAAGTGGGAGATGAAGGGGAGGGTTAAGAAAAAAGAAGGGAGGGAGGACATGGAAGAAAAATGAAGAATGGAGGAGGGGGAAATGAGGAAGAGAGAGGGGATAAAAGATGGGTGGGGGGAAGAGGGGAATGGAAAAAAAAGAATCATGGAGAGAGAGAGGGAGCTTGACGGAGACTTGAGGGAGGGGATAGGAGAAAGGAAAAAGAAAGAAAAGGGAGTGGAGAAGTAAGTGAAAGGCAGGAGAGAGGAGAGGAAACGGAAAGGGGAGAGAAGAAGAGAGAAAGGAAGAAACGGAGAGGGGAGAGAGGAAGAAAGGAGAAAACGGAGAGGAGAGAGAAGTGAAGGGAGAGAACAGGAGAGACTGAAGGGAGAGAGGAAGATCAAGAGAAGAAGGAGCGAGTCTGGGAGAATTTCTTGGAGGCAGGAAGAGGGAACCTGAAAGTGAAAGCCGGCGTAGGTCGTCCCCAAGGAAGAAGCTCGAAGAGGAGAAAGTCAGAATCAAGATCCGTTCGATTCCAAATGCCTGGGCAGAAGTGAGGGAAGGAGGGGGGGTAGGAAAGGAGAAGGGAGGGATACTGAAGAGAGAGAGGGAGACGTAGTGATGAGGGAGAGATTGAAGGGGATGGGGGGGGTGGAGGAAAGGAGAAGGGAGGGATACTGAAGAGAGGGAGGAAGAGGGAGTGATGAGGGAGAGGTTGAGGGAGGGTGAATGGGATGAAGGGAGGAAAGGAGAGAAACTGAGGAGGGAGAGGGAGAGAGGGAAGGAAAGATGAGGAAGGTGTTAATAGGAGGTGAATGTGAAGAAGGGAGGGAGGGAGAGGTAATGAAAAGGGAGAGATGACGAAGGTATGAGGGAAGATGAATAAATAAGTGAGAGAGAGAGAGAGAGAGAGAGAGAGAGAGAGAGAGAGAGAGAGAGAGAGAGAGAGAGAGAGCAAAGGACAGGAACCAGGAAATTGTGCGGGAGGTATGAAGTGAGGGAGAAAAAGAGGAAGGAGTGAGGAGGAAAGAGGAGGAATGAAGATAAAGGCAGTGGAGAGAGAGAGAGAGAGAGAGAGAGAGAGACAGACAGAGAGAGAGAGAGAGAGAGAGAGGGAGAGAGAGAGAGAATTTTAGACTCAGCAATGTGTGAAGAAAGAGACGCATTGAGCTAAGTATGTAGTTTGGAGGAAAGGAGAAAGAGGGAGGGAGGAAAGAAGAAAGAGAGGGAGGGAGGGAGAGAGGGAGGGAGTTGGAAAAGAAATTGGGAGGGATAATTAGAAGAAAGAAGAAAGCGCAGGAAGAGATAGAGAAAAAGAGGAAGGGAGGGAGATGGAGAGATAACGGGAAAGGTAAGGCTGATAGGGAGGGAGAGAACTGAGGGAGGTATACTGCAACAGGAAGGGAGGGAGGGATGGAGGGGGGATTGAAGGAGAAAGAAGAACGGAAGGAGAGAGAAAGGAGGATGGTTACCTAAGGGAGAGAGAGGGAAGGAGGTAGGAAAAGTAGAGGAAAGATGGTAGGAAAGGAGGTAAAAGGCTGGAAGGAGAGGAGGAAAGAAAGGATGGTTGCTTGTTAGGGAGGGAGGAGGAATGGAGGAGGGGAAGGGAGGGAAGAAAGTTTTGAGAGGAAGGTAGAGGACGAAATGGGAAAGTGAAAGGGAGAGAGGAACAGGGAGGAATGATGCTTGTAAAGGTGAAAATGCAGGAGGTGGAAAAAGAGAAAGAACGAGAGTGAGAAAAGGAAGGGGAGGAGGGAGAGAAAGAGAAGAGAGTAAAGAGAAGGAGGGTGGGAAGAAGTGAATGAAGGGAGAGAGAGGGAAAGAAAAAGAAGGAATGCAGGAAGGGAGAGAATGAGAAGAGAGGGAAGATAAGGCGGGAGAAAGAAAATAATTAAGGAACTGACTAAGAGAAAAAGAAATGAAGGATGAAGGGAAGGGGAAAGAGAAATGAAGAACGGGAGGGAGGGGGAGAAAAAGAAGGAAAGGGAAGGAGAGAGGGATGTAGGGAGAGAAAGAGAAAAGGAGGAAGGGACGGAGGGGGGGGCAATGGAGAGAAAGAAGAGAAAGCAGGGAGATGGGGGAAGAAAAAGAAAGGAGGGAAGGATGGAGGAGAGGAGGGGCGAAAGAGAAGAATGGAACGTGAGGGGGGGGGGAAGGAAGGTTGCTTGTAAGGGAGAGTTGGAGGGAGGGAAGGAGGGAGAGATGGAAGTAAGAAACTCCTTACAAGATGCCTTTGAAGGAAACTCGGGTCATGTCAAGGAGAAGGAACCGGAGGGAGGGAGGAAGGGCGGGTAGGAGGACGAGAGAAGAAATGCAACTGACTGGAGAGAGAGAGAGAGAGAGAGAGAGAGAGAGAGAGAGAGAGAGAGAGAATGGGGATGCGGAACACGGTAGAAATAATGCAGAGAAAGAATTTTAAAAATAAGTGAGTAAATGAATGAGTGAAACAAAGAAGGATAGAAAATGGATGAACAGCAGATGATGGGGATGAAGAGAAGGACTGAATGGATGAAAGAGAGAGTGGAAAGAAAGAGTGAAATGAGAGAGTGGAAGAGAAGGTGGAAAGAAAGAAATTAGCAGAGTGAAACAAAGTGGAAAGAGAGGAAACGGAAGGAAACTGGAAGGAAAGAGAGGAAGTAGAGAAGAGTTAAAGACGAACTGGAAGGAGGAAAAAAAGAGAATGAGAGTGGAAGAGACACCGGAAAGAGGGAAGAGGAAAGTGAAAAGAAAGAAAATGGAAGAGAGTGGAAGGGAAAGTGGAAGGAAAGAGAGAAATGAAAGAATGGAAAAGAAAGTGGAAGGCAAGAAAATGGAAGAGTAAAAGAAGCAAAAAGGAAGAGTAGAAGGATGATTGAAAAGGAGAGAGGAAAAAAAAGGAGGAAATTAAAGTGTATAATAATTTGTAAAAAGAGTAGATATGAATAAAAATGAAAGAATAGAATGAAAGAAAATGGACGAGTGAAAGAGAAAGTGAAAAGAGAAAATATAAGGCAAAGTGGAAAGCAAGTGAGAAAATTAAAATGAGGAATAGAAAGACAGTGGATGAGAAAATGAAACGAAATAAGGAATGGCGATGACTGAATAAGAGTGACCAAAGATAAGGAGAAACACGAAACTGAAAAATAAAGTGATCGAACAAAATGAGAGGGAAACAGGAGTATAAATAATAACAATTGTGAATGAATATAGAAACTGTATAAATGAAAGTGGAAGAAAAAATACGAAAGAGATAGTGTGGGTTTTAATTTACTTGATATACTGAAAGACGAAGGAAAACATGAAAAAGAATAATTTAATATAGATACGACCCCAAATTGGAGGAGGAGGGATGTAACGGGTGAGCAGAGAGGACAGGACGGAAGGAAGAGGAGGAGGAGGAGGAGGAGGGATGATGGGGGGGGGGACTGGGTGGAGGATGAGAGGGTAGGAAAGGAAGGAGAGAGAGAGAGAGAGAAGAAGAATGGAGGGAAGTAAGAACGATGTCGAGGGGAGAGAGAGAGAGAGAGAGAGAGAGAGAGAGAGAGAGAGGAGACGAGACGTGGGTGAAATGCTCTGAAAATTATCCGGTGAAAGAAGTGACCAAAAGATAGGAGATGAGAGGCCAGCGAGGAGAGCAGAAGAGAGAAGATACTAGAGGGAGAGTAAAAAAGGAGAGGGGAGAAAAGAGGTGAGGATGAGAGAAGAGAGAAAAAAGAAAGAGTAAGAACTGAGAGGAGAGAAAAGAGGCGGGGATGAGAGAGGCCTGGAGTGGAAAGGAGATAAGAAAACGAGGAGGTAAAGGAAGAGAGGTGACGAAGAAAGAGGCATGACAGGGGATGAGGAAAAGAGGAGAAGGAGTAAGAGGGAAAAGAGGAGAGGGAGAGGATGAGAGAGGCCTTGTTGGTTGTGGAGATGTAGGGTAGGTAGAGGAGAAATTGCGTGAAAGTATATTAAAAAAGTACGAGTATAGTATGTGTAAAAGGAAAAAAAGAGAGAGAAACTACGTGAAGACGAAAGATAATATTAGACGTTTAGAGGCGCAGTGGCAGATGGGGTAAGCGTGATACATATTTAACTTACCATTAATATTCTGTGGCAACAGAGACTTTGTTTTGGATGAGGGACGAGAACAGAAAAGCCCAGACGAGAATAGAAGAGCCCAGATTCCTTCCATGTTAGTCGTTCTTCCTGCGAAAAGAAATCCGAATTACGAGAAGGAATTGAGTGTAAGTTTGTTTGTGAATACTTGATAATTGTCTCAGGGTATTGTGAATAACTATCCCGATGGACGGGTTGGAGAGGGAAGCCTTCACATGGTGGCACTGATATAACTAGGCGGCTCCACTGCCTGATTATACAAAGTCCCTCATTTTCCACCAGCAGTCCACATGGTTCACGTCCAGATGAGCCTGGGTCACAAATACTACTACGGTGTTATTTTATCTTGTTAGTATTGATAGCATTTTTTTATTCATCTTAGGAAAGACATCTTATTGCGAAGGAGTTCATGGAGGTTGTTTACAGCGTCTTCATTGTCAGAATTCTTTCCTAACTTAAATTAAAATAGTGTGGAAGTTGCAAGAATAAACGACAAATGTTGCACTCGTGATGTAGAGTTAATCTTCTCACTTTGATGGAGTGTTTTGTAGCTTATTTTTACTGCCATCAGAGTTACCTTTGTGGACTACAGTAACCTCTTTTACTGCCAAGGGTCCCTCCACGTCTGAACGCTACCGTCAAGAGGCACCAAGCACACCAAGAAAAGCGTCCCCGGCATGAAAGGGTTAACCGCAAAGTTACACACACACACACACACACACACACACACACACACACACACACACACACACACACACACACACACACACACACAGTCTCTCTCTCTCTCTCTCTCTCTCTCTCTCACACACACACACACACACACACACACACACACACACACACACAGTCTCTCTCTCTCTCTCTCACACACACACACACACACACACACACACACACACACACACACACACACACACACACACACACACACACACACACACACACACACACACACACACACACACACACACACACACACACACACACCACTCGTACCCAAGCACACACCCCCGAGTGGATTAAGACGCTATCAAGGGACAAAGATAAAGAATCCTTGAAGCAGATACAAGAGAAACACAGCCAAAGAAATTGAGAAAGAGAGAGAGAGAGAGAGAGAGAGAGAGAGAGAGAGAGAGAGAGAGAGAGGATCCCCAGGGAAAATTTCAAATGCTGGTTGAGTATGCGGGTAAAATCAGAAAATATAAAACTCTGAATCTGCAAAAAAATAAAAATAAAATAAAATAAACTGAGGCGTAAAACACTGAATTCTTATTACTGGAAGCTGAGTGTGACGTAACTGAAAACCCTGACATGTGAAAACTCAAGCGATGAATAGTAGTAGTAGTAGTGGTGGTGGTAGTAGTAATAGTAGTAGTAGTGGTAGTTGTAGTAGTAATAGTAGCAGTATTAGTGGTAGTTGTAGTAGTAATAGTAGTAGCAGCAACAGCAGTTTCAGTAGTAGTAATAGTAGTAGTAGTAGTAGTAGTAGTTAATAAATAGGTATTTTAATAAATAAAAAACTTAAGGTAATACCGTGAGAGAAAAGGTTAGAGAGGGTTCAGGGACAGACGTGCATATACACAAGCTAAATCCTTGGTACACACGGACCGGCGTCCAAGGTCAGTGTGAAACGGATAAACATAGACCAAATGAGACTGATGCAGAGAACTGTAATTCTCTGCGTCTCTCGGAGTAAATTTCTTAAGTTAATTAACTGACATACAGACGGCAGACACAGTAGCACTCACCCAGTGTCAGAGTTAGTGATACAAATACACAGACAGGAACTGAGAAAGAAATCTACAGATAGACATAAAGAATGAGACAAACAGTCTAAGAAAACGACATGGATTTAATTAGCTAGAGGGAGAATGAGACATAAATTGATACAGAGACACTTGCGGAAGAAAACGAACAGGGGAATGAACGCAGACAGAAGGACAGAAAAAGGCAGACATGCTATGACAGCAACACTTATCCACAGTAATTATGTAGACACCCGTAATGAGACACAGACGGACACAGGCCAATGAATTATGATATATATATATATATATATATATATATATATATATATATATATATATATATATATATATATATATATATATATATACTGTATGTGTGTGTGTGTCCGACTCTGGTCAAAGGCTTCAGGGCTTATCCCGAGGCCCAGTAGTCCTACACACCTCCATATGTCACCACTTCGGCGCTAACACCCACCGACTGTGTTAAATATATGCTAGGGCTGTCTCATACAGGACTGATGTACGAGAGACAAACACATCTGTAATAGCAGTAAAAAAAAAATACAGAAAAAACAGACACAAAAAAATTTAGGTAGAGATAGTGAGACAGACACTATAATGTTAAATAATTCAGTTCGGTCATGTTTTTAAGCGTACATCATGATACCATTGAACGATGTTATTGAGATCAGGGGAGACAAATCGTGGTGAAAGGGTTGAGGATGACACAAAGAATGTGAAGAACAGGCAATAGATTGAAAACGAAAGCAACTGATGAAATAAAAACGAAAGAGGCAACTGGATGACATAAAGACACAAGAATAAAAAATAAAAAACATGCAGGAACAGCAAATGACAGGAACAGGGATAAAATGAGAGAGAGGGAGAGGCGGGGGGAGAGCATGGTGATTGATTGCCTAAAACAGCGAAAAATGTAAGTAAAAAAGAAAAGAAAAAAGAAAAACAAGGGTAGCAAACCACACAAAAATGCAGACCAACAAAGAAAACAAACACACAAAACATGAAAACACACGAAACAAGCAGACTAAAAGAATGAAAAGAAGGAGAAAAGAGAAAACAGAGTGAAAAGAGATAGAGACATACACAGTGACCTAGATTGTCTGTCTCCCTAAGTCTATTTACCAATTCCTTTCTCGCCATCGCCAGCCATCGATCTCTGTCTCTCCCAGGGGCGTCTCTGTCACTCCTCCTGACGCTCTCTCTCTCTCTCTCTCTCTCTCTCTCTCTCTCTCTCACACACACACACACACACACACACACACACACACACACACACACACACACACACACACACACACACACACACACACACACACACACACACACACACACACACACACACACACACACACACACACACACACCTTTTATTCTGTGTTTGTCTTTTTTCTTTCAATCATATTATTGATGTAAACACTGTCTGTATTGAGAAGATCTTAATGAATGCTAAACCTTATCAACCTCTTCACTACGAGAGTTTCCCCGTCGGTACTAAGAGCAAAATAAAGAGCAGGGATCATCTTAGGTTAATGGTGACTGAATATAACTCTTTCACTACGAGAGATGTCCTCAAAGATAAACAATCGTGTGTCGACAGGAAGAATAAAATGGTGTATATAGAACGCGTCATGGTAGCCCGAATTTAAGCGATTGATTCTGGCCTGTTCCCTGCGATAGGTTTGTCCAGCGTTAAATATTCACCCGACAGTGGTTGGAACGGGACCGGGAAGACGTCACCGGATTGAGGGAGTCAGTGCAGGTTGCTTCACACGATCACTTTCAGACATGTTCCATAAGATTAACTAGCGATAGAGGGGTGTATATAAATTCAGGCAGTAGTCCTTGTAGAGCTGCTGTGGCGTGGTGGTAGGGTGTTCCACTACTCCGTGTACCCGATGTCAAGCTGGAAACTTAAACCCTGCCGAATCTTTAAAGTTTTATCTGGTAGCGTATCCTTTTATGTGTGTCCATAACATATATTCACAGTTCGTCTCTTCATGCTCATAACACAAACTAACACATGCATATATAGCACCAGCATAACAGCCCTTCCACTTTCACATTTATAACTCGCTGTAGATATCTTTTGCCCATTCGTACTTTGCCAGTATGGGGGAAAGGTAAATTCTAGTTACCATTGTTCGTCCGAGTAAAAGGTCCCGTCTTGCAGTGAGCCACATAGGTAGTGTTAGTTATAATAGTCATTGTACTGAAAGAATATTAGTATTGTCTTTGTATATTATTTTAACAATTTCACAAGCTTCATGAAATTATCCGGCAGTACCAGAAAAAAAAAAAAAATCTAGTAATCACTAGACCGAAGTTATTTTTGTTCTACTGTTCATGTGACTTACTTTAAATACAGGTAGATAAATATAAATAACATAAAAGACAAAGCAATGGGTAGATGTAAAAAAAAAAAAAAAGTAACAGTCATTACTCTTCTTGTGGTCGAGGGAAGGGCCGATGCTTGGCTACCGTAGTCCAGATCATTTAACCGTAGGAGGCCACCCTTCTCCCCTGGCAGGGTTTTGATAATAGAATAACCTCCGATCACCTCGAAGTTGAACCGTAGCACGATAGCACAAGCCCTTCTCCAACCCCAAGCCTCTGTCAGCCGTACCACCCACGAATATAGAGTGTGGGGAAGGGAAGTCGGTAGAGAACACGTGGTGGAAGCCCCTGAACCTGCCCACCCTACGGCCCTGGTCTTTGGCTGCCGCTGTGAAAATAACGCCTGGCCCTTACTTTGTTCCAGGCGCCTGTGGTATTGCTCCCCCACACACCACTGCCTTGTGTGTGTGTGTGTGTGTGTGTGTAAGAAAATAATTTTTTTTTAATATTAATCAAATTTTGTGGAAGGGTATATGGAAAGCTAAGGGTTGGATCTATATACTGTTTTTAGATCAGCACCGGTAGGTCAAAGTTCACGGTCACATGGTTGGGTCAAAGTTTCATCTAGCAAAGTCAGCTAAAACAGTTTCCGTCTGATTCAGACCAAACTTGGTGGAAAAGTTGAGGGTAAAGTAAGAGCGAAGGGTTTTGATCTTGAGGACAATCAGTCTTCAGTCAAAGCCACAGGGCAAGGTAAAAGTTCGACCCGTATGCCTGTGTCTGCACAAAATAAACCGTTTTGTTCTGATTTGAACCAAGCTTGGTGAAATGAATGAGGAGCAACCAAAGGACTGACTTGCTGTTTTTGAGAACTGTAAGTCAAAGGTCAGGGTAACATGGAAAGGTCAGCTTAACTTTTATTTTTTCGGATTCACACCAAACTTTGTGGAGGGCTTCAGGATGGAATTTGTTTATAAGAATAGCGAACCGAATGTTAAGGTTACAGTGGAAAGGCCAAAAATCAAGATCACAGAGCAAGGTCAGCTCAAACAGTTTCGACCTTATTTGGATCAAACTTGTGGAAGTGTTAAGGGTCAGACAGGAGGAAATGATTTGCATTTGAGGGTAGGTCGAAGGTCAGTGTCACAGAGTAAAGTAAAATGTTTTGCCCTGAGACTAATTGCTAGGTGCTTCTGTTGCCCTCTCTTGGTCTTCCTTGTAATTTTTGTGCCCTTTTGTGTACGATGTTGTTTTGTTGTATCGCTGTTCAGAATATTATGTACCGTGAGTCGTGGCTCCCTCCCCTCTTTTCATTCTTTCTTTCTTTCTTTCTTTTTTTTTTTTTTTTTTTTTTTTTGACCGTGTAGTTTCATTATGGAGCTTTTTACAACGCTGTGTCGGGAGAATACGGTTTTCTTGCGTGTTCTCTTCCGTTCTGTGTTTTTTCTTTTCTCCAAACATGCAATTTTCACACTGGCTTTTACATCACACCGGCACTTTAATACTACACTTGCCGGTATGTCTGTCAGGCCCAGTGGTTTTAGCTTATCCAAGTCATGTCAGTCAATCCCTGTGCTCTGCTTTTTGGGGAGCTGAAGCGTGTGATTTGTGGCTGCAGTGTGAATAAGCTGGGGTTGTCTTCTTTCTGTCACTGTGTTTTTTCTCCTTTATTCTGTAACAAACTTTTAACTGTTCTTTCCGTATGTTTCTTTTTATCTTTGAGCTAAATCTCTCTCTCTCTCTCTCTCTCTCTCTCTCTCTCTCTCTCTTTCCACACACACACACACACACACACACACACACACACACACACACACACACCATTATTGCTTTCATCCTTCCAACATTTTGACTTCTCACGACGCTTTCTTCTCCTCTCCCCCCCCCCTCTTCCTCTCCTCCTTTTCCTTTTCTCTCACTTTCCATCTTTTTTACCCTCATTTCCTCCCTTCATCCTTTCCATTTCCCTGATTTCTCTCCATCCTTCCCGCTTCACACACGGCCCATCTCCTTTCTCTTTATTTCCTTCTTTTCCTTCGTGCATATTTCCGTTTTGTTTGTCCTGTCGTGTCTGTCCTTCCCTGCATCCTTCCAGTCATCCATCCATCCATCCTTCCCTTCCTTCCACCCGCCCTCCACCCTCTCTTTATCCTTCTTCTCTATTTCTTTTCCGCTTTCTCACCTCACACGAACTCTCCTCCATTCTTGCCTCTTCCATCCCATCTCCTCTCTCCCTCTCCTTTGTCCCTATCTCCCACCCTGCCGGTCTCGTCTATCTCTTTCCTTCCATGTCTCCTTGCCTCTTTGTTACCATCTCTTCAAAACAACTTCCTCTTTCCTCTCTTCATTCTCCTCCCCTCTCGCTTTCTTCCCTTCCTGCTATCTCCCTCTACTCACATGCCTTGTCGTCTCCCTTCTCTCCCTTTCTGAATCTCTCCCTTTCCTTTCCTCTCCCTGCCTTCTCTGCTCTTCCTTCCCTTACCACTTTCCTCTTATCCTTTCCCCTTTACTCTTTTCCTAGTCTGCTTGCCTCTTCTCTGTCTCCCTTCCCTGACTTCTTTCCTCTCTCCCGTTTCCCTCCCTCACCGCTCCCCTCACTTTTCTTCCATCAGCACTCTCACTCCTTCCTTTCCACCTCACCACTCACTGCTCCCCCTCTCCCTCGCTTCTTTCTTCCATCCTTGCCTCAGTCCATCTATCCACGCCTCTATCACCACTCTGCCCTCTCTCCCTTCCCTCTTCTCCGTCTATCTCTCCTTCCCTCCCTCACCCCTCTCCTATCTCGCTTCCTCCTCCCTCTTCCTCTCCTTCCCTCCAGGCTACCATTAGTGACCCCACCACCATCACCACCACCACACCACCACCACTACCACCAACATTTATTTCTGAAGGGTTGGCATTTTACACCCAGCTCTCCTCTCGTGCTCCGAATTTCCTCCCTCACTCTCCTTCACTCATTTTCATCATTTTCCCACTCCGTCTCTCTTCGCTTACTTTCATCATTTCATTACTTATTTTCTTACTTATTTCACTCACCTTTTATTTTCACTGTTCATTTTTTTTTTTTCATTACTCCCACTCGCTCTTTTTGCTGAATTACATCTTTTCCTTGCGTATATATTTTTTTTATTTTTGTTTCCTCGCTCCATTCACTCACTTTCATCATTCTCTCGCTTCGCTTCTTGTTACTCATTTTCATTTTCGGACGCCCTCTCTTACTCTTTCTCTTTTCTTGCATACTTTAGTACGGTATGTCTTTTGAGACTCTCTCTCTCTCTCTCTCTCTCTCTCTCTCTCTCTCGAACATTAATTTTCCTGTCATTCCCACAAAGCAACACACACACACACACACACACACACACACACACACACACACACACACACACACACACACACACACACACACACACACACACATCAATGCACTCAGTTACGCAGAACACGTACACTCAGTCATGTGCACTCACACGGTTGCCCGCGGTTTTATGCACTGAAACACATGCATTATCTCTCTCTCTCTCTCTCTCTCTCTCTCTCTCTCTCTCTCTCTCCGCTGCCTCTACCCTTTACGACACCCGCGCTCGTGAAACAAGAAAGATCTTGAAAAGCATATTACTGAGATTAGTAATACAAACCCAGAATAGCTTTTTTTTTTTTTTTAAATCAAATTAGGAGTAAGAAAATACTGACACCCACAGAAAGTCCACTACTTTGAGCTGAGCTAATGGCAAACATACGTTTGATGAAACCCAGCTGGCCAAAATTCTTGATGCTTTCACTGTCTCAGCATTTCCTGTAGAAAACTCAGATTTGACTCTTTCTCCTTCCACCGTACATGTAGGTGAAGAGCGAACAATGAGTGATATTATGGTCATTAGGAAAATATACTTTTTTGCAATCAGCAAACTAAACATCAACAAAACACTCGAATTTCATGCAATTTTTCCAATAATCTTAAAACAAGTAAATAGCGAAATGTCGAAACCATTTATTCAAATATTCAGTATATCACTCTTAAGTGGCACTGTAATACAAGCCTAGAAACTTGCTAATGTAACTCCATTATTTTAAAAAGGCAACAGGATACAATCCGGAAATTATCTTCGAGTTAGTTTAACATTAGTAGTTTCTTTTTTGTTGGGAACTATAATTAGCGATGAGATATTTAAGAATTTAGAACAAAATTATCCCATTAATGACTCACAGCCTGGATTCCGGAATAATAGATCATGTCTTACTAATCTCTTTGACCATTTCAGTGATATAATTGATACCTACGATTAGTGTCTGATAAAGGTCCTCATAAATGACATCATGAAAAACTTAAAGTCTATGGTATGAGAGGCACTGTACATTGGTGAATTGAAATTGGCAGACAGAACGTGAACACAGAGTTATCATTAATGGGAAGGAATCAGACTGGATTAAATGCCATAGGCGCAGTACCACAGGTTCAGTTCTGGGCCCAGTACTGTTTCTAATTGATATTGGCTGTCGGCACTGATCAAGGTTTGTGTTGTAAAGTCTCCAGATTTGCTGACGATAGAAAATTCGGATATAGAGCAAATACACGCGAAAGTAGTCTGACGTTTCAGATTTCTTGATATCGTTTAACTAGGCTGTGTCATGGAAAATGGGTTTTAATACGGACATATGCAAAGTTTGTAATATTGTTAGTAAAAATGAAAAATTTAGTTATATTATTAATGATATTCAACTCAAGAATGTGAGCCAAGAAAAAGATCTAGGAATAATAATTACAAACGATTTGAAACCAAGCCAACAGTGCACAGAAGCAGTAAAAACGCTGATAAACAAGTCTGATATATTGGCTGAGCATTTGAAGTCAGATCGGTGAATATCATTTTCACTTTATGCAGTTCCATAGTATGCCCCCATCCTGAGTATTGTATTCAGTTTTCGTCACCATATTACAAGCAAGACGAAGAAATGAAAGAGGATGCAATGAAGAGTAACAAATATGATAAGGTACACAGATTACTATCTTCATAGACCAACAGCGAAACTGTTGCAGCCATGCAACAGCTGGCATCTTATATCAACTCAAAATTTCAAGCTGAGCAACTTTGTATTTCATAAGAGAGTTGTTAAAATGCCTCCTTATACCCGAAATTGAAAATCGCTTCATAGTCAGTTGATGTGTCAGCTGACACAACAGCTGACTTGTTTAGTTGTTGCAACAGTTGACATGTTAAGTCATCAAAAAATTTCATGCTGAGCAACTTTGCATTTCATAAGATAATCACTCAGAGCTGTCCAAGAGCGGACATTTGAACTTCCCCTGAATGAAAAAAAAAAAAAAAAGGAGGGGGGGGGAGGTGTGCCACGTCTAGACATGTCAGCTTCGCCGCAAGTAAAAATGATACACAGATTAAGAGACAAACAGTATAAGAAATATTTATTAGAGCTAATGATGTTTAACTTGTCAAAGCGCAGACTACGGGGGGGTCCGATTCAAGTACCGGTATAAAAAATTCGTACGGGACATGACAGTATGTTAGTTAATAAATACTTCACAGTAGACCGATCAAATTACACTAGAGTTAATGATTAGAAAATTATTGGCAAACGTTTCCAGTCCAGTGAAGGATTTTTTTCATTTGAGTAGTTAGTCAGTGGAACAAACTGCCAACACATACACTGCAGTACAGTAGTGGCTTTTAAAAGTTGCTTGCATAAGTATCTGGCTGAGAATTCCCAATTAAGTACATTCATGGCTGGATAACACAGATTCCGACTACCTTAATTTTCTTCTGTCTCAGGTAGTCGAGAATGCAGCAGTAGTGCAATGTAGTTAACAGATTATTTTACATATCTTTTACAGATTTAGTTAGTGTAGGATATAGTTTTTTTTTTTTTTCTGTTCAATCATTCCCAGTGAAATTTCCATGGCAGCTTTTCTGTGCTGTATGGTGGTTCTTTTCACTTATTCCTGCCGGCTTTGGCTGGAGGGTTTGTTGGGCCGGGGGAAGCCTTCTTGCTCTGCTATCTTTATCTTCACCTCATAGAATTAGATATCCTAGTCTTCTCTATGACAAATAACTCCAAAAGGACCATTAGGTTTGTTGTTTGTTGTCCTTTATACTCCTTTATACTCTTTCATACTACCTTTCCTTCCTCCCCTCTTCCTTTCTTTCTTTTCTTCGTATTTTCTTTTCTCCCTGCTCTCTTTCTTTCTCATCTTCCTTGTTCCCTTCGTTTCATCCCATTCTTAGCATTTCCACCTTCCTTCCTTCCTTCTTTCTTTCCTTCTTTCTTTCACTCATTCTTTCATTTCATTCATTCTCTCTTTTTTCTCTTTCCACCCTTCCTGCCTTCCTTCTTTCTTGCTTTCTTCCATCTTTCCGTCATTCCTTCCTTCTCCCTGTGTGCCTCCTTCAGTAAGTACCTCGTTGACCTGCACTAACCTTAAACGATCCTATTCTCCTTCCTTCCCTCCCTCCCTCACCCTGCCACTCTTCCTGCCTTACCCTTTCTCTCCTCCCTCCTTCATCTTCTCTCCCATCCCTCCCTCACCCTTTCTTCTCTCCCCCCTCACCCTCCCTCCCTTCCTCACCCTCTCCCCTCCCTCCCTTCCTCACCCTCTCTCCTCCCTCCCTCCCCTCCAACTCATACTACACCTTCCCTCTCACCCTCCCTCCCCATCCCTCCTTTCCCTCTCACCACACTTCTTCCCATCCCTCCTCCTCCCCTCCTTTCCCTCTCTCCGTCCCACCCACACTCCTCTTTCCCCCTCTCCCCCCAACACCCCTACTTCCCTACCCTCCATCCCACTCACACCTCTCTCTCCTTCCTTTTCACCCCTCTGTCCCCTTTCCTGCATTCTGTCCTTACTGCCCCCATCCTTCCTTCCTCTTCCTTTTCTCATGCTTCCTATCTCTCCCTTTACTTCCGGTGCCTGTTTCCATCCCCCTATCCATCTTTGTCTGCATCTTGCTTCCTTCCATCCTCCCCCTCCCACTTCCTACGCTCCCTAACCACTCCATCCCTTCTTCCTTCGTCTTTATCCTTTCTTCATTCTAATATCCACTCCTACCCATTCCCTCCTCCCTCCATCTCCTTCCTACTTCTCTACCTCTCCCTCTCACCTTTCCTCCTCCATCCCTCCTCCATCTCTTCTTTACTACCCTCAAAGTAGTCATACCCTCGACAGGAGCCGTGTAATATTAGCCTAATCGGTTTACTGCAGATATCCTATTATCTTCGGCGCTTATGTTCTTTCTTCCTCCTCCACTTCCCATTTCCTCCATTCCCCACTCACCGTTTCCCTCCTCCCTCTCTCTCTCTCTCTCTCTCTCTCTCTCTCTCACTAATCCTCCTTCCTTTATCCCTATCCCACCCCTGCTTCTCCCCCCTCAGACCTTCACCCACCTCTCTGGCCCCTCTTCATGCCTTACCAACCCGTCCTTACCCTCTCTATCCCCCACACAACCCTCCCCCACCCAACCCTCCTTCCCCTCTATCCCCCACCCACTTACCCATCCTTCCCCTCTGCATCTTTCTCCTACCCTTCCTCCCCCACATTCTATCCCCCACCCACCCCTCCTTGCCCTCTCTCTCCCTCACCCACCCCTCCTTGCCCCCTCTCTCCCTCACCCACCCCTCTTTCCCCCATCCTTCACCCACCTATCGTTCCCCTACCTCCCTTCCCGCTTTTACTGCCCTCCTTCCCTCCTTCATACTTCCCTCCCTCCCTCCGGCCTCCTCCCTGCCTCGGTCCCTCCCTTGTTACGACTCCCTTGATTAATTTGTATGACCTAAGGCTTGATTGACATCAGCACGGAGGGAGAGAAGGCGAGGATGGAAGGAGGGAAGGAAGGAGAGGTGGACGGATGGAGGGAGGGAGGGATAGACGGATGGATGGAGGGTAGGAAAGGAGGAGGCATGGGCGGATGGCAGTTGGATGGAAGGATGGATGGACGGTTGAATGTAAGGATGGATGAATGGATGGAAGGAGGGATGGACGAATGACTGTTGGCTGGAAGAAGGAAGGACTGAAAGATGGACGGTTGGATGAATGAAAAGGATACATTAATGGTGAATGGATGGATGGATGGATGTGGATGAACAAAAGAAAGAAAGGAATGTAGCTAGGTAGGTGGGTACAGAGGATGGCTGATTGGTAGAAAAACAGAAAGAACTGTTTAAAAGAAGTAAGAAATGGAGAGCAAAGTAAAGGAAAGAAAAGAGACGAGGAGAAGATATAAGACTGAGAGACAACACAATAAACTGTAAGTAAGGAAAGGGAAAGAAAAAAACGAAGGTACATAGGAGAGGAGAAGAGGGTAAAAGGATTAAGGAAAGGAAAGGGAAGGGAGGAATGATGAACAGACGGAGATGGGAGAGAAAACCAAGAGTGTCAGGGAAAAGAAAGAAATGAGAAAGAAGGCAGGTGAAGAGAGAGAGAGAGAGAGAGAGAGAGAGAGAGAGAGAGAGAGAGAGAGAGAGAGAGATTAGGTGTGAAAGGGAAAAACAGAAAAAGGGACAGAGAGAAAGGGGATGATTGACGGAGGGAAGGGAGAATAGAAAGGGAGAGAAGAGAGAGGTGAAAGGGGGAGGGAGGAAGACAAAAGGAAGGGAGGGAGGAAATCCTGGAGGAAGAACAAAAGTGAATGGAAACAAAGAGAGAGAGAGAGAGAGAGGTGCTGGTAGGGCGTGGAAACAGAGGAGTGGGAGATCCGCCGAAGTAAAGTGATGGAGGAAGAGAGGTGTAGCTGTTGTTGTTGCTGTTGCTTAACCTCGGTCTCTCTGGACGAACAAACTCGTCGAACACAGGTAAACAACTGCTTCTGGGGGTCATCCTTCAGGTACAGTACAGTACTTAATTATAGAGTGTGAGGTTCCGGCTCGCGTTGTGATAGACAGCACCTCGCCAGGGTCGGATGAGGGTCCTTCCCACGGCGAGGCGCAGGCAAATATGAGGAACTTTGACCCCCGGGTGGTCGCCGCTGTTGCTTCGTTCCACGCCAGATGCACAGCTCCACCACATGTAGGCTCCTTGTCAGCGCCACAAAGATGTAGTGAGGGAGAGAAGTGAAGGGAATGAGAAAGAGAAATGAACAAGAGAGGGAGAAGAAGAAGGAATGCGAATATTAGGAGAGGAAGAGAAAGATACGGTGAAAAGGACGAAAGAGACAGAGGGAGAAAAAGGAATAAAGCAATGTTGAAGGAAAGGAGTGAAGGGGGTGGAAGAAACGAGAGGAAGGCGTTGGAAAGTGAGAGATGGAAGAAAGAAGGTGGGAGGAAAGGAGGAAATGAAAAAGGGAGGAAGAGAGAGAAGAAAAAATAGAGTAGGAAGAGAAAGGGGAAGCCAAAACGGGAACTGAGGAAAAGAAAGGAAGGACGTGAAAGACGGGAAATGAAGGAGCCAAAGAGGAAGGAGAGAGAGAGAGAGAGAGAGAGAGAGAGAGAGAGAGAGAGAGAGAGAGAGAGAGAGACCGATCATATACTTGTGCTGTGAGGAAGCCTCCGTGATGGCCCGTTTTTAGGGAGAGGGGTGCAAGGTACGAGTGAGGGAGGAAAGAGGAATTGAGAGGGAATAGGAAAAGGCAAGGACGGAATAGTGAGGGGGAGGAGAGAAGAGGAAGGGAGGAGGAGAGAAGAAGAAAGAGGGGAGGGAGTGGAAAAAAGAGGGACTGAGGAAGGGACAAAGTAAGAGAATATTTGGAGGCAGGGAGGAAGGCACGAAATTGGGAAGAGGAGATAGAGAGAAAGAGGGAAGAGGGAGGAGGTGCGAGACGGGGGTGAGGGGTGGAGGAACGAGAAGAAGAAAGAGGGAGGCGATGGCATGATTTAGGGCAGGGGTATGAAGGAGTATAAAGGCAAGCAAACAGCAACAGACCTAAATGATACTGTCGAGTTGTTTGTTATAGGGCAGGTTATAAATGACGTAACTCTTGGGTGAGTCAAAGGCAATGATAACAAAGCAGGAAGGAAGGGGAAAGAAGGAAGGAAGTGGTACGAGTCAGGGAGGGAAGAGGAAACAGTGAGGGACGGAGGAGGGAAGAGGAAGGGAGTAGGAGGCAGGGAGATGGACGGCAGAGAGGACAGAGCTGTTAGGAGGGAGATGGGAGGAAGGAGAGAAGAGGTAGGAAGCATGGAGAAAGGAGGGAGGAGACAAGGTAGAAATTCGTTGTCTGATAGTAGGAACGGAGACAGCGGGGGACAGGGAGGTAGGGAGGAAAAGAATCAGAGGAGGAATGTAGAAAGAAGAATATGAGATAAAGGGAAAGGAAGGATAAGGGAATTACCGGCAAAGGGAGAGAAGAAGAGGCATGATTGAGGAGAGACAGTAGCGGTGGAAAGGAAGAGGAATAAAGGGAGGAAAAGAGGAAGACGAAGTAACGAAAGAGAAACAGAGAAGGAGGTAAGTAGGACTTGAGGAAGGGGGTAGGGAGATGGAAATGTTTAAGAGGAGAGAAGAAAGTGGGGTAAGGGAAGGAGGGAGGAAGGATGGAAGGAGAGATGGGAAGAAGAGAGGGAAGGAAGGAAGGAGAGAAGGAAGGAGAGAAGATAAGGTGGAGAGGACGACGAGGAGGTAGAGGGCGATGCAGAGAGAAGGAATGCAGGGAGAAGAGGTAACTGGGAGGAGGGAGAAATGAGGCAGGGAGGAAAGGAATAAGGGACACTGGGGAGAAGAGAAGATTGGAAGGAGAGAGAGAGAGAGAGAGAGAGAGAGAGAGAGAGAGAATTATGCGACTGTTTATGTATACTAAACTGAGTGAGTTATACCATCACCGCCCCACGGTGCGATCATCATAATCCCGCGTCTGTGTAGTATTTACGTACCGTGTCCTTTCATTCCCTTTTTCTTCTGTTAACTGTTTCGTATTTCCCAGCTCTTCATTGTAAGTTCTTTCTCTCTTTTCTTTCCTTCTTTCTTATTTTTCCCTTTGTTTCCTCTGTTTTTTCATTTGTGCATTTCCTTGTCTGGGGTCTGTTTCTTTTTCCTACTCTTTTCCTTCACTGATATCTTTTTATATTTATTTCACCTTCTCCTCGTCTTCTCTTCCTTCTTCTCTTTTCCCAGTCCTCCGCCTCCTCGTCCCTCCTCTCCTACCCATTCCATTCTTCTTCCCTTATCATTTATCCCCTTCATTTCCCCCCCCCACACACACACACACCTTCTTACTTTCACCCTTACCATTCCATTCCCATCTCTTACCCTTTTCCCATTCTACCCTTCCTATCCCTTCCTTTTTTTTTATTTTTTTCATCCTTTCTTCCCCCCCCCCCCTTCTACGCCTATCCACTCACTATGCATTTTTCTTACAATTCTTCTTTTCATTTCTCCTTTCCTTTCCATTCCTCTTCTTTCCCTTCCCTCTTCCTTTCCCCTCCCCTTCCTTTCGCTTTACTCCCCTCCTCTCCCTCTCTTCCACTCCTCCCTCTCCTTTCCCACCCCATCTCTTCCCTTCCTCTCATCTAAGCCCAGAGTTCCTAATTACCTTCCCTTAATGACATTGCAATTAAAAAAAATATACGAAGTAATTATAAGAAAGTAATTGACTTCAGAACATTATCACAGATTTATTCCGATTAAAAATTTGCCATGATTTTTTTATTGTCTTAGTGTCCTTGTCCATCGTGGAATTAGGTTTATTTGTTTCCTGTATTTTCTTTACTCATTATTTTTTTGTTAGTTCCGCCTTTTCTGCTCCTGCTTTCCAGTTTTTTTTATGTACTTCTTACTCATTGTTTTTATTTTACTCTGTTGGGGTACGTTCGTGTGTTGTCTCTTCTTGCTTGTTTTTCGTTTCCTTATTTTTCTGATCTGCGTTTTCTTAGTTGCTTTATTTGTCCTTGTCATTCATTCGTTTTTTTTTTCTTTTCTTTACTTGTGGTTATTGCGATATTATTATTTTTTTTAGTGTTGCTTTAGTTAGTTTATACGATTTCTTTTAAATGTACAAAATCATCCAGGCTTAGAATGAATTAATCGTCTTTCTGAATCCATGACAACGAAAGGGTTTATTGAGGTGGTTGTTTTCCCTCGTACAGTAAGGATTTCCCTCAGCCGAACAAATTCGTCTGGTTGTAGTCTGAATGAAGGATGTTGCTGCGTCCCGAGCATGGAAGGGGTGGATGGGTAATTATTAATCGTCTGACTGCTGGGAATTCAATCCGCTTCATAAAATCGCTCGGTTATTGTTTGAATGCAGCAGCAGCCCCAAAGTTATTTCTGAGCAGTGAAAACGTTGATGTGGGGTCGACCTAGTGAATGTCTACTCTCTGATAAAAAGGTTGACATAGATAGGTAAATAGATAGATAGATAGAGAAGGTCAAGATATACTCGCAAGTATATATATATACAGTATATATATATATATATATATATATATATATATATATATATATATATATATATATATATATATATATATATATATACAGTATATATATATCGAGATGCCTGGGCACACTGCGTTTGAAAGACTGGAGATCATAGGCAGTAGGAAACACAGACAGAGGGAGGCAGTTCCAGAGCTGACCTGCTTCATACATGAAAGACTGGGAGTAACGGTTAATTCATGCATTAGAGAGATGGACAGAAAAGAGATGAGAGTTTATTACAAGACGGGTGATAAGCCCCTGCCGTAGTGGTAGAGGGATGCAAGCAGACAGTTCAGAGGAGCAGTGGCGATTGATGTAACTGTAGAAAAGAGATAAAGATGCAACAGTGCGGCGAAGGGACAGAGGTTGAAGGGAGCCAGTAAGAGGAGCAGTCAATGAGATGAAAAACTTTTTGACCACCTTGTTGAGAAGAGCTGTATGTGGGGAGCCTCCCCACACATGAGTTGTACTCTACAGAGGGGCGAATAAAACCCGTGTATAGAAGTCGACAACTGTGCAGGGATGAGAGAGAGAGAGAGAGAGAGAGAGAGAGAGAGAGAGAGAGAGAGAGAGGAAGCGGTATAGGAAAGTTAAGGCCCAAAGTTTATGAGAGTTCACAGTAATCATTGTATAAAATAATCACGGCAAGGATATTACTTCTTTCAACTCAGGGGAGACGTCACTTCCTCTCCATTCTCCCAGTCCGAGTAACAGTCTTATGGTGGCAAAATTCAAATGACGTTCTCGGGTCGAAGGGGTGAAATGATGTATAGATAATGACCCTTTTTTTTACCACGAGGACGCCTTTTTATTTTATTCGTGCTGTCCTCAGACGACTTGATTGAGTTTCGGAGAGACATTTCGAACTGAATGGGTTAGATGTAGCCTTCATTATCTCCATTAATAGGGATTTAAAAATAAAGAAGCAAAAAAAAAAAAAAAAACTTGGGATCGAAGGGGTTAACTGGTGTGAGTACCGTGCGTCGGGTGAAAATGTTTTGATATTTTCCACTTACACTCCTTACATTTTTGGTAAGCATTTTTGGGTAGGCTGATATATACAGGTACTCAGTTTGCTTTAACTTGACATGCCTAGATTTTCTTACAACTTTAATTTTAATTCGTGGCTGCATGAACTTCGATGGACCTTAGTTATGGGGCAGGAATGAGTCTTCATGGTTACTAGTCAAATCAACCCTTCAGTCTGACTACACTTTGCCATCACCTGGGCAGGAGGGGGGTAGGGGTCCTCGGCAGGGTGGGACAGACGCACGTGGCAGCAGCAGCTCTGGAATCATTCATAAATAACACGTAAGGTCGTATTCTTGTCATTATGGAAACCCAAACATTTCGTCTTTACCGGTTTATCCCTGCATGCGACACGTTGATTCTGGGATGTATTTTACTGATTTAGACTAAACCGTTAATAAAATGAAATAAACAAGGTGAACTACGCTAAATCAGCCTCTGGGGAGATATGTCAGAAGTGTTCGTAGGCTCCATAGAATATGTTCCTTGAAGTTTATTCTCGTTGATTAACGAAGCTCACTATCAGTTCTTCCCTACCAATTTGTTTCTGTAACAGTCCTGTCGTAATATTACCCCTTATTTTATCTACGTACACTCCGTTGATAATGGTGAGATAAAACAATACAAATACCAGTATCAAAGATAATAATTGGTTACAGAAATCAGTGGCTGCGAATGAGGTATTAGAAAGGCAACTAAGCTCTCTGGAATACGGGCCTTGGAGTTGTATTAATTCTTCCTGCCTCAGACCATCTTTTTCATCTTGGACAGGATCTCTAGCAGTGAAGAGGATGCATCTCACCCCTCCAGTTCGAGAAGTATATTTAAAGCTGAGTTAATGCGTCTGGAGGTGGCACATGTAAACTGTCCCAAAACGTCTTTCTTAGTGAGACGATTAAGCTTATTTACTTGAGCAAGAGACCAGCACTGAGTGGTGGTAATGGCGGTACCTGACAGGTTGTTGTTTGATTTATTAACTGTGCATTGTTGCTTTGTTCACTGATTATGGATTGACCACGAACCCTCTCAAGCTGCCGTGACTTGCATTCGGCTGCATAATCCTGTCAAACATTAGCTGGTATAGAGTAGATGAGTTGTCCAGGCAATGAGAGGGTTAATGGTAACTATAGTATCGCTCAGGATGACCTGATTTTAGATGAATCAGACCATGTAACTTTAGCTGGAATATATTGCTGGAGTTGTT
>NC_136982.1:27931551-27994051 GCF_032717465.1 Coenobita brevimanus
CTGTATTGTTGCGCTTGAGTATTTGAGGAAAAGAGTTGTGGCAGTCTTTTCCGTGGGCAAGATGACTCGTGTAGCAAGTACTTTTTCTTGCTACATTATGGAGTGGCTCAGGAAACATAGGGTGTGTGAATGTCACTGATATAATTGCGGTCATCTTCCTGGAATTCCTTGCTTTATAGTCTCATTCCTCTGATTTACATAGTAAAGAACTCCACCCCACAGTTATTATTATTAGTAGTAGTAGTAGTAGTAATAGTAGTAGTAGTAGTAATGGTAGTAGTAGTAGTAATAGTAGTAGTAATGTTAGTAGTAGTAGTAATAGTAGTAGTGGTACTAGTAGAAGTATCAGTGATGCTTTTGCAATTGTTTATAACTATTTTTTGTAATTAAAATGTTTTAAATTATCTTTACAGGTAAGCTGAAGAATCCAGTCATGGGGTGATGTACAGTAAGGAAAGAGGGAGAAAGGAGAGATGTATGAGGTAAGAGAGAGAGAGAGAGAGAGAGAGAGAGAGAGAGAGAATTAAGAAGCGTAGGGAAAGCTTAAGTATATTCTATGGGACACGAAATTAAAAACAAAATGAGGCCAGGTATATAATGAAATACCGATAGATTATAGCCTCTCAATATACTGAAATTTTTATTGCTACCATCAAACAGTTTTATTGGTCTTATTGCAGGAGAGATTTGCGATGTGCAGGGTGTTAGACATGGCTTTTATTAACACGTTTGCATAATTGAACTGTAGCGTAGAAGTAGCAATAACAGTAAAAACGTCATCTACTGAAGGAGTGAGTGAAGACAACAAAGACATACTCGGAGTAAGCTTATCTACTTGACTTAGATAACTTTAGAAAATTTTATCAGGGTCTTTACTACACTGTTTTGTGACGACCTGATATGGTCACCAAAACGCTGAGTTGTCACAAATCAGCAATAGATTATGATGGTAGTCGCGGAGAAGGGTATACTGTAGAGCTGTCATATTGTCTTAGCCACAACGGGACACTGAAATAAGCAACAAAAGGACGAAAATCTAGGCCAAGTTAAGGTGAAAGGAGTATAGTGTAGAGATTAACGAAGGCTTTGTTTTTACCCCTGCAGTTCAAAATAAAAAACTGAAAATCGTGTTCATTTAGGTACGACGTCATCGTATTAAAAGGTTTAACTCGTTCACAGTACGATGGCGTCTTCAAGTTTATCTTGCTACTGACGGACGATTTATGAAGCTAAGTAGAGCCGTCTGGTAGTGAAGGAATCAATGAAGGCAGTAACTAACCCCTCCAGTTCGTAAAGTCTCTCCAGAGCTGAGTAAAATCGTGCACAGATAGCTAGAATAAACCGGAATAAACCGTCATCGTAATAAAGTCTTTAGTTCTCTAAATTTCGGACCACGAAGAACTCATCTTTAGTCACTCCTAAACTGAATATAATCGCTGGGTGGTAGCAGGCATAAAGAACGTCATGATACTGAAAGGATAGGGGTAAGAATGATAGGTTTCTGGAGGGTAAACAAGGAGAAAGCATTCAATCGATATACGTAGATATTAGTTTCTCCCTGCCCCTCCAGTCCTTCCTGCCTCCATTTCTTCCTCCACCACAACCCCCTACTGGTATGTAAGAGTACGAATGGGAGAGGGAGGTGGAGGGAAAGGGATAGAGGGAGGGGTAGGGGTTTATGAAGAGATATAGGAGGGTACAGGGGGTGGTGCTGATATGAATGAAGGCGTGTAGGTGTGTAAAAGGGGGAGGGAGAAAGAGAGAGGATGGGGACTGGGGATTTAAGAATAGGTGTAGCTGTATAGGAGGCTGAGGGAGAGGATTAAGAGATTATTAAGAGGTGTGGAGGGGGAGGGGCAGGACTGTGTTGTATAGGTGAGCGAGTAGGAGTCAAATTGCTGTGGGTGGGTAGGTGGATGATGGGAGAGTTGTGGTGTGAGGGAGGTGCGTGATAGCGTGCATGTGGAGGGAGAGTGAGAAAATGAATAAGTAAGTAGGTGGCTGAGTAGCGATGAGGTGCAGGTGTGTGGGTAGGTGACTGAAGGGGGTGGGGATGGTAGTTGCAGGGGAGTGGGTGTTGGAGGGGGGGGGGACTGATACGTGCAGGTGTGTGGGTGGGAGAGAGAGGTTGAGGGGCGGGTGTACCGAAGCACCCACCCACCTGGAATGACACACTAACTTGGTTCACGGGACGCAGTGTTGTTACCTTTATTTATTGTCCATTGGCAATGGATAATCGTGCACTTAGGCGAAAGCATGCAATTTAGTACGTGTATAAATCATACCAACGTAGATCACCATTTGACGGCTTTGGCAGCCATATTTTAACTCTGTAATGGCAACGACTTTTCTAGTATTATATTCCTGATAACTCCAAGTGATTTTATTCAGTTGAGTGAGTCATAGAAGCTTGAGGGAGTTACTGCCGCCAGCATGAGCTCTGTGGTGGTCGGAACAACGCCTGTAATATATTCCAGCGAATGCTAGGCCAGAGATAGTCAAAGGAGCCTCAGAGTTAAAACGTCGGTCTTTCTCTCAGGAAAACATTTCTGGGACCAAGAAACCAACATTCTTTAGTTTTGTATCTACAGTACTTACAGATTTTCACGATCAGAATTCAAGAGAAGAATTGGGAAGTATTGCACACCAAATAATTTACCATTTAGCGATATAATTACCATGAATAAACTGCCGAAGATGATGTTTCGGGAAAAATTGGCTCAAAAAGTTATGGTACAGTCACTCATAAAAGAAACCACCCCCCCGGCCAAGACACCTTTCAGCCAATATGATATCGGTCCTGGTAACACTGTAAATGACGTCAGATGTGAGGGTGTGAAGCTGCGTTTGGGGGAAGTTCATTCAAAGTTCATTCTAAGTGTGTCGAGCCCATTCATTTAACCCTTGAGGCCGGAGGTTTCATTTGCATCTTATTCCTGCCACCGGCTGACGATTTTATTCAGCTAATGATAAACTTTTTCAGATGTGATGGGTTACATACATATGCCTTGATAACAAGTCAGATATAATGTATGTTTGACTCGAAATGTGGATTGAAGCAGTGTTTCGTGCAGATTAACTCCGCCCTCCTCTCAAACATCCCTCCTCATCCCCCCATATGGCTGACGCCAAATACACTGTTACCAACACTGGATACCCCGAGTTATATTCCCTCTAATGTAGGGGGGGGGAGTCTTTTCTTTTATGAGTGACTGTACAGTACGTATAGTGTGTATAGATGATTTTGGGATGTACAGCTGGACAAATGGTCTCTGGTTTACAAGGAAATAAGGAGTATAACTAGAAACCATGAACATATGCCGATAATTGACTGTATAATGCGTAGCTGTTCCAGCTGAATAATTCGGTGAAGAAGGTAAAAGAAGATGAAGAAGAAGAAGAAGGAGAGAGAGAGAGAGAGAGAGAGAGAGAGAGAGAGAGAGATTTTAACTATCTCTGAACATATATTAAGCATGGGAGAGACCTATTTTGTGGAGGGGTTAGGCTAGGTCGTGTTCCCGCTAGTTTAGGAGACTTAATGCCTCCTCTTCAGCGATTAGTTTTACCTAGTAATACCATGGCGATATTTCTCTCTCTCAAACACACACACACACACACACACACACACACACACACACACACACACACACACACACACACACACACACACACACACACACACACACACACACACACACACACACACACACAGTAGCAGTATAATATGCAAAGTAAATCGATTATGAAAAGGTGTTGCGAATTCTCTGTACCCGTGAGAATACGTTTTTACGAGCAGTGCGTGTTACTGACCCCACAAAGATCCCTAACCCCGTTCAGCTCAGTTGATGGTAAGAAATAATCAGATTGGATTGCGGATTCTGCTAATTACGAAGGAGAACCATCCCTACCTCAGAACCAAAGCACATTGAACTTCATGGAGCATAATTAAGTATTCAAGTTTTTGGAGTGGCCCTTTTGCGCTAGATGAAAACAGGCGTACCATAAATGTACTTAGGCTCTCCCCCGTGCGAAAAAATGTCTCGTAGGCAGAATAATTAGTCGTTTGGAGGCTGCGAGGGAAACAGAAGCTGTGTAATTGTACTGAACGGGCTGCTGCTGTGCTGGCCATTGTGTTGGTGCGGCCCCGGTAATGAAGAGGGATTTAGCCTAATGCCGCCCCGTGTTTGGTGAGCGGCGGCCAGGCTGGGCTCACTGCACCTGGCCTGACTCCAACGCCGATATTAGCCCTTGACCCGTTGCACATTCATTGACGCATTGGGGTATTTTATTCTGGGTTATACGGACGAGGAGATGGAGGGATGAGGTAAAGGTGTATGAGAGAGAGAGAGAGAGAGAGAGAGAGAGAGACAGACAGACAGACAGACAGACAGACAGAGAGCCTGATGGTGGAGGAGAGAATGACATGCAGGTGTTTCGTATATAGCCACAGCCTCCCCGATTAAGGCGTCAAACCATAGAGAGAGAGAGAGAGAGAGAGAGAGAGAGAGAGAGAGAGAGAGAGAGAGAGAGAGAGAGAGAGATAACACCATATGATCTTGTTCAGATAATGTAAATACTACTGGTCAGAGGGTCTCACACTGCTTCCATTGACCATTTTAACAGCTGGGATTTCCCTTGGTTGTGCCAGATCATCTTATTTTCGTCAATGTAAAATACCAGAGTGGGTTCTTCTGCACTGAATGGGTACCTGGACGCCCTGGACACGATCTCTTACTTTTGCTGGAATATGTGGTGGACGGAGGGTGCTGTAAGGGAATGGGGTTGCATGAAAAGGTGGCTGAATGTAGAGGTGGAGGAATTATACCCACTTGTGGATATGTGTCGTGCCATGTGCGCGCATAAAATTCTTACATATGCATAATTCACGGCGTTGAAATCAAAGCAATCGATAATATGGATAGTATTTAGAATAAAAAAAGTTACCTGGACGTGTGTGTGTGTGTGTGTGTGTGTGTGTGTGTGTGTGTGTGTAAATTAGAGTAAATTGGAGTAATATTTGATAGTATGGATAGAAAGTGGTTGAGGAGGCGAAGGGAAAGACAGGAGGAAGCAGCTCCTGTGAGAAGAGTGGAGAAATTGCAAGATAGTGAGAAAAGGACAGAGTATAAGAGCATAGTGGAAGAAAGATTGGGAAGGTATGAGCTAGAGCAGATGGAAGGGGTGGAAGACGTATGTAAGATATTCACGGAAGAGACAAGCGCAGCGTGTGAGGCGGTTTGTGGAGTGAGGAGATGCAAGGGTGTGCAAGGGACAGCATGGTGGAATGATGAGGTGAAACGAGCTGTGGAACAAAAGAAGAAGGCATATGGTGAATGGTTGGCGAGTAGAGGTAGGGGAGAAGATGAGAGAGAGAAGAGAGAGGTATATGTGAGCAGGAGAAGGGAGGTTAAGAGACTGGTGAAGGAGAGTAAGAAGAAAGTGGATGAAGAGTTTGGGAGGAATCTGAGTGTGAAATGGAGGGAGAGTAAGAAATTGTTTTGGAAGGAGGTAAAGAAAGTAAGGCAGTGTGAAAGGGGAAATAGTAGGGGAGTGAAAGATAGGAATAATAGATTGTTGGTGGAGAAGAGAGAGAAAGTGAGGAGATGGAAGGAGCACTTTGAGGATTTGTTGAATGTAGAGAGTGAGAGCAGTGTGAGTATAAGTGGTTGGGGAATGGCTGGGAGAAGAAGAGATGAGAGGAGGGAGGAAGAGATCAGTAGGTCGGAAGTAGTGGAAGCGATGAAGAAGATTAAGCTGGGAAAGGCCCCAGGAATTGATGGAGTGTGTGGTGAAATGCTTAGGTATGGGGGTGAGATTGTTGTGGAGTGGATATGGAAGTTGTGTAGATTGGCTTGGGAAGAGGGAAGGGTTCCAGAGGACTGGAAATCAGGTATAATTGTTCCTCTGTACAAAGGAAAAGGGGAGAGAGAAGTATGTGGTAACCATAGGGGTATTTGCCTTCTTAGTGTGACTGGTAAAATATATGGTAGAATACTCATTGATAGGGTTAGGCATATGACAGAGGAGCTAGTTGGAGAAGAACAAGGGGGATTTAGGAAGGGAAAAGGGTGTGTAGACCAGATATTTGTTCTAAGATGTTTAGTGGAGAAGTATCTAGAGAAGGGAAGGAAAGTGTATGCTGCCTTCATGGACTTGGAGAAAGCTTATGACAGAATAGATAGGCAAGGTATGTGGAAGGTATTAAGAATATATGGAGTGGAGGGGAAATTGTTGAGTGCTGTGAAGAGTATGTATGAGGGAGCTAGGGCTACGGTGCGAGTAGATGGTGAGCTGAGTGAGTTCTTTGATCTCAATGTGGGACTGAAACAGGGTTGTGTAATGTCTCCATGGCTGTTTAATATATATATGGATGGGGTTGTAAAGGAGGTTCAAGGTAGGGCAGTGGATGTGGGGGTGGCCCTAATGAATGAGGTTGAGATTTGGAAGCTTCCGGTGTTGCTGTTTTGCTGATGATACAGTATTGTTGAGTGAAGATGAATGGGAGTTGCAAGGTTTGGTGAATGAATTTGGGACAGTGTGTAGGAGGAGGAAGCTGAAAGTTAATGTAAACAAAAGTAAAGTTATGGTGTTTGAGAGGAATGAAGCCACAGAGTGTGCAGTGAGGTTGGATGGTGAGGATATGGAGAATGTGAGTGCATTCAAGTACTTGGGTAGTGTGATGAGTAAGGATGGAACTTTGGGGGATGAAGTGCGTGAAAGGGTACAGCAGGGAAGGAAGGTTGTTGGTACACTGAAAGCAGTGATGAGAAATAGGGAGGTGAGTATGGAAGTTAAGAAGTCACTGCATGATGGTAATGTGATCCCTACCCTGACGTATGGAAGCGAGGCGTGGACCTTGCAAGAAGGGAACGAGTCAAGAGTGAGAGCAGTGGAAATGAGTTACTTGAGAGGAGCATGTGGAGTGACGTGGAGGGACAGGTTGACGAATGAAGAAGTGAAGGAACGTTGTGGGGTAGATGTGGATGTGGTTGAAAAGATTAGGAGAAATACACTGAGGTGGTTTGGACATGTGGAGAGGATGGAGAATGAAAGACTGACTAAGAGGGTGTATGTAGGTGAGGTGGAGGGAGGGAGAGGGAGGGGTAGACCGAGGATGAGGTGGAGGGATGGAGTTGAGAGGTACATGAGGGAGGGGGGGGTGAGTTGGGGGGAGGGGAGTCAAATGGTGGGTGACAGAGTGACTTGGAGGCGTTTTGTCTGCGGCCACCCTTTGCGGGATTAGGGCGTCGGGCTATAGATAGATAGATAGATAGATGGATAGTATTTATGATGATGGTTATGAAATGGATTGTGTTAACCCATTGCCAGCGAGCTACTAAATGTGCACTTTTTCGCCAACGTCAGACGATTTCGCGATGCTGGGGAGAAAATTACGACAAAGGTAACGTTAAAAATTATCATGGTTAAGAATCTGGCCGAGTGAAAACAGCTTCGTGTTTTATTTGAGCATGTAACAAACGATCTTAAACAACCACACCCCGAAATTATTCACACACACACACACACACACACACACACACACACACACACACACACACACACACACACACACACACACACACACACACACACACACACACACACACACACACACACACACACACACACACACACACACACACACACACACACATTTTATGTATTATTTCGGCCAAAAATCTCGTACATGTGGCACCGTCGCAGTCGTCAACACCATAACTACCTACAATATACTTCTGTACATTGTATTAACTTACACTCGAGGTATGTACCAATTTATATCTCCAAAGAGGGTTAAATTCTGATGACATGTAATACTTATGATGTTAAAAATGGTGTTGGTTCCTAGATAATGCTCTGTCACGTAATATAAAAATAGCTGTACTGTTTAACGTCTCAGCTGTGAGCCTCGACACTCGAAACATGGGGCATGGGCTGGAGAAGATGGGTTCATTAGGGAGGGAAGTGGTGGGGTGGCTGTATGTTGGAAGGGGTAGCAGGACTAACTGGTGTGCACAGGTGACTGCCTTTGGATTTTATAATTATTTATTCATAGACAAGTAGCGCATTGATTAATTGCGTAACATATGATGCCACCTTCAGTTTAGTTTGGTATACCATGCCGGTATTGGACAACAGTATTAAGCTTAGATCGTTACCAATACAAATTATACCCGACTCTGCTAGTTCGAAAAGTTTCTCATAAGATTGATAAAAGTCTAAAGACAGCAAAGACTGGTACAGTCTGCGTCAGCGTACTGAAAGGATTAACAGTGTGAAGCAGTGGTGGGATAGGGAAGTGGCGGAGTGAGACAGTGGTGGGGTGAGGCATGGTAGGGTGAAGCTGTGATGGAGCAATGCTGTGGTGGGGTGAGGCTATGGTAAGGTGAGGCATTGGTGGGGTGAGGCAGCTGTGGGGTGAGGCAGCGGTGGGGTGAGGAAGCGGTGGGGTGAGGCAGCGGTGGGGTGAGGCAGTGGTGGGGTGAGGCAGTGATAGAATGAGGTAGTGGTAGAGTGAGGTAGTGGATGGGTGAGGCAGTGGTAGAGTGAGGCAATGGTAGAGTGAGGCAGTGGTAGCGTCAGGCAGTAGTGGGGTGAGGCAGTGGTGAGGTGGAGCAGTGGTAGGGTGAGCCAGTGATGGAGTTGGACAGCGGTGGGGTAAGGCAGTGATGGGATGGGACAGTGGGGTGAAACATAGGTGAGGTGGGGCAGTGATGTGGGGTGAAGCAGTGGTAGAGAGAGACAGGTAGAGGTGTGACAGTAGTGAGGTGAGGGAGAGCGAGAGACAGTGGTGGGATGAGGCAGTGGAGGTGCAAGACGGTGGTGGGGTAAGCTATATGGTTAAGCAGTGACTATGAGAGGGTAACGGAGCAGTAAATACAAAGGAAAGCAGTCATTAGCAGGAGAATTATTTGTCCTCTCAGAGACCATTTGTTATAGTGGAGGGTGTAACTACATATATTCTGTGAACTCGAGAAGTAAATAAACAAAAAATTTCCTCTCTCCCATTTCCTCACCCAATGCTTTACATGCCAGTCCCTCCAGCAAAAGTTGGTAGAGAAGAAAGAGAACCAATATGTAGTACAGAAAAAGGATATTGGAAATTGTACAGAAGAGGATAAATGAACGAATGATCGGTATAGTATGGACTATCGGGCTGTAGAAAGGGCCTCTTCAGCCAACTACAGTACGATATTTTGCAGTAGTTTCGTTCCCTGTGATCTGCAAGCGCAAAAGAAAAAAGAAGGTAACGCTATGATTCAGTCAAGTTCTCGTAGACAAAGAATTTAGCAGACTGGGCGAACCGTTTTTGAAATGTCAGGTGTTTCCTGCGTTAGGAATGAGTCAGGATAGGGTGATGCAGTAACGGGTTGTGATAAGGTGAAGCAAGACATTGATACTGAGGTAATGACAGGGTGAGACAGTGACAGGGAGAAACAGGGAGGAGTGAGGTAATGACAGGGTGAGGCAGGGTAGGTTGAGGTAGCGACATGATTAGGCAAGTTAGGATGAGACAGTCACATGAAAAGGCAGGGTGGAGTGAGGCAGTGACAGGGTGTGACTGTGACAGAAAGGCATAGTTAGGCAGGGTGAGGCGAGGCAGTGGCGGAGTGAGGGAGTCACACTGAGGTAGAGACAGGGTTTGGCAGGATAGAGTGAGGCAGAGTAGGATGAGGCAAGGCGGGGTGGGGCAGGTTGGGTGGGCTTGGAACATCGGTAATGTTAGGGTGTCATTTGAAACTACCTCCCCCCTTCAGTCCTCCCCTTCCTTTCCCCCCCCCCTCACTTTCCCACCCTCACTTTCCCACCCATTACTCTCCCTCCACCTCCCCTCCCCTTCCCCTCCCTCTCCCTCTTCCTCCCCTCCCCTTCCCCTCCCTCTCCCTCTTCCTCCCCTCCCCTTCCCCTCCCTCTCCCTCTTCCTCTTCCTCTTCCTCTTCCTGTCCTTCCCCTCTCCCTCTCCTTCCTTCTTCCTCTCCCTCTGTCCCTTCCACTTCCCTCCCCCTCCCTCATATCCTTTCCCCTCTTCCAACCTTTTTTCTCTTTCTTTGTGACGTGCCTGCGTGCTATCCTGTTGCTCTTTTCTTTTAAAGCTCATTTTAAACTTAATTCCAACACACACACACATTCTCTCTCTCTCTCTCTCTCTCTCTCTCTCTCTCTCTCTGCATATTAATTATCTAACCCTACATATGATCAGTTTTTAATATCAGGAAGCCTATCATCATCATCATCATCATCATCAGTACGAATTAACAGGACCATCAGTGAGGCCTGTAGCAACTACCGTCCCTGTGGGCATAGTTATACATTTTATTGCACTGTTATTACGAGGTAGTTATGCGTTGGACAGATCCCATGAGCTGCTGCATCCTCTCCCTAATTTCCCTCTAGGAGTCTGTAATTGCTTGTTTGAAGGGCAAGGATGTTATATAAGTAACTACCGGCATGATGATGGCTAATTGGTACGTGTTGTTGTGGGTTGTACGTGGCTGTGATTTGTTCGTTGGCTGAATATTGAGTTAGTCTGCAGGGCCAATTTTTGTTACGCGCCTGAGGTTCTAATGACTAGCTGGCGGATATTACCATGATATTATTATTATTATTATTATTATTTTTATTATTATTATTGGTAGTAGTATTAGTATTACTGGTACTGTGTAGTAGTATTCGAAGTACCGTAGTAGTATATATTAGTCTCTTGTATGTTGTTTGTGCCGATATTAGGGTGCTATAAATACAACATAGTACCGGTAGGATATTTAGATGTAGCCTGACATGGAAAATAAATTTCTTATAGAGTAGGTATTAGAACACATCCCAGACCCAAGAGAACACAGTTTTTGCTTTTATCTATTTTTATGTATTTCTGTGTTGTTTATTAGTAACCATTTCTATTACCTGTTTTTATCAGCAGAGCATCTCATATATTTCATTATCCACGTTGCCCTGTGTTCCTGTCTTTCTGTGTATGCATTCGTTTGTTAGTATCTGTGTTATTCAATTTTTATTTTCTCTCTCTGCGTTTGCATCTGTCTGTATGTGTCGCTGTCCACCTATACACAGTTATGGTCACTCATCTTCCTTCACATCTGGAGTTCCGATATATTGATGCGAGAGTCCAACCCTTCCAGCCACTTGACTATTTATCGGGAGACGTCGGAAGTTTTGACACATTAGGAATTGTGAAGAAACATTGATTGCAACTGTACATTTGTCTCCTATTGGTGTAAATAAACAGGGTGGTCCATATATAACGCTCCTCTTCCACTCCAGCGGACGATTTCTCTCGTGTTGTGGGAATGGCTTAGTCACCATTATCAATATATATCCTGTTTCATTTATTCGTTTCCTACTGCCACTGCCACACCCTCGCCAGCATAGCATACGGTACTGAGCCGTTCCCGCAACACATAATGCCAGGTGAGTTTCTAGTTACAGACCACCTTGTATATTTCTCTGTCTGTCTTCCCGTCTGCGTTTCTGTTCTCTTTGTTTTGTGTATTTTTTTTATAATATCATTGTTCATCTGCAAATTTTCTTTTTTTCTTCTTTCTTCCCGTTTGTTTCCTTACAGTATTCTCTTCCTCCCTCCTCCTCCTTCACGTTTGTCCGTGCTTTTCCTTCCACTCATCTCTTTTTTTTACTCCACCAGCTTATCTGTTCTTCTCTTCCATCCACGTTCCTCTTCCTTCTCGTTCCGTTCCCTCTCTTGTTCCCTTCATTCTTTCCCTCCATTCCAACACTTCTGTTCTCCTCCTCTTGTTATTCCTTTTGTGTCTTCCCTGTTTATTACCCCCCATCTCTCTCTCTCTCTCTCTCTCTCTCTCTCTCTCTCTCTCTCTTCCTTCTTGCACTCTTTCCATCCCTTGTCCACTTCTTTTTTTTTTTTCTCCTCTCACATTCCAGTTGTCCTCCTCTCCTGCCTGACCTCTTTTCATGCCTTTCTGCCTGCCTCTCTCTCTCTCTCTCTCTCTCTCTCTCTCTCTCTCTCTCTCTCTCTCTCTCTCTCTCTCTCTCTCTCTGCCTGTCTGCCTATTTCTTTCTGCTTGTTTTCCTACTTTCCTACCTGCCTGTCTGCCTGCCTGTTTGTCTCTCCCTCTCATAACTTTCGGTCACTATGCCTCCCTCCCTTTCTGCCTGCTTGCTTGCCTCTCTCTCTCTCTCTCTCTCTCTCTCTCTCTCTCTCTCTCTCTTCCTTCCTGTTGTTTTTCTGCTTGTCTCTTCTCCCTTGCTGTCTGCATACCTACCTACCCTCACCCTCTCTTTCCGTTTGCTTATCTAGTTATCCCCCGTCTTTGTTTGCCTGTCTACACCTCTCTCTCTCTCTCTCTCTCTCTCTCTAACTGTATAGCTGCCTCTCGCACCGCCTGTCTGTCTCTTTGCTTGTCTTCATTCCTATCTACCTGACTGCCTACTTTTCTTCCTACGTACCTATTCTGGTTTCTTTGTCTTTCATTATATGTCTACCTCCATATTTCTCTCTCTCTGCCTGAATGATTTTTTTTTGTCTGTTTTCTTCCATGTTATCTCTGTCTCTCCTGTTGGTTGCTTCCTTGCTTGTTTACATTTATTTCCTTCCTGTCTGTTTGCATACGTAATTCATGTACCAACTAACCAGCTTAACGCATCTTCCTATCCTACGTAAAAGTTTGTTACCCGTGTTATGTACAGATCCCCATCAGTACCTATCAGCCCACCTCCTTACATAGCAAACATCATCATGTACTTGTTTTATGTATATACCTACTTCCATTTTGCGCGCACGCAGAACACGCGCGCACGCACACGCACACACACACACACACACACACACACACACACACACACACACACACACACACACACACACACACACACACACACACACACACACACACACACACACACACACACACACACACACACACACACACACACACACACACACACACACACACACACACAAGGCCATAGCATAATAACAGGTTGTTCAAAGATCAGAAATACAGCCCTACTCCCCACCTCCATTCACCAAGAAGCAGAGATACTCCCAGTCATGTCCCCCGGTAACACGAAACACACAGGTCATTGCTTCACTGTAAGATCCACCCATTCCTTGTTACACTATGCTACACCTCCTCCACTGCAAAGAAGCCAAACGCTTCTCTGCCATACATAGACTGTCTTCAAAACATTCCTTCACCGCCACCCAGCACTACGCTACACCTACATAATAAACTAACACATTATACCACAGCCATCCACAATCTTCAGTCAGACAGTATTGTTTCCTAATCTCTTCCAAAAATTCAGTTCATTGCAACTTCATTTTCTCGAGACAAAAGTTCACCTTGCCAGACAACGATGTGGCCCGTCACTCTTCCTTGCTTCAACACCAACACAGGTGTAACTCACCGGAGTCTACCGGAGCTTAATGCAGAACCGCCACTTCAGTATTCTTAAACTCTCTCGTGCACCTCACCCAAAACACAAAGTCCTACATAACCCCAACATAGATCTCTGGGAGCAGCCAGCTGAAGTGTCCATATTTCTGTATGTCATCGGTTCATGTCCAGGCGTGGCTCAATCGGTAGAGACGTGGCCTGCCGTTCTAATGGACCCAGGTTCAAATCCCCGCTGGGGCAGGGAACAGTTTAAGGATTTGAATTTCATTAAATCAGGCTTTACTGATCTACCAGAAGACCCGCCGACATGTCGTAAAAATACCCCCGCTAATACCAACACACCAGTCCTGTATGAGACAGCCCTGGCATGTATTCAATATGGACGGTGGGTGTTAGCGCCGAAGTGGTGACATGAAGAGGTGTATGGTATGTAGGAGGACTGTTGGGCCTTGATAGCAGGCTGTGAAGCCTATGCCCAGAGTCGAACACATTAAAAAAAAATAAAAAAAAGATAAGGCAGGGACCACACCAGCAGTAGTAGCCTATACATAAACAGTCAAGGGCAAAAGTTGAGATTTTTTTCCTCTGTGTCTGCTTCACACTTAGGTGTTGTCGTCACTTCCCTCCTTGGCGCGTGATATGAAGGAGCGTGCCGAATCTCTCTGAACCTGGGAATATTAACCAGCAAAGAAGTTGATGAGGTGAAATATAAGTCGAACGTTTGTCCCCGGCGGTACCTGTTATCAGTAGCTACTTACCAAATTACTTCTTTACTTATCTACTCTCACCTGAGAGTCTCGGGTTCGATTCCCGGCATATTGGTAATTTCTCTGATGAACATACAAATCTGTTTTCTGTAATATCGACTTACCAACTGATACGCCAACCGATCTGCCTTGTTTTGTCTTACCTTCCAGTTCTCTTCATTACTGACTCGTTATGTTTATTTCCCTCGTCCTGTCCCTTTTTTTGTTTAAAGGCCTGTCTGTTTATAGTTCAAACTATATCATTGTTATCTTACCCATCTACGTATCCATCTGCGTGCCTTCTCACCTGCCTATTAGCTGCGGCTAACGACCTATACCTACTCTTCATCTTCCCTGTTTGCTTAGCTTTACCAGCCTACTAATTAGCTCTTCATACCTACTTACCTGCCGTGTATACCTGCTTATTAGCTTTACCATGGGACTCATTAATTCTTCCTACATACCTACCTGCTTACCTGGCTGCAACGCCACTGCCTTTACTTATACTACAGTCCTCACTCTGGCTCCCACCCCTCCCACTCCCTCATCCTCTCATCCTCTCCCCCTTACCTTCTATTTTCCTCTCCCTTCCCCTCCTCCCTCTCCTCCCGTCCTCTCCCCTTCCCCTCTGCCCCTTAGACCACTGTCCTGCCATCGAGCCTGGCTTTATGGCTGCTCTACCATGTAATTACAATGCTGGCCTTGTCAGTGACCCGCCCTGTCCTCCCCTCTCTCTTCTCTGCCTCTCGCCCCCCTTCCCCTGCCTCTCCCTGCCTCGCTGGTTTTATGCCTCTCTTTTCCCTTCCCATCTCCCTATCTCCTTCCTTTCTTGTGTCTTCCTCTTTCCTCCCTGCTTCTCTCTCTCTTTCCTAGCTTTTCATTGCGTTTTTGATTCTCTCTCTCTCTCTCTCTCTCTCTCTCTCTCTCTCTCCCCACTTCCCTTCCCTTTGAGACATGGGAGGGGGGCTTCCTGTGTTCTTGTCCTTGTCTTTGACCCATAGAATAATTACGTTGGTTATAACTTATCTCATGACAAACACCCTCGAAAGGACCAGTAGGTATGTTGCTGTTTGTTTTCTTTTGTATTCCTTTGAACTCTCACTCTCTCCCCACCACCCCTCTTCTTCGTTTCAACTTACCATACCATTACTTGGCTGTCTCCCTTCTCTACCTCCCGTCCTCTCTGCCAACCCCCAGAGTCTCCCCCTCCCCCTCCCCTGTCCTCCTCACCTCCCTGCCTCTGTCCGTCACTGTCTTCCTCCCCCGCCCCTTCTTTCCAGTCCGTCTTTCTCATCTTTCTCAATCACTTGTCTTCCTTTCGGCTTTTCCTCTCTCGTTCATATTTCTATCAGTCTTCTTCCTTTTCTCTCCTCCTCCCTCCCTTTCTCTTCTTTTTCATTTACTCTTTCCTCTTGTCTCTGTTCCTCCTCTTCCTCCTCCCTCCCGTCTTCGCTCTTCTCCCCTCTCGTGTTCTGTCTTCCCATCCCCCCCCGCCTTTTCCCCATCTCTCCTTCATCCTCCTCATTTATCCTTCGTCTGCCTTTGCATTCCGCATATCGCTTTTCTCTTGCCATCCATTCTCCCATCCTCTGTCCAAAACAGTTCACCTCACACCCTTTCCCCTTTCCTCACCACTTTCTCTTCCCCTCCTGCCACACTCCCCATCCCACCGCACTCCCCCCTCACTTTCAGTCATCGTCTCCCCACCGTAGGCCATACCCTCCTTCCCTCCTTCTTCCCGTTCCTTCTTTCCCTTCTGCTTCCTGACGTTATTCAGTCCCATCCTTTTTCCTTCTCTCTCCTTCCCATTCCCCTTCCCCTCTCACTCAGTCTTCACATTCCTCCCCACCCCAGCCTTCCCATCTCACTCCCTCGTCCTCTCCCTCCCTTTCCGTCGTCCCTTCATTTTATCATTCCAGCGGACTCATTCTTAACCTCCATCCCTCTTTTTTTTTTTTTTACTCCCTCATCCCTCCCGCTGTCTCCCTCCCTTTCCTTTCATCCCTTCGCCACTCTCCCCTTCGCCCACTCTTTCCCATGACTTTATTACTCTCATGCCTACTGGTGAAGGTGCTGTTCGACATGGGTTGGATTTGGCTTTCATCGTGATAAAAAAAACGTTTCTTCCTCACCACCTACCTACTCTTTCCCACCCCCTCACACTCCCTTCCCTTCCCACTCTTCTTTTATTCCCTCTTCGCCCACATTCTCCCGCCTGTGCTTACTTCCCATCCTTCTCCCTCCCATTTTCTCTTAATATTTCCTGCTGGCTTCGGCTGGAGAGTATGGTGAATAGGGGGAGGCCTTCCTGTTTTACTATCCTTGTTTTTGACTCACAGAATAGTTACGTGAAGTATAACCTAGCCATTAACAAATAGCCTTGAAATGAGTAATAGCCTGTTGCTGCTTCCTCGTCATTATTTTCCTTTGTACCTCCTCTCCCTACCCGTTTTCCCTTCTTCTTCGTCTTTGCTATCCTTGTCTTATTCTAGTAGTTTAGTCACTCTTGTAGGAGCTGCCTAGTATGGGCCAGCTGGCTTACTTCAGTTATCGTTTCTTCTTGTGTTCTTATATTCCCTCCATGTTTTCCATTCCCACTCTTCTTCCTCATGCTTTCCCACTCCCTACCCCTTCCCATTCCTCTATTCCTTCGCGTCACTGCTCTCCCATCTCAGTTCCTAGCCCCGTTCCTCTTCTTCTATCCATTCCCAGTCTCAGAGTGTCTTTCCTACCTGTACTTCTCCATCCATCCTTCTCCTTGACGTTGTATGGCTCGAATTGTTCAGAAAGCGTTTGATAAAGTTCTCCTCAATGGACTTGTACAGAAATTATTGGCTTATGGTCTGAGTGCCAGTGTGATCAGATGGACTGTTAGCTGATAGGACATAAACACGGGTTGTAATAACTGGTAAAGAGTCGGATAGGAAGAGCGGTACAAGGTGAGTGCCACGAGGTTCAATGTTGAGCCCTTTTCTGTATACATTATTAATTAAGGTTGTGTTATAGTATAATGAGAGTTGCTAATGATGCAAGTGTTAGTAGCAGAGTGGATATATATTTACAAAAGTTGACGATTCAGAGGGACCATGATCAAACTGTTTCACATAGTTCAAGAATGGAAGATAGATGTTGGCTTTACTAATGCTAAATGCAGACAAAGTTAGTTGTACTCTGATCAATACTGAACTCGATAATATGGGCTGGAGAAAATAAAAGTAGGAATTAATTTATGTGATACCGTGGCAGTTATGAGTAGATGTAGTTCAGAAGGCAGCAAAATTATAAAGGTTCATTGGTAGTGTTATTATAGATCAGAAGATAATATCCTCACCTTAAATGATTCCTTCATATAATACATCCATATTTAGAGTATTGTAATGTGTACACTTCTGGCCACCATATTACTTAAAAAGGTATAGAGAAATTGAGAAAGCTCAGCCAAGGGTGACAAAAATGATACCTTGATTAAGAAACAAACCATACGAGGAACATCTAGAACTGAATCTGTGATCGAGGGCAGACTATGGGGAAATGTAATTCATATGTACTAAATATTCAAGCGAGATAATATCGCAGTTAACAAATATTTCGCAGTAAGGATAACTAAAATAAAAATGCTGGCAACTATTCCCAATCCAGTGAAGCAAAGTATTTCTTTCACAGAAGGGTGCCAGACTGATACAGTACTATGATAGAGAAATCATTTGACTCTTTGACCTTTAATTCACAGTTGAATATGATTTGTACTGAAAATTACATATAGGATTGATATTTTCTCCACTACCGGTTTAGATTATTGAGAATGAATCCATAGAACAACATCCCTTTGCGTGTAATGTAAACTTTACTTTCTTGTATAGAATAAGGGAGCACAGAAAATGTTTTCCATTCATTCTTTCTTATGAAATTTTTATGCATTTTTGTGTGTTGCATGGTAGTCCTTTTCACTTTATTGTCTGTTTCAGTTGGAGAGGTTAATGGGTGGACGGTACCATTGTGCTTTGCCATCATTGCTCTGTGCTCATACAATAGATAGCCTACCATAGTCATTCCCTTCCCTATAACAGACGGCCTCGAAAGGACCAATATGTATGGGGCTGTTTGTTTTCCTTCTTATCATATCCTTTCCTTCCCTTCCATTCCTTTCCACTCTCCCTCCCTTCCCAATTACTTTTCCTTTCCCCCTACCCTCTTTGCATCCCTTCCTCCCTTCCCTTCTCCCTTGTTTGCTCCCTCCCGTCTCCTCAACTCTTCCCAGCTCGCATCACTCTCCCTCTTCCCCATGCCTCTCACTCTCCTCATCCTTCTCACTCCGAGACTTCAGCTTCCCCAGACTTCCTCCCACTCTCCCCATTCTTCCCACTCCTCCTTACTGACCATCCCTCCCTCTCTTCCAGTCCAACTCTTCACCACTCCTCCTCTCCCTGACTGCCTCCCTCACCACTATTCCTTTCCCTCCCTCCCTCCCTCTTCCCGATACCCTCCCGCACTCACCGCCCTTCCCCTACCTCCAGTCCCTCCGAATCCCTCCAATTTCTCACCACTCTCCCTCCCCTCCACCCCTCCCCCCGTCCCAGGCGTCACCCGTTCCATGTCTTTATTGCTTCCATCGGTGGTGGTGAAGGTGGTTTTGGACACGGGGCGGGTTTAGCCTTCACAGCGGTAATCAGAACACGGCACGAGCCACAAAACACACGATGACAGAATATTTATTGCCGGACAAGAGAATTAATTAAACTGTGGGGAAAAAGAAGACGCAGGAGGCAGAAAAAGAATATGAGGTAAGAATTGAATACTCGCGCTCGTGTGTGTGTGTGTGTGTGTGTGTGTGTGTGTGTGTATATATATATATATATATATATATATATATATAGAGAGAGAGAGAGAGAGAGAGAGAGAGAGAGAGAGAGAGAGCTTGATTGATTGATATAGATAGATATAGATAGATAGATTGATATATATATATATATATATATATATATATATATATATATATATATATATATATATATATATATATACTGTATACACGGTATTAAGGCGATAGTGGTTAGTTGTTCCTCCCTGAGTGGCATAATGTAAAGAAAATGAGTGGAATGTACGAAAATATAGAAGCACAAATAAGGATTATATTAGAGAAATAAGAGAAGTGGTTGAAAGAAGTAAAGATAAATTACTAAATGCTGTAAAGAGTTTTTATCACGTTATTCTATCTATCTATCTATAGCCCGACGCCCTAATCCCGCAAAGGGTGGCCGCAGACAAAACGCCTCCAAGTCGCTCTGTCACCCACCATTTGACTACCCTCCCTCCAACTCACCTCCCCCCCTCCCTCATATACCTCTCAACTCCATCTCTCCATCTCATCCTCGGTCTACCTCTCCCTCTTCCTCCCTCCACCTCACCTTCATACACCCTCTTAGTCAGTCTTTCATTCTCCATTCTCTTCACATGTCCAAACCACCTCAGTGTATTTCTCCTAATCTTCTCAACCACATCCACATCCACCCCACAACGTTCCTTCACTTCTTCATTCGTCAACCTGTCCCTCCACGTCACTCCACATGCTCCTCTCAAGTAACTCATTTCCACTGCTCTCACTCTTGACTTGTTCCCCTCTTGCAAGGTCCATGCCTCGCTCCCATACGTCAGGGTAGGGATCACAATACTCTCATGCAGTGACTTCTTAACTTCCATACTCACCTCCCTATTTCTCATCACTGCTTTCAGTTTTCCAACAACCTTCCTTCCCTGCTGTACCCTTTCACGCACTTCATCCCCCAAAGTTCCATCCTTACTCATCACACTACCCAAGTACTTGAATGCACTCACATTCTCCATATCCTCACCATCCAACCTCACTGCACACACTGTGACTTCATTCCTCTCAAACACCATATCTTTACTCTTGTTTACATTAACTTTCAGCTTCCTCCTCCTACACACTGTCCCAAATTCATTCACCAAACCTTGCAACTCCCATTCATCTTCACTCAACAGTACTGTATCATCAGCAAACAGCAACACCGGAATCTTCCAAATCTCACCCTCATTCATTAGAGCCACCCCCACATCCACTGCCCTACCCTGCACCTCCTTTACAACCCCATCCATGTATATATTAAACAGGCATGGAGACATCACACAACCCTGTTTCAGTCCCACATTGAGATCAAAGAACTCACTCGGCTCACCATCCACTCGCACCGTAGCCCTAGCTCCCTCGTACATACTCTTCACAGCACTCAACAATTTCCCCTCCACTCTATATATTCTTAATACCTTCCACATACCTTGCCTATCTATTCTGTCATAAGCTTTCTCCAAGTCCTTGAAGGCAGCATACACTTTCCTTCCTTTCTCTAGATACTTCTCCACTAAACATCTTAGAACAAATATCTGATCAACACACCCTTTTCCCTTCCTAAATCCCCCTTGTTCTTCTCCAACTAGCTCCTCTGTCATATGCCTAACCCTATCAATGAGTATTCTACCATATATTTTACCAGTCACACTAAGAAGGCAAATACCCCTATGGTTACCACATACTTCTCTCTCCCCTTTTCTTTTGTATAAAGAACAATTATACCTGATTTCCAGTCCTCTGGAACCCTTCCCTCTTCCCAAGGCAATCTACACAACTTCCATATCCACTCCACAACAATCTCACCCCCATACCTAAGCATTTCACCACACACTCCATCAATTCCTGGGGCCTTTCCCAACTTAATCTTCTTCATCGCTTCCACTACTCCCGCCTTACTGATCTCTTCCTCCCTCCTCTCATCTCTTCTCCCAGCCATTCCCCAACCACTTATACTCGCACTGCTCTCACTCTCTACATTCAACAAATCCTCAAAGTGCTCCTTCCATCTCCTCACGTTATTGAAGCCTGTAAATGAATACATGGATGTGTGGGTGGCTTAGTACCGTATTGGTAATGGAGTGAGACATTGGCGTTTGATGTCCCCAGGATTGCTCTGTACATACATGGTTGATGTCATGATGGAGGCCAAAGTAAGTGTTGTGGGGACGGGAGTGAAACTGCAGTTAAATGGTAAGGGAGTAAATGCTGCACATTTGATGTATACTTCTGACCAACGAGGTTTGAGAATAAGAGTTGATAAAAATTTTCAACGCTCGCTTACAAAAGAGGACTTAGATAACGGCATGATATTGATTAAGACTGAGTGACTGGACATTTCTGAAGGGTTTTATTACCTGGGTGTAGTGAGAGAAAAATTATACATGTACCTGGAGGGAACAATGGGACAATGAAGTAAATGGCTGCTGTTATGAAGGCCGTGATAGAAAATGGAAGATTGAGTACAGATGCTATAAGTGATTGGATGAGAATATGTCAATGCCCATGTTAAATTCAGAGTGTAAGATTGGAATGGCATTCTTATAAAAAATTAAAGAGCCAGAGCAGGAGAAAGGTGAGGGTTAAGTAATATTTGAGAGTTGCCTAGATAAGAAAAGATAAGAAAAATACTCGTGAAAGATGAGAAGTAAAGAAGTCTGTTGATCAAAGGACAGAAGAGACTGATTGGATGGTATGATAATGAAGAAGGTAGTGATAGAGAGCATAAATGAATGAGTTTGTTGAAAGGTGGATTTGAGGAAGGCCAATAATGTTGATGGATATCGAAGTAAATGTGTGAAAAAACGTACTGTGGAGAGAGAGGAAGAAGAAAAGATTAGGATGGGTGGATGAAATAAGAATGGAGATATGCAGTCAACAATAGAAATTCACCTGAAGCATATGATGAGCCTGTGAAATGATAGATAACTTTTAAATAGCAATCCCTTCAATCGTGACATGGTCCATTTCACAGGCTCATCATATGCTTCAGGTGAATTTCTATTGTTGACTGCATATCTCCATTCTTATTTCATCCACCCATCCTAATCTTTTCTTCTTCCTCTCTCTCCACATATAGTACTACCCGATTAACATTTTTCATTATAAACATACTTGTAGCGAATTTCTGTTGTCGATTGCGCATGTCAAGAGTACCACGCCATTTTTATTTTTCACATAGTAATTGCTTGTCTCCAGCCCAGTGACATTAACCTAATTAAGCACATTATTTTGCGTGGATTGTGTACCTATGATGTAGAAGCGACTGTAGGAGGCTTAGATGGTGAGTGGATGCATATGTGACCCATTTCACTGAGCACTATGTTGATAGCTCTCTGCGCTTTCATTTCTGGATCCTTGCCATCACATATATCAGTGGGAAAGAGGGTTGGGATATTGATAATGTTGATGATAGTGATGATGATGATGAAACAGATAAAGACTACTCAAAAGAATGGAAAAGTAAAATATAAAGAAAAGAAAAAGGAGGCAAGAAGGAGAACGAAGAGGAAAAGCAGGAAGTAAGATGGTATGAGATTAAGGAGGAAGGGATAATGGAGGAGAATATATTGGGAGGCGAGCCAAAAATAACTTTGAGGAAAAAGAAAGGAAGAAAGAACAGTGGGAAGAACGATAAAAAGTTACTGAAAAGAGAAAAACGAAAAAAAAAAGAAAAACATAGAAGATAAGTAATAGAAAGTATAAACAAAGGAGAATAATGAAGTACTCGTAGAAGCAGAAGCAGAAATTTAAGTGTAGAGAAACAAAAAAAATTAGGCAGTTTAGCATAGGAGAAAATATGAGTCTACCAGAAGGCAAGAGTAAAGTGAAAATAAAGCAGGAAGAAGAATCAGAGAATTATTGAAACAGAAAACAGTGAATATAAATAAGCAAAAAATAATTCGGTTCGAGGTAGGACATATTAATGGAAGTAATGCTAGGTCTATTCCGTGTTTGTTTTGTGTCTGGGTAATGGTAAGTTCCTTGTATCGCACCGTCTCCTTGGTTTTTGTCTAATTTCTTCGTCGTATTCTGCCCCTTTCGCCACTTTCCTCCTTCGTTTACTGCTATTTTTTCATCTTCTTTCTGATTTCTTGTTTCCTTTCTGCATTTCTCGTTTCTGCTGCAGTTTTCCTCTGTTTTCTTCCTTTTGTCATTACTCTCTTCAGTTCTTGAGATAATTTATTCCTTGTAACAAATATTTCTCTCTGTCTATTGCTTCTCTCGTTGTATTTCCCTCCTTCATCTTAGTCATCCCGTTCTCCTTTTCACCCTCATCGTTTCCTTGCCTAGTGTCTCTCTCTCTCCCCTCCCTGTATATCTATCTATCTGTCTGTCTATATATATATATATATTTATCTATCTATCTATATCATCATCATCATCATCATCAACCGTTGAGGTCCACTGCAGGACCGGCCTATCCTTACCGAAGTGGGGACGATACAGCCAATGTATCTCTACCTAGTGGGTTAGGCTGTCTGGTAGAGACTGTATGTAGGGTGAGAAGTTCTTGTGAGTGTGACTGTAGTGTTGTAGTGGCTTTGGATGTGTGTGTAGTCTGTGAACCAAGTGTAATCGGCCCGCCTTAAGCCGATTGGGTGCAAGCATACTAGTATGCGACACTGGTTCTACCACAGCACCCCTTGTGTCCGCCAAAGTACGCTTCTCAAAGTTTTTACAACTCTGGCGGGAGGTGAACCCCCGCTCACCAGCGTGCGAAACGCACACTCTACCACTGTACCACAGAGGCTATATATATATATATATATATATATATATATATATATCAGAATCTCATGTAGCCAAATTTTTTCGTATTTCACAAGGGTTCTGTAGTGAGTCATTCGGCTACCTTAGGGAGAGAGAGAGAGAGAGAGAGAGAGAGAGAGGTTGTTACTTTTGCTGTTTGTAGTTTTTCATTTGTAAATATAATAATTTATAATCTTTTTACAGGTAAGTGTGGCTGTTCCACCTGAAGAGTACAGTGAAAGAAGAAAGGTGAGAGAAGGAAGGAAGGAAGGAAAGAGAAAAAAAGAGGAGATGAATAAGATAAGGTAAGAGAGAAAGACTTGAGAAGGAAGGAAGGAGGGGAGGAAGGTAGGAATGACAGTGAGAAAAGAGGAATTGAGTAAGGTGTGTGTGTGTGTGTGTGTGTTGAGAGAGAGAGAGAGAGAGAGAGAGAGAGGTATATTTAGCTGCTAATATATATAAAAATCTGGGAGATGAGGTAAGGCGGTGCAGGATGAGACGGGAAGAGGGGAAGGGAGAGGAGTGGATGCAGGAGGGGTGGGGGGGTTGGAAGAACGTGAGAGAGGATGACAGGATGACAGGCTGGAGAAGAGAGGAGTTTGAGGAGAGGAGGAGGAGGAGGAGTTGGGCTGAAACATGATCAATTTCTTTTTGTTATATTGAAAAACATCGCCAATTTCTTTGCTAGTTATTAAAGACGATAAAGTTACGATCTGTGCTCTTATTTGCGATGGATATACTTTAAGACCTTGCCCAGTGAACTTACTTCTTTTATATCCAGTAGTTTGAGGATATCGCAACACGTGGATAGTCTTACATATTTCCCTTGTAATTTGTTGGTGGTGCTATTCATATATCCTATTTAGATATTCCGTCTGATATTTTGCGGATAATGCAGTTTATGTATTCCCAGTTTCCATAAAATATTTTGACTAATATTCAGAGATAGCCTTCCTACTTTTCTGCTTTTGTCATTAACTCGTAGGATAGATTCATTCGTTTAACCTTACTTGTAACAAACAGCCTCGAAAGGACCAGTAGACCTGTTGCTGCTTGCTTTTCTTAGAACTTTAAACTTCTTTGTATTTTATGCTGGAATTTATGTATCCTCTTCTGATTTTTTTTAAATTTGAGGATAATACGTTGACATTCACATAATTTCTTAATATTTCCCAAATCCTTAAAATCATCTGAAGGTAGCAAGGCAATAATGCAGATTAATGTTGCCATTATAGCCCTGATGTTAATATTGTATCTGAGCTAATAAACCCTTAAATCAACGTGTCTGGTCTTCAAAACACACACACAAACAGACAAAGCAAAAAAATGAAAGCTGATTGGATCTTAATAACCCTTTCAATACGGCAACACCTTTCCTTATTTCCAAGTGATATTAGTAATTATAGCAAAGAACCAATACGGAAGGTATTAGAATCGTATTTAACTATCTCAGTACGAGGACTTCTTACTTGTAGTTTATCTTCTCTTTCGCCTGGCGATTTTATTCAGCAGAAGGAAAACCCTCGTATTGGCGGAATTAACCCCTTCATTACGATGGTGTCGATTGTTTATTCTTGAATATACCATTTAAATTCAACGTAGGAGGCCTTCCAAGTAGCGAAGCTGTTAATGAATGTTATGTCGAACCCAGCCTAGTTGGAAAGTCTGTACTGTTGATTAAAACTATGTGGCAGGAAAAAGAAAAAAAAGGTCCTTGGGCTGAAGGTGTTAATAAAAAACTGATCTTTTTAAATTGATCTCTTTAAATTGGTCTCTTTAAACTGGTCTTTTTAAACTGATCTCTGTAAAACTGGTGTCTTTAAATTTGTCTCTTTAAACTGATCTATTTAAATCGGTCTCTTTAAAGTGGTCTTTTTAAACTGATTCGAGAATTCCTCAAAAAATTGGTGAAAAGTCGGTTCATGGAATTGCTGGCGACTCTCCATAAATGTAGAATCCTTAGGCCACACCGAGAGTTCTATTTAATTGTGATATTTTTTCATTTGCAGTTTGTTACAGCTGTGTGTGTGTGTGTGTGTGTGTGTGTGTGTGTGTGTGTGTGTGTGTGTGTGTGTGTGTGTGTGTGTGTGTGCACCTACAAGTATTCATATTGCAGGTGTGTGTGTGTGTGTGTGTGTGTGTGTGTGTGTGTGTGCGTGTGCGTGCGTGCGTGCGTGCGTGCACACCTATAAGTATTCATATTGCAGGTGTGTGTATATGTGTGTGTGTGTGTGTGTGTGTGTGTGTGTGTGTGTGTGTGTGCACCTACAAGTATTCATATTGCAGGTGTGTGTGTGTGTGTGTGTGTGTGTGTGTGTGTGTGTGTGTGTGTGTGTGTGTGTGTGTGTAGCTAATAAATAAATCTTACTGTATAACTTAAGTCAGAGCTCCCTGTAAATCATAACTTTGTGCACCAAAACTTCAGTACAGTATATCCATCGCAGAACAATATTCCACACAAGCATATCCGCCGCATAAAGTGCGTGGGGGAAAACAGACAAAAAATTTTTAAAAAATTTGCAGTTTGTTTGGAACTTCCGGTGGCCTAAAAGCAGCCATTATTCAAGGCATGGGGGAACAGGTAGTCCACTGGTTAGCACATCCAGCTCGTAACTGGATGAGCCTGAGTTCGAATTCCTTCTCGGGCCGGTCAAACCCTTCGACACAGTTTACCTCCTTGTTCGCTTTCACTCTGAGTACAATAGATGACGTGAATATAGCTTGACTTCATGAACCTTATTGTAGACCATAAACCAGTTACTCGTACATGGGTCCTGCTGCAGGGGAAGGATGGGACAGGAAAATAAAATTACTGCCTGAATGTCCTTGTGCAGTCGATTTGAAAAAAAAAATAATAATAATAATAATAATTCTTCTTCAGATCCCTTTAAAATCACAAGGCCTGATTTGTAGTGAATTGTTATATCCATTGGAAATTCATTTAACCCCTTCAGTATGATGATGTCCTTTGTATTTTGATCTTGCTGCCGCCCGAGTCTTTAATTCAGCATTGGAAAGATCTTCGTAAGGAAGGAATTAGAAGCATTATTAGCCCCTTCAGGAAGATGATTCCTTTATTGATTTTACTACCGCCAGATGATACGGCTCAGGAACTGTAGTGGAAGAGTTTGTAATACGGTGACGGCGTTTGTTGGTTGTGTGTGTTTGGGTGATTTTATTGAACTCAAGAATGAAGGTTCGTGACTGAGGGAATTTAAAATAGCCTCTTTTAACCCATTCCCTACCGTAATGACTTCTGTCTATTTTATATTTTTTTCTTATTGTCCCAACCACCGGGCATAGCCTATATGAAGCTCCTTGGGGGCCTCTTATAGTGAAGACCGTATTAATTTCCTTGGCTGTAATTCGGTGATATAATCCCTAGTGTTACTGCTGCCACGGGGCCATACTTTACCACACTCTGTGAATTATTTCTTTACCAGCTTCACAGTTCACAAGTTTTTATCAGTAGTTGGTGGAAGTGTCAGGGACTGAGTGAACGATTTACATTTACGGTTCTTAACTCGCTACATTAATACGCCAGAACGAAGCTTCATCTTGGTCAGCTCTGGATCATAGAATGTATATTACAGGTAATAGACTGATAATACTTTGCTCATTTTACTTTAACTTGACCTAAAACTGTCATCACTCCATCTTAATTGCTCAGTGGTAACAAAGAATTAACACTGAAATGCGATGCAAGTAACAAAGTAGTTCTGTGGGATGAATTTAGAACCGTAGTACTGTTTTTCCCTGTCAGTGAGTTGCATGCAGTAAGGTATAAAGGAACAAAAATTTGGGTCAAGTTACGGTAAAATGAGTATAGGGTACGAATTCTGAGTGGGTGTGTGAATAGAAACTTGATGGTGATATGCGGCCGTATTGTCGTTGGCTCCGGGACTTTCGTAACACCTCATTCTCAGATGTAGCATTTGCATTTACACCTGTATCAAGAAACGATAAACTAAAATACTTCCATTTAAGGATAATAACAATTTGAGGGGTACATAGGTAAATGTTTCGGCTCAAGACCCACCTCATCCTTGTAATTTTATGTTGTATCTTACCTCTTCCCATAAATAAATAAACAACGCCCAACACAGACATATACCCACTTTCTGCTACCGAACATTACACTTCACAAGCGCTAACACATAAGCACACAGCTACTACAGCCACATAAAGCCTTCAGCCAAACATCATCTTTCACGAGCCGCAAAAAAACATTCACCCCGCAGATAATACTGTACCCAGAAGATGCGACTACTACCCTTGCCAGCTGCAGTACTCCACCAATACAGACTAACACCCACAAGCAACCCACGCTGCCCATACGATAATACACACCCCCACACCACGGAACACTTACTTACATCATGCATCACACTGTCGCAACACAGACAATCATTCGGCATTACTTCAGCACAAGACCTTTGGGCGCTGCCGGTTGAAATGGCCGGCTTCTTGAAATCCATTGGGTTCACATCCAGATGAACCTTGTACGACAACAATAACAAGTTGCAACAAGAACCAGTCACTGGGGCATTGCGATTCGTAAATTTTTATTAAATAATGTATTGCCCCATACTGTATATATATATATATATATATATATATATATATATATATATATATATATACAGTATATATATAGATAGATAGGTTTATATATAGATAGATATCTGTCTGTCTGTCTGCCTGTCTGTCTCTCTATCTCTGTCTGTCTGTCTGTCTGTCTCTCTCTCTCTCTCTCTCTCTCTCTCTCTCTCTCTATCATTATCATCATCATCATCATCATCAGCTGTTTGAGTGTCCACTGCAGGACCGGCCTATCCCGACCAAAGTGAGGGCGACAGCCAATATATTTCTACCAAGTGGCTTAGGCTGTCTGGTAGAGATTGTATGTAGGGGTGAGAAGTGCTTGTGAGTGTAACTTTTGTGTTGGAGTGGCTTTGGATGTGTGTCTAGTCTGTGAACCAAGTGTAATCGGCCCGCGCATGCCGACTGGGTGCAAGCATACTTTATAGTATGCGACACTGGTTCAACCACAGCACCCTTTATGTCCGCCAAAGCAGTACGTGGTCGGAAGAACGCTCCCAAAGTTTATTACCCTGGCGGAGCGCGAACCCTTGTTCTTCAGTGTACGAAAATGCAGTGTGTGTGTACATCTTTTCATTTTGAAAATTTTGGGTGGAGATCCACAGTCCAGAAAATGGATACAGTGTTGTATATGTAGGGCAGGTGACATGTGTCAGATCTCGTAAATGTGTCATATCAGCCACTGGAACTACAGGGTGAGTCAAACAAGACTGGAAACATAGGGCAGAGATCACATTGCAGGAAACAGTACGATGCCTATCCTGTTCAAGGCACACGTCAGGCATCTATTTCAGTCTGTATGGACGCGTCGTAGGACTTTCCAGCTTATTGATCATAAGAATCAGTCCATAGATACCGAGGTAATATATTTCCCGAGGGCTGACCATGGGTATTTGGGTCAGTTACAGATTATAGCGCTTACATGACCGGCATCTACTTTTGGGCTGAATAAATATGTCTGTAGCAAGGATTATACTTGTAAAATAATGATATCTCACAGACTGAAAGGATTGTTGGACACTGTTTTATCCTTTGAAGATGTGAGTCACTCCAGAGATGCATATACTCATCTGGCAGTATCAGTAATAATTCAGTTTTCTCACGTCCCAAAGGAGCTAAATGGTCCGGCGTGTCATTCAGCTTTGCCGGCCACTGCTTTAGCCGGACGGAACATTACCTCCTGTGGACGTCGTGACCTGGTACAGTGTGTGAGTGTGGTCGGCGGCGGTGGTCACTCTCATGTAAAAGACCAGAAGTTTCCTGGGATATAGCGTGTTGGACAGCCGCCCACCGCAATACCAGTGTGCAGGCAGCGGGAAGTGTGTGTGTGCCGCCCTGGAATTTAAAGGTTCACGCCGACACGAGAACACGACCTGCAAACTGGTGCTCCCCGCCCTGTGCATTGACCCGCCGCATCGTTTGACGCTACTTCTTGGTGTGGCCCCGATATTTGAAGCCGATCCCGATATTTGGTGCCGATGTCTATATCTGGTGTCGATACCGATATGTGGTGCTGATTTTGCTTGGTGCCGATCCCAATATTTGGTGCCGATGTTTAGTGCTGATACCGATATTTGGTGGTGGTGTTATTTAGTGATGATACCGATATTTGGTGCCGATGTTATTTTGCGCAGATACCACTATTAGGCGCCGATACCGATATTTGGTGCCGATGTTATTTTGCGCAGATACCACTATTAGGCGCCGATACCGATATTTGGTGCCGATGTTATTTAGCGCAGATACCACTATTAGGCGCCGATACCGATATTTGGTGTCGATACCGATATTTGTTTTCATTGGCCCGATCTTTGGTTATAATATAGGACCCTATTTTTTCGTCGCCTTCTTTGCAAGTATTCTATGCTTTGGTTGTGATATTTGGTCCCGACTACTCCGCTGCCTTAGTTGACCAGTACTGATTTGATCCACTTGTTTGATCCTGATAACTGCTGCCGATATTTGCTACCCGATATTACACCCAGATATTATGTCCCGATACCGATATTCGAGGCTTTTTTTTCTTTTCTTTTCTTTTTTTTCAGTATTTGGTTAACCCCTGCCCGATTTTTTTTTTCTCAATATTATAAACTCCAATATTTTGCCCGAATATTTTAGCCCTGTTGTTTGGCGTGTATAATTGGGACTCAATAATTTGTCCCGATATTTTGGTCCTGGTATTACGGCCTTGATATTTTTGTTCCCGATATGTTTCCCAGTTTTTTGCCACGAAGCTTCATCATGATATAGTTCTCCAAGGTTTTATTCCCGATTTTTCGACCCGATATTTAGTATTCACGTTTTGCGCCGATATTTTGGTCTGGATATTTTGGCTTTGATATTTTAGCCCCGATATAATATGCTAAGTTATTTCAGACTGTTATTTTGATATATATGTTTTACCTTGATATTTTGATTATCAGTGTTTTAGCACGATAATTGGCCTTTTTTTCGCCGATATTTTGGTCCTGATATTTTGACCCGATATTTTGGCCCGATATTTTGGTCAAATATTTCCTCTGATGCGTTGGTGGCTTATTTACGATCCTGGTATTTTGCTTCGAGGTTTGGTGCCGATTTTTAACATCTGGTTCGTGACTGGGAGAAAACGAAGGACGTTCACCTCAGAGCAGTTTAAGGAAAGTTTGCTACAACTCCCATTCTGGACTCGAAATCAACCGGAGATATTGTATGAATATAAAATGGCTAGAAAAGAAAATTAAATGAGAAGATAAGTATTTGAAACGATTATAGTTGTTGTGGATGAAAGTTGGAAAGAAAATTCCTTGACAAGAAAATTATGTGAAGCTTGGTTGAAAAGAAAATTGTTTGAAAAAAGAAAAAGTTTGGAGAAGGAAATTATATGAAATGAAATGTGGTTGAAAAGTTAAATTTAACACAGTTTTTTGAAAAATATTAAGAGAAAATTAAAAATGGAATCATTTGATGAGAGGGTTGCTTGAAAATTTGATTGTTTGAATAAATTATCTGAAAAGAAGGGTTTTGGAAAAGAAAATAATTGACATGGAAGCTGTAGGAGAAAATATTATTTGAAAATATTGTTTGAATGATATAGGAAGAGAAAGTTGTTACAAGAGGCAGTTATATAGAGTAAGTGAAAGGGAATGGTGTACAGGAAAAATGTTGATAGAAAACATTGTATGTAGTGATTATTGTATGAAAAAATGTTTGAAATGAAAATTCAAGATAAGTTTGAGAAGCAATAAATTGGTAAGATAATTGTGTGAAAAGAAAATTGCTGGAATATAAAGTTGTTTGAAGAGAAGATTAGATATTGTTAGAAAAGTAAATTGTTTGGGTAAGAAAATCATTGAGGAAAAAAAAAAAGGTTGCGAAGGAAATTATTTGAAAGTAGTGGTAGGTGGGGGCGCTCACCATCCACTCACATGATGTATTGTTGCTCTGGGATGACTACCCTTTCCTCTCTTCCTAACTTCTTTCCATCTGTCCGCTTCTGTCTCCTTTCCTTCATTCTTTCCTCTTCCTTGTGTCCAAGGGTTACTCTGCACTCCCTCTTGTTTTTTTTTTTTCCTTCATTCTTACCTCTTCTTTTTGCCTGTGGGTGACTTCACTGAGTGACAAGCGAAATGGTTTCCTGTACACCAGGAAACTATTTACAACACTGGGTGGTAACCATAAAACCAGATTATGGTGCCTGCTGATTTAGTGAATAATTAAGGCGCTCCAATCGGATTGAGCCTGTGCAGGTTTATATCCAAGGGGTGGTTAGGGTTTATTGCTCACGTAATGCCACTCAGGGATGAGTGAGGCTGGTCACTTTCATCTTAAATGTCGGGACAATTTGCCCAGCCCCGAGCTCCTACGCTCCTCATGGGGCAACACAGGATTGGATGATGATGATGAAAACTGAAAAAGAATTTCCTGTAAAAATGAAATCTGTGTAAAGAGAAATGGTTTGAAAAAATATGAAGCGATAAAATTGTGTAATATGAAAAATGAAAAAACAGTTGTTTGAAACGAGCAGTGAATAAACAAAATTGCATGAGGTATATGGAAAGGATGTTGTGTTGAAAGTAAATAATTTTAAAAAGTATGAAAGAAATTTATGTGGAAAGAAAATCATTTAGAGAGGTAATTGATTTGAAGCACCGAAGATAATATTTACTCCTAAATGTGAAAATGATATTGTTGGAGAAGACTTGTTTAACGAATATGATTCAAGCAGGATAGTTTGAAACGAAAATTATTGGAAAAGAAACTTGTGTGAAAAACAAAGTGCATACCGTAAGAAACAAATTATTTGAAGAGCAAATTGTTTGAAAAGAAAATTGAAACATCCGACTAGGGCAGTTCATGTGGGTCGTGGCAGATGTTTGTGAAACATGAAATAGGGCAACATTCCTGGCTATGTATTTATTTTTACCGTTCCAGCGATAGGCTTGGAGTTTCAAGGGAATTGACTTCCGAGAGATATTCCTCTAACCCATCAGTACAACGATGTCATATGTTTAATCCTGCCGCCGCCACACGATTTCTTCAGACAAGGAAGATTTACCATGTACCTCATACATCAGTGAAGAAGTTAATTGTGGTGGCTCCTTCCTTTCTCATTCTTTCATTAATCCATTCCTTTCTTTTCGCATCCCTTGTTCCCTCCATAGTTTTTCTCTTCATTTCTTCCCTTCCTTATTATCATCCTTATTTTTTGTCCTTTTTTCTTCCCTTCCTTTATTTCTTTGTATCACATTCCCTCTCCCTTTTTTTTTTCTCCCCCCCCCTTGTGTTTTTCTTCTTTCTTTCCCTCCCTCTCTTCCATCCTCCCTCCTTTATCCCCTCAGTCCCTTTTCCCTTTCATCTTTTATACTTTCACTAATATAATTTTTCGTCCTTCATTTCCCTTCCTTCCCTTTTCCCCCTACTTCTTCTCTCTCCTTCTTCCTTCCTTTCTCCGCACCCATCCCCTCCTACTTCATCACCCTGTCTCATTCCTCCCCTCTTGTTCACATCCCATACTCTTTCCTTCCTCCGATGTCTTACCTCCTCCACTTTTTCCTTTCTCCTTCCTCCCTCCTTCCTTTCCTTCTCCCTTATCCTTTTGTTTTCCACCTCTTCTCATTTCCTCCTCTTGGTTCCCGTTTTGCTTTCTTATCTCCTTCTTTATTCCCTTTTTGTGTCTTCCCTCTGTTCGCTGCCCTGCCTTTCTCCTCTACCCCTTTCCCTTTCTTTTTACATCCTCCCTTTCTTCTTGTATTTTCCTTCGTTTCCCATTTCTTGTACTTCTCTCTTCCTCGATCTCCCCCTCCGTTCCTCCTCTCTCTCTTCTCCATTCTCCCTATCATTCCCTCCCCTCCAAATCCCACTTTCCCATATCCCTCTTCTCACCTCCTTTCGTTCTCCCCACTTTTCTTCCTCTCTCCCTCCGTCCCTTCTCATCCCTCCTTCCTCTCTCCCTCCGTCCCTTCTCTTCCCTCCTTCCTCCTCCTCCTCCTCCTCCTCCTCCTCCTCTCTCTCCAAATCTCATCACCAGCAAAAGAAATTTCGTTAAAAAAGATGGCTAATGAAAAGTAAACGGGGATAGAACGAAGAAATGAAAAAAATATGAAAAAAATGGTAAGAAAGGGAAGAAGAAGAGAATTTACTGGAGCGTGAAGGCAAATAATTGATAAAAATGGGGGATGGAAGATTGGATAGCTGGGGCAGACTGGGGGAACTATGGAAAATTGACGATAAATAGAAGGTGAGCGGAAGGAGGGGAGAGGATGAGGGATGGTTCAGGGAAGAGAGGGAGGGTCATGATAGAGTGCCAAAGAGTGTCATGAGAGAGAGAGAGAGAGAGAGAGAGAGAGAGAGAGAGAGAGAATTTGTGCTGTCTCTAATTTCGAATGGCTTTTTTACAACCGTGTATCCACTAACAAAATTACTACCGCCACCGCCACTACCGATATTACCACAGCCACCACTATCATTACCACCAGCACTACTGCGTCTAGTACCTCAGCGTTACTGCCACCATTGGTGACATTTCCACCACCACAACAAACATTACCTCTCTCATCACTGCCACCACCACCACCACAGCCACCACCATTTCCAACATTTCCACCACCCTTACTGGCATTGCTACCCACTGTCCATACCAACATTGCTACCACCATCGATCAGCATTACCACGATCCCATCTTATCATTTCCATCTCCACCCACTGTCATTTCCACCACCTCCACTGCCAGCATTTCCACCACCACTGCCCCGACACTGTCACCACCATTGCTACTAATACCATCACGACTACGAAAATTAACCACACCCTTCCTACAACCACCACCAAGCAATATTCCCAGCTAGAAACAACCATCCAAACCAGCCCAGCCACAACCGCCACCGCCTTCCACCGCAACAAACTCCGCCACTACGAGAAACCCAAACCAACCACAACCGACCGAACACCATCACCATCCAGACCACCGCCATAACTACCACCATCATTTACTGTAACCACCACCACCACCAGCTGCTACAACAACAACTACAACTACCGACCATAACTACCACCAACAACCAGTCACCACCACCACCACCAGCAACAACAACACTTGTCACCACGTCATCACCAACCAGTACTATAACTACCACCAACTACAACCGCAGGCACCACCATATTCACCACAAAAATCACCACAGCTACTAGTCACCACCCTGAACCTCAAACAACCACAACTAGCAGCGACGACCACTAGCTACAACGATTATTACCACCACTTCTACCAACATCCCCAACAACCACAACTACCACCACAGATATAAACATCCCCGACCACCACAGTTACGAACATTACCACCCACTACATATACCACCACAACCACAAATATCCCCAGCTACCACGGTTACAAACATCACCAACTACTACAACAACTACAGCTACAAACACCATCATCCACTATACCTACCACAACTTCAGTAACCCAAACCATCACCAGCAACCATCACAACTACCACTACAACTACAAACAACCACTTAAACCACTTCCACCACCACCACCACTCGTAACAACTACAGCTACCACCATACCTGCAAATAACCACCCAAACCACTACCACCACCAGCAACCACCACAGCTATCACCACAACTGCAAATAACCACCATCACTACCACCAGCAACCACCACAAGTACCACCACCACCCAGACCATCAACCACCACTACCACCACTATCACCATCACTCATCGCCATCAACACCACAATCCACCAGCAGCAGCAACCAGCACAACTACCACCACGGAGCCGGCACGTACTTGTTAGATAAATTGCAGTGCATTATTGAGAATTCCATGTTGCAACCCTGCAGTGGCGCGCTGCCCGCCACTTTACGACCCGGATTTACTAAGAAGAAGATAATGGAAGGATCGATGTGCTGCACGGTACGGCCGGTTACGTACTGGGTGTTGGGGGGGATATATGGTAGTTTACGTGCCTGAGACCTGCTCATGCTAGGTTACGTGCTAGGGTAAATTACAGGTCGTGTGGCTTACGTGCATGAGCCTGGTTGCCTTGGTCAGGTTAGGTTACGTGCTGAGTGGTTTATGTTGCGGTTTACGTGCATGAGGCCGTTGGTTGACTTGTTACGTGCATCATGGGGGGTGGGTACATTTGGTTGGAGTTGTTACGTGCAGGGGGTTAGTATATGGACTTATTGGCCTACGTGCATGAGTTGTGGTTTCACTTCGTTACTTGTCTGAGGGGATAGAGTGGGTTACGTACATGCCGAGCTGGGGGTATGCAGACCTGCGTACATGAAAAGTTGTTGGTATGCTTCCCTGCGCATAATGATAAAGCGTGGTAGAGTGACTTACGTACATGAGAATTTATAGTGTAACGTGCGTGAGAGTTTGAGGGTGTAGGGATTAACATGCACGAGAAGCTCTGGTTATGCTTTGTTATATACATGCATGGTAAGTACGGCATGCTTGTTTTCGTACATAAGGGGAGCTGGTGAGATTTGAAATGTACGTAAGAAGAACTGGGTGTGGAGAAACAGTGTACGAGATGATATCGGTATGCATTGTTACGTACATAAGAAGTCATGGATAGATTTGGATACGTACAAGTGACGTCGTGGGTGTACAGGTGTACGTGGGTAAGAGGTGGGTATGTGTGGTTACGTAGACTAAATGAGGAGACGTGATATATAGTATTACGTTCATGATTATTTTTTTTTTATGCAGGGAAGAAGGAACCAAAGGCCAGGAGCCCGCAAACCGTTCCTTCCAAGAAAAATAAACAAAAAATAAAAAAGAGAGGCAAATTCAAGATCCGTTCATTTCGAGTTACCCGGACACACTACGTTTGAAAGACTGGAGATCATAGGAAGTAGGAAATACTGACAGAGGGAGACAGTTCCATAGTTGACTTCTTGCATAAATGAAGGACTGGGAGTAACGGTTAACTCTTGCATTAGACAGCTGGACGGAAAAGGGATGAGAGTTTGTTGCTAGATGGTTGCTACGCACCCATCGTAGAAGTGGAGAGATGCAAGCTGACAGTTCAGAGGAGCAGTGAATGGTGGCGAGTGTACTTTGTGACATACGTGTGAAGTCGTGGGAGTGTGGTGTTATGCACATGAAGAATGGTGTGTGTGTGTGTGTGTGTGTGTGTGTGTGTGTGTGTGTGTGTGTGTGTGTGTGTGTGTGTGTTTTGGTAGCGTGTCGGAGTTGGCGATTTTGATGATATAGCACATATGATACCATTTAGGTTTTAAAGTGTGCGTGTGTAAGTCAGTAATTTACACACACACACACACACACACACACACACACACACACACACACACACACACACACACACACACACACACACACTTCTGTAATTAGGGTATTACTAGTAATGTTAAGGCCATTTTACCCGAGAAATCATGTGAGATCTTGTAGACTGGATATTTATTGAACACTCTCTCTCTCTCTCTCTCTCTCTCTCTCCCTCTCTCTCTCTCTCTCTCTCTCTCTCTCTCTCTCTCTCTCTCTCACCGATTCGTTACCCGTATACCATAATAGCAGTGATACAACGTCACACTGTTATATTCATTGTTACGCTGTTGCCTTTACAATGTTTTAATAATTCATCCCTCTCCTTCCCACTTCTTCCCCGTTACCTTCCCCTCTCACCCCTTCCCTCCTTCTTTCCATCCCCTTCAGTTATTCGCAACCCTCCTTCCCGTCTGTCAACGCCTATTCCTTCATTTTCAGGTCTTCCTTTCATTCCCGTCACTCTTTCTCCGTTCTCTCCCAGTATCCTTCTCTATCCTTCCTTCTCTCATTTTCCCCATCCTTCCTTCCCAACATCCCCCCCCCCTCTCTTTTCTTCTTTATCTCCCCCGCCCCCAGCTCTCTCAATCCTGCGTCTCCCGTCTCAATACCGGTACCTCCTCTTCCTCTTTCTCCCCTCCCTTTTTTCACACGCACCTTCCTCCTTCCCCTGTCTCCTCCTCCCCCCAATCATGCCCACATTTTTACCTCCCCCTCGTTCACTTCACCCATTTCCCCTCGATTTCCCCTCCCCTCCATTAACTCCTCTCCCTCCAGTCTCTTGAATCCCTTCACCTCGCCGTGTCTTTCGTCACTTCAGCTCGAGGATATCTTTGTGTTTGTTCTCGTTACCTCCAGACGACTATATTTAGTTTAGGAGAGATATCTTGTAATGAAAGAGTTAATGAAGGCCATATCTAGCCCCTTCAGCTCGAACATACCATACTGATCTGAATAATCATGTCGAGGTAGTAAAAGTAATAAGACATTATCATATTGAAAGTGTTAACTACCTCCTCTCTTCCAGCCACTCGCATCCACCTACCCCCACCCCTTCCAGTCGCAACCTACCTCCCTTCGACTCGCAACCCACTAACGTAAACCCTTTTCGTAGGCGATTTATTTCTGTGTCAGCGAGTGGTTTATCGATGAGATTTTATCTAGACTTCGCACGTATATTCGTCGCCTAAAACGTTGAGAAGTATTATTGGTTATTGATGTGTGGTGATGTGTTGGACAGGTGGCTGTATCAGAGGCTGCTACGATTTTTTTATGGATCCAGGCTGAGTGGGACGTTGAATTTTAGCCTTGTGTCATTGTCGGTGTTTGATTTGTCTTAGCGAAGTAAATTTGTGGATAGTTGAAATATGAAGATTGACTGAAAGGTAGATAGATAAATAAATCGATTGCCAAGGACTCTGATAGATGAATAGACAGACAGATAGAATTTAATGTGTCTCAGTAGAACACCTAAGTCTGTGGATGGTATAGATACATAAATGGACAAATATACACCCATGTAAACTGATCAGTAAACAGATGGGAGGAATAATTTTCATTTCCCTCCTAACTGACGTCAAAGCATTTATGAGCAGTATGTCTAAAAGTAGACTAAATTTTGAAATGAATAAATTTTAATTTTGTGTAGTTTCTACAGGTTTCTATGGATGGAACCTTTTCTCTAGGCTTTACGCCTGCAGTTTCATTGTGTGTGTGTGTGTGTGTACATATATATATATATATATATATATATATATATATATATATATATATTGACCCTGCCTACCGGTATGGTATTCCTTGGATATATTATGTTTCAAGGAGTAGAACTAGAGGAAACCACGCGGATCCTTTTTTGTATTTCAGATTTACCCAATACGTCTTTAGAATATCAATTCGTTAATTTCCAGTCGTTTGTTCTTTCTGAACAGGATCGCTTGGTGACCTGGTACTCGGCGTCGCTGAGGAATGTGTAACTGCTGTCAGCGAAACAAAGCTTACTTTTTGTTAGTGTGAAAAAATATAATAACGTCTAAAACAGGGGTATGGTTAATTGAGATGTCATTTAACCCTTCCAGCCCCTCTTAAGCCAAACAGAATCGACTGGCATGAGCAAAAGTATAGTACAATAGAATCCCTTGGGCTGAAGGAATTCACCTTTCGACTGCTTGGATTTTCACCTGAGCACATTCATCAGGTGTTAGCATGGAAACAGTTATAAGTGGTCATGGCAGGGACTGGGTTGACTCAGTATGACAAATACAGGCAAGCTGTTTAGTGTTGTACTTGGATTCATAGAAGACTTTTTCTAATATCGATTTCTTCGCGATTGATTTTTTTACGCCAGAATAATTTCGTGTTAAGTGTTTCTAGCTTCATGAGAGCCAGTTTCATAAAATTAATATAATACCAGAGACTGATGACGTTCCAAACACGGAAACAAACTGGTAAAGGAGAGATTTTAACAAGTTTCCTGAGGCAATGAGAACGCTGCGCTGTATGGCAGACAGTCAAAACTGTCCTGGGACCAGCCTTGTGTCTACTTGGGCAATACCGCGCCGCTGCAGATCGAGGGAAAAATAGCTGGGCCGAGTAGACACAGACCAGCTGACCAACCCAAACGTTAAAGATGGCGAAGAGTGCTGGTCAGGCACTGATTGAAGTTTATTTGATAAAGTTTGTATGCTCAAGTGTAAATAAAACTCCCATTTAACTCATTAATAATCATTCTTATATATGTGATGATGATGATGATGGGAGGCATTATACTTCGTCTTAGTTTAGAGATAGATGCTTCTTCACTAACACGTTCATAGCGGTTTTGCAAACAAACCTATAAACTAGTCACTGTACCCAAAGAATCTTTAATGTTTCAATACTTAACACAATGAATTTGGTGTAGTTCAACCTCCTCATAGGAGAGAAAAAGTCCACAGTTTGAGCACTTGTAGTATGGAGTTGAAGTGGTCTCCATCTTTGTTTACAAACAGGGGAGCACACCGACCGATCCACCTCATTCTTTCGCCCTCTTCGCCCGGCGGGCGGAAAAACTTGCTCGCCGAGCAATTCTGTCTATTAACAGAGCGCTCTGTGGCTCCTCGTGGTGCTCGGCCAAGTAGACACAAGGCAGCAGAGCGTTCTGTGACGCCCCCTGTCGCTCGGCCAAGTAGACAAGGCAGATCGTAGCTTGTCCAGTGAAAAATTCGTGACTCAGAAAGTAATAGTCATAAATCATAGCTGTGGCGATAAGTTCGCAAGCCATATAACATGAATTTAAGTTCATGTCATGTATCTGACCACAAGGAAGGAGTATTATCCACGTGAAGAAATTGTTTTTGTAAGGATATAGCAATTTCAGACCCTCGCACCTGAAGGGGGTTCAGGTCAGGCCGAAAATGTTGTGTAATCCCACAAAGCACGGTTTCAGTATGTGGACAGAGTTCTATAATTTGAACAGTTTACGGTATTATAAAATCAAGACACAAGTTGTAGCAAAATTATAAATTATGTACAAGACCTGGTATTTATAAGTCCTGAAAAGCACAGCAACGCGCGCGCGCACACACACACACACACACACACACACACACACACACACACACACACACACACACACACACACACACACACACACACACACACACACACACACACACCACCTTATTTTTCGTGGACTTGGGAAGTTTCTAATATTTACATCCTTATTTTTTTTTTATTTTGAATACCTGTGGCAGGTTAATATTCACGTCGTTTATATCTTGGCAAAAAAGGCTCTCAGTATCTCCTAAATAGCGTCTAGAGCTGTTCAGAATGCATTTTCAACATCGTCTCTCAGTAAAGCCTTCTAAGTAGCACCAGGATCCAGTTTTCAGCCACGTCTTTCAGCACGGTAACTCTTGCTTAATTAGACCCATAACTGCGCTGAATACATTTGTTATCCACGTCTCACCGTATTTCGAAGAGGAGTCCAGTAGGGCGCAGAGTCCATTTTTCAACCTCACTCAGTAACTCCCAAATGGTAAAAGATAAAAAATAAAAAAAAATAAAATAAATGCGCACTTTCCATTGTTCAACCACATCTCGCAATAACATCCTACTTGGCTACGTGTCTCAGAACTGCGCTTAGTCCACCATTTCACTCCTTATCTCAAAATAGCAGAGGCCATTTATCAGCCACGTCGCTCAGTAACTCGTAAATAATGTAAAAACGACGTCGAATCCATTTATGACGCACGTCTGGGGGTACCTGGTGGCGAATGTGTTTTATTGAACGGTCATGGACATGGAAAGTGTACCGAGTGTGGAGGGTGTAATGTAGAATTTATTTCGTGCATAAATCAGGGTGCTGTCCAGAATGTCTCAATGAATACAGTGAAAAAATAACAGCACCAGCAAGACGACAGTAACAACAGCATTAACAGTAAGAGAAACAAATCATTAAGCATATCAATATAGCAGCAACGACAAAAGAACAACGCCGTAGAACAAAAACAGTAGCAGTAACTAAACAATAACAAGACTTAGAGTTAGTAGCGTTGTCCACAATAACAGTCAGTTATATACAGTAAAAATGATAAGCTACCTCTAGTGCAACAAGAGTAATAACAACACTATCATCATCATCGGCAAGAACAGTAACAACAAAAGCAGTAATAAACATCAGAAGTAAGAACACCAACCTTTACCTCCACCAGACCACAATAACAGCCACAATAAATAAAATAAAAATGATGAGCTACCTGTATTGCAACAAGAGTTATGTGCTAAGGCACAGCAAACCCGTCTCCGGCAGTCATTTTAGTGCTGACGTATAAACACAGCAGGATATGTAGTCAAAGATGTCACATCAGATTTGGAGTAAATCGGGTGAAAATTGACGATTTTATGCCCACCTGATATTGACCACCCTACCACTAACTGGGGAGTGACCCCCCTAATGTAATGAGGCATGTTATATGATGCCGATTTGAATGACGCATCTTTAGGTTTTGGTTTCATGTCGATATGACAAATTTGGAAGGAGTTATGGCGAAAAAACGATTTTTTTTACATTTTTGGGACGTACAGGCAGAGCTCAAAATTTAATCAGGTGATCAGAAGGTCATAGCCCATCATCTCTATATTTTTAGTCAAAATCGCACCAGTAATTTTCGCTTAATGTTGTTAACAGATTGACAGGCAAACAAACAGATAAACCGAGTGAAAATACCCGTCTATAAACATCAGCAGTAAAACGCCAACCTTCACCTCCACGACTACCACCATCACCACCACAACAGCAAAAACTAATTTTCCCATCGTCTACGTTCCAGTAAGAAGCTAATTTGTTATTTAAACTTTTCCCAGAACTATTTTCTTACCATTAAAGTTTTGTGGTCTAGGAGAAATTGAATGGTTTTATGGGCAAGAGTATGCACGAGAGAAGTTATTGGGTCGTTAAATCCTAATGGTCGTTCGCTCAAACTGCCTTGTTCCACTGTTTGATGCTCAGATGGTCTCTCTCTCTCTCTCTCTCTCTCTCTCTCTCTCTCTCTCTCTCTCTCTCTCTCTCTCATTATATAATAAGTTATCCGTTTTTGTAGTAAGACCGTAAGGACCACGAGATCTATGTGATATGTTATTGTAACCTTGTCTTCTTTTCCCTTCCCCCTCCACACTCTACCCTGTCCTCCCTTTACCTCACTTTGCTTGCCCTTCCTCCTTCCCAAGCAGTCTTTTCCTCCTCCCTTTCATTCCACTCTGCCATCCGTCCCTTCCCCTTCCATTCTACCCCTTCCTCTCCGTTACTTCATTCTTGCTTCCTTCTCTGCTGTCCATTATATCTTTTCACCCTCCTCTTTATTCCACCCTGCCTGCCACCCCTTCGTCCCTCCACTCACATCCTTTCCTTCTCCTTCCTCCCTTAATCCTTCCCCCTTTCTTTTTCGCCCCTTAACTTTTCCTCCCCACCTCCTTCCCCCATCCACAGTGCTGCCCTCATCTTTCTCTCCACTCTGTCCCTTCCTCCTCCCTCGTCCTCCTCCAATGCATTACTCCCGTCCCGCTCCGCCCCACTGCAGCACCTGGCCTCTTCAGTCTTGACTCACCTATGTGTTCATCTGTCCTGCCGTGGCCTGACCTGCCCATATCCTGCTGTCTACATAGCACACGCTTCTGCCAGTTTACATACACACCCACACACATACATGATGCATATTCACACATTTATACGTACATTCATACATGCATTTAGTCATACGATCCCCCCCCCCCGGCATCCGGCATATGGTATACCTTTCTACCAGTAAGTTATAGTGGGATGGGAGGAGGGTAGGGTAAGAGGTAATGGGTAAGGGGACGGGAGGCGGATGGGTGTAGAGGTGACGAGAGGTGGGTAGGGTGGTGGAGATGGCCGGCAAAATCAAGGCTGAAGTATGTGATGTAAACTGGGATCGTAAATAGGAGTAGAACCTCCCCTGACATGACGAGGGATTTAGGTTAGAGTTTGGCTGGTACTGCCACACCAGGTAAGGTATCAGGATTTTAGTTAGTTAGGTATTGATAACACCGAGTGGTTCGTTTGGGAGACTACTGTAGCCGGTTTGTTTTTACCTGATGCGACTGAACCACTTCCACAACCTGAATACTTAGTAGTGGTTTCATGAATTGTTCTCGGTCTTATTTAGTAGGAATTCGCCTCCTTGGTTATTAGCCATCGACCCTCCAGTCTGCCTACACTTGACCATTACCTGAGCTGAATGGGGTAAGGGATCTTTGCCAGGTATGAATAAGCGTCCTTTGGGATGGCAGAAGTAGGCATTTCAGTGGAGTTTGACTTATGAATAAAAGAGAAATGATCTAAAATGATTCTGGTTGATTGTGGCATCGAAATTAATTTTTTAAAAGACGTCCAACATTATTCTTTGTCTGCAACTCTCCGTATAGTGGGGTTATTGTGTGTGTGTGTGTGTGTGTGTGTGTGTGTGTGTGTGTGTGTGTGTTTGAGAGAGAGGGGGGTGGGGAGGGTTGGAATTAGAGAGACAGGTGAGGTTAGTGGAAGCTCGTAGGAAGACAAGAATAATGGTCCTCCTGGCCTACCCCTTTCCGCTTGTCCCCTTTTACTTCTTTCCTTACCCTGATCCACCAGTCCCGTCCCAGTTGTCATAGGAGCTTGATGCTGGTATTGTTGAATCTTTGCTATACATATAACAAAGATTTTTGAGAGTCTGTGTTGTGATGTGTGAATTTGATTTGAAGATAAAAAATTTCCCCAGGTTGATTATGAATTTAAGGGGCAAATAAATATATTGTCGATTAATATAGGCTGCGGCTCCTGCATATAAACTGCGACAGCAGTTACAAATAATAATTGTGTAAGACAAATAAGCAGTGAGCCCATTCAAGCATGCAATTTTATCGTGACAATCATGACACTGAGGAAGAAAGGCCTGTGCTATGGTTACGAGCGAGCAGGCGAAGCGAACGAGCGATGTTTACTTTCGGTTAGGTTTGGAAATGAGCGACCCAGCCCGACCCGACCGTCACGCCAAGCAGAAGCTAATAACCAGTAAAACGCCTTTGTCGGCAAGATACGAGCGCGACAATTTAAATTCGAAAGCACTGAAATGTCGCCTTACACCCGGAGGATGCCCAGAGCATAGTGATGGCTGTCTACCTACCAAGTTTCATGGCTTTACGACAAACTGTCTGGCCTGTGACCCTTTCTTGAAGATTTTCGACATGCCGCACGTGGTGCGTGTCACGTGCCACGTGTACCGCCAGGGTGTGATGAAACCTGTCAAAAACAAATTTTAAAGAATGGGACTATAATATGGTGCAAACTACGCAGTGATCGGCCCTGTGGTTGCTGAGATATAAGTTTCTCAAATGCGTTACGTTCGGGCAGGGGCGGGTTGGGCCTTGCAGGGTTGGGCCGCTCATGTCTGAGAAAATGCCACTACTTGACGAGAGACTCGCGAGGGCTTTGCCCTTGCTCGTAGTGAGAAGCAGAGTTGAAATTCTTTCTGCATGTGATTCATTCAGTAAATTTTGTCATCTTAAAGCTCACCCATAAAGGCGTAGGAATCCCTTGGAATCTCGAGTTTTCCAAGGGAATGTTCAGCTCTAATCAGTGAACACCCCAATTACGAAAGCAAATTAAAAACGATTTTCCGCCGTAACACTGTTTTTTGGGGTCATCTCTAGCAATTAAAAGTCGGAGATGACGCCTGTAATTTATATATCACAGGGAAATTGTGATAACCTGGCACTCGCTTGCTCGTCACGCGCTCACAAATCACACTTTATTGGTTTTATACGATTATAAATACAGAGTAGTGTTACGATACCGTGTAAAGGAACTGGTTACCAGACTGTTCATAATGGGTAGTCGCGGCTGCTTCCTTTACGCACGCCTGGGTTTGGAACTGCTGAAGCGAGGCTCCAGCCAGTTTTACTAATCTGTCTATAGCCAGACGCCTTAAATCTCGTAAGGGGTGGCCACAAGCAAATCGCCTCCATGTCGCCCTGTCTTCTACCATTCGGCTGCTCTCCAACTCACACCCTCTCTCTCATATATATCCCCTTTCCATCCCTACATCTCATCCTCATTCTCCCCCTCCACCTAATTGACGTACACACTTCTAATTTAATGACAAAGTTAGTGAGATGGTTTTAGGTGCTGGCACGGTTTGCAGTGTAGAGGAACTATTACACGCAGCCGAACACACCAGTATATACGTAAATAATTATGGACAGATGTTACTCAGTCGTACACACACACACACACACACACACACACACACATTTAATGTATATACTACAGTATATATATATATATATATATATATATATATATATATATATATATATATATATATATATATATATGTATGTATGTATGTATGTTGATAGATGGATGAATAGATAGATAAATAGGTATATAGACAAAAAATAGACGTAAATAATGGACATATTGTTCTGTCATGGATTTCTCGTCGATTAAACAACCAATTGGCAGCAGGTGTGCACATCACTGCTGACGTAAATACTGAACCACTATCGACCCACAGCCACGACTACACACTTGTGCAGTGGACATGGATCGCCCTAGGTCACACTTTGTGTTTGCTGGTGATGTCAAGGGCAGTGGTATGCACACACACACACACACACACACACACACACACACACACACACACACACACACACACACACACACACACACACACACACACACACACACACACACACACACACACACACACACACACACACACACACACACACACACACACACACACACACCAATTAGATCAGGCACCCTAAAGAGGATTGAGTCATTATTCCTCATCTTTGGCTGTCTCTCCCACCCTTTCTACCCCTGTTTCTCTCGCCCTCCTTCTCCCTCACCGTCTCTTACCTCTTTTTCATTCTTCACCCTCCCACCCAGTCCCTCCCTGCTCCCCGTTCTTTCCTCACCCTGTTTCCCTCTCTCTTCCCTCTCTCACCGTCCCCTATTTTCTCTCCCTCTCCCCTCCTCCCCCTGTCTCCCTACTCTCACTCTCTTTCCGTCTCACTTCCCTCTCCTACCCCTCCTTTCTTCCCTCCCCCTTTCTCCGTTCTTCCCCCACCATCTCTTTGCAGACTTTCTTTGTCTTTCCATTCCCACCCTTTTTCTCTCTTTCCTCCCCAGATCTTTCTCTGTCCTCGTCCCCTCTCCGTCTCTCTCTTTCCTTTCTTCCCACCTCCCGTTCTGCTCCTTTTCCCCTTCTCATTCCCATCTACTATTCCTCTGTGTGTGTGTGTGTGTGTGTGTGTGTGCGTGTGCGTGTGGGTCCTACTCTTTCCTTCACTTCCCAGATTTTCTTCTTGTTTTTACCTTTTCTTTCCCTTTACAGTCTGGTCCACTTTTCTTCATTTTCATCATCCATACCCACCATCACTCCCCCGTAATCTTCCTCCTCCACTGCGATCCCCTCCCTTTCTCTCCTTTCTTCATTCCCCTGCTTTCTCCCTCTCCGTCTTTCCTCCCTCTTTCTCTCCAGCCTTCCTTCCTCTTCTTTATCTCCTTCCTTTCTCCCCTCCCCTGTCTCCCCTTTCTTCTTTCCCCTGTCCATCTCTTTCTTCCCTGTCTCCTCATTTCTTCCGTTCCTCCCATCCTTCCCTTGTCTTTCCCTCATTCGTTCTCCCTTCATTTCATCTTTACCTCCTCCGTTCTTCCTGATTCGGTTCGCTTTTGTTCCGTCTTTTCCACTTTTCATATTTCTGTATATTCCTTCTTCATCTTCTCTTCTCCCACGCTTTCTTCACTTCCCTGTCCCAAGGGAGGCGCTGGTGCATGGGTTAGCGCGTCCAGCTTGTAACTGGCGGAACTCGAGGTCGATTCTCGGACCGGCCAGAGTGTTTCCCCATCGTCCCCTCTCACCCGGCAGTATTCTAGGGGAGGATTGAGACTTAGCAGCATTTTATTGTGATATTCTTAGGCATTAATATTGAACCCTATTCATTTACTCTGTACCAAGTTTCATTTTCATTTTCCTGTTGCCTCATTCATCATTCCTCTTCCTTTCTATTTACCCTATCTCATTTTCTCTCCCTCATTCCTAACCCCTTTCCCCCTCTCCTTTCCCTTCCCTCTTTGTTTCCCTTCCCCTCAGTTCCTTCCCCTTTCCAGTATCTTTTTCTACTGTTCATTCCTCCTTTCTTCTTCCCCCATTTCATCCTCCTTTCCCAATCACTTTCCTCCTCATCTTCCCCTTTCCTTTTCATGTGTCCTTTCTCTTCCCCATACCCACTTCCATCTATTCCTTCCCCCATCCCCCTTTCCCTTCTCCATCTCCTGTGTATTTCCTTTTCCTTTCTCACCCCCATTCCTTGTCTCCTTACTTTTGTCCCTTCTCTTTGCCCCATCCACCTATGCCTTCCCGTCCGTCCCTTCCTTTTCTTCCTTCCCTCTCTCCTTCCCTTTCCCGCTACCCCTTCCCTCTCACCCTCCTCTTCCTCATCCCCTTCCCCCTTCCCCCGCCTGTCCCCTTCCCTTCCTTTCTCCCTTCCTCCTTCCCCCTCCCCTCCTTCCCTCTCCCCTCCTTCTTCTCCCTTCCCTCCTACTTCCCTCTCCTCTCCTCCTCCTTCCCTCTCCCTCCTTCTCTCTCCCCTTCCCCTTCCGCTTCCCCGTCAATCGTTTCTTGCTTCCTCCCCAACCGACATTTGTTTCTTCAGCGTCTGTTTCCTTCCCACCCCACCTTCATCCCCCTTATTTCGTTTCCTTCGCCATTTCTCTATCACTCCCTGCCATTTTCTTGAGACATCTTCCCTTCCCATCTTCCCTCCTTCCATCGACCTCTCTACCTCTCCAATAACTCCCATCCACTCCTCCCTTCCTTCCTCCCACTCATGACCCCACCCACTGTTTCCCTGCTGCTCACTTTCATCCCTCCCTTCTTTCTCCTTTCCCTCCCCCACTTATCTCTCACCTCCCTCCTCCCCCTTCACCCTCCCACCTTATCTTCTACCCTCTTCTCATCCCACAACCCTTGCCTGTTTCCCTTTCAACCTGCCTCACGCTCCGTCACTATCTCTCCCCTACCTCAATTTATCTATCCATAGCTCCTTTATTCTCCTTCCCCTCTCTTCCTGCCTCCTTCAACTTTCCTATCTTTAATCTCTATCCCTTCCTTTCCTTCTCTTTCCTGTCTCTCCCTTCCTACCCTTTTGTCTTCTTCCATTCCCCCCCCCTCCCTCTCCCCTTCCCCTCATCCCTCCTGCCTTGCCACATTCCCCTCGCTCCATCCATCCATCCATCCATCCATCCATCCATGTATCCATCCATCCATCCATCCATTAGGCATTCCATCTTTTTTCCATTCTTTTTCCCTCTTTCCGCACTTTCCCATCTTTTCACGTTTCTCTACTCTCTCATTTTCCCTCTTTTTGTTATTTTTCTTCTCACTTTCCTCCATTCCCCGTTTGTCACTCCTTCGTTTCTACCCTTTCTTCTTCTCCCTGCCTTAACCTTTCTGTTACCGGCATATATTTTTCACCATTCTCCTTACCATCCTTCTAAATTTTCCGTCTCTCTCTCTCTCTCTCTCTCTCTCTCTCTCTCTCTCTCTCTCTCTCTCTCTCTCTCTCTCTCTCCCACACACACCTCTTATCACACCCTTACCCCACCCGTTTTGACGAGTTTTATAATTGGCGTCAAGAGCCTGTTCTGCCGCCAAAGTTTCCAGCCCACCAGCTTTGCGTCGTCGTGCGCACAGTCTCGCCTCATTTGCATACCCGTTTATGCTTTTTCGATAATTCGGTGGTGCGGGAGTTAATGCCTCAGTTTTTTTTCTTTTCTTTTCTTTTCTTTTTCACTAGCTCTTGTTTTGCTTGTGGCTGCGGATGTGGTTATTTCTTCTTTATTTTTGGCCGAGTTTTATTATTATTATTATTATTATTAGCATTTGTACTGATAGTAGTAGTAGTACTAGTAATACGTTTTTGTTATTATTCGACTTCGTTGTTTATTATTGTTATTATTATTATTATTATTATCGTCATCATCATCATCATCATTAATATTATCAGTTCATGTATTATTATTATCACTATTACTCTTTTTACCTGCTTGTGCATGAGCCAGTGAATAATACGAACTGAATAAATGAAATGGGTTTGATATATGATTCGCGTTTCTCAACGAGTACGAGTTGAATAATAAATGAAATGTATGAAAGATTAATGATAGAGATGACATTTTACATATTTTTGTAATGGCATTTCAAGTTTTTCCATCCCTTTGTGGCCATTCCATATTCTCTCTCTCTCTCTCTCTCTCTCTCTCTCTCTCTCTCTCTCTCTCTCTCTCTCATGTCTGGTCCATCTTTTAGTAATCTCTTCTCTCCCCTGCAGTCTTCCTCCTTTTTCTCCCTGACATTTTCTTTTCCTCCTTCCTCCTTCATTACTGTAGTTTCCCTCCCTTTTTGCATTCCTCCTCCTCCTCCTTCGTTCCATCCCTCTCCCTTGCCTTCTTTCCTTCCTGCCTTCGTTCCTTCTTTCCTGCTATTCTTCACACTCTCTTTCCTTCCTTTATTCCTTCTCTCTCTTTTCCTTTATCTCGCTCCATCCTTAATTACAGTACTCTCTTCTTCCTGTCAATCCTTCTTTCTTCCTTCATTCCCCCGCTTCTTCATTTCCTCCACTCTCCGTATTCCCTGCATGTCCTGCCTTCTCTCCCTCTTTCCTTCACCGTATCCCTCCCTTTTTCCATCTCTCCTCCATCATTTATTTTCTCTTTCTTTCTTTCTTTCCCCTCCAGTTTTGTTATTGGTGTGTCTTCTGTCCTTATTTCCGCCCCCTCTGTTACGTTCCTGCCTCACTCATTCCTACCTCCTTTCTCTCATTTTCCTTTTCTCTCCTCTCCGTATCCTCGTCTGCTTTCTTCTCTTTTCACCACTTTCCCTTCTCCCTGATTCCATGCTTCCGTTCCTTTCCTCTCCCTATTTAACCCTCCACCACCCCGTCCCTTTCTCTCTGTACATTACCCTCCCTTATTGCATTTCCTCCTCCTCCTTCCTTTCTTACCCTCACGTCTCTTTCCCCTCTTCCTTTCCCCACTTTGTCTTCACCACATCTCCCCCCCTCCACGTTAACCCATATCACTATCAGATTACCACACCATAGGCTGATGGCTCTTATCTCTCGTTGCTCTAATCGTATGTAATCCCTCTCACCCATCACTCCTGTTTTCCCCCTCCCTCTGACATCTGCCTCATCCTTACATCCCTCTCTCTTCACCTCCCCCAAACACCCCTTCCCACACTATTTTTTTTTCCCTCTCGTCATTTTCTTTCCCCTTTCCTCACTGATTTTCATCCCCCTCCCTCATTCCCCCATCTTCCCCTTACGTTTATTCTTTCCCTTAACTTCCCCTCTCTTCACTTCCCTCTCTTCCTCCTTACCCTCACTCCCCCTTTCGTTTACTCCCCTTTTCCCTCATCCTTATATCTTCTCACAGCCTCCTATCCTTACCCCTCTCCTGCTACTTAACTTCTGCCTCTCATTTCCCATCTCTCTCTCTCTCTCTCTCTCTCTCTCTCTCTCTCTCTCTCTCACATCATTACACTCAACACTTTCTTTCCCATGCCGTCCTCTCCAACTTTTCGTTTTGCTTTCTTTCCACTGTCTTCCCCTTCTTGCCTCCTTCCTTTTCGCCATTTTTGTCCCATTTCCTTTACCCATCCCTCCCCTCTCTGTTTTCCATCTCCTCTCCTTTCGTCATTCTTTCCCCATCCTCTTCCCAACTCGCTCACCCTTCCCCTATCCCTTCCCTTGCTTCCCTCTCGCTTTCCTTCTCTTTTACTCAGATTCTCTCCCCACTTTCGTCCGAATTCCTTCACCTACTTCTCCCTTTTTCCCTTCTGCTTCCGATCCCTTCCTGTCTCTCATTACCTGCCTCTTCCCTTCCCTCTTCTCTGTCCTTCCCATTCACAATCCCCTCCCCTCCTCACTTCTCTCTCCCTCCTCATTCTCTCCTTCTCCTTACCTTCTCCACGCCTCCTCTCCCATCCAATCCCTTCATTTCATTCTTTTCCTCCCTCTTCCTCATCCCTTCCCTTTCTCCATTCTCCCTCCAGCTTTTCTATCTTTCACTCTTTTTTCCTCTCCCTCCCTGCCCCCCCTCTGTCCCCAGCATAATAACAGAACAAGCGTACTGCCATTTTTATTACGAAATAATTTGTATTCCATGTTTTGTAGTGACGGTAATAGTGGTGAACCGCAGCGAGCCGGGGAAATTGCATCCGGTGTTGGTAGTTGTGGTAGCTGTGCTGATTGTGGTAGATGCTGTGACGTTTGTGGTGCTGGGGTTTTTGGTAGATATGATGGTTTTTGTAGTGGTAGTGGTAGTTGTAGCGGTAATAGTAGTAGTTATGGTGGTGGTGCTTGTGGTAACTGTGTACATTGTGGTAGTGGTGGTGATTGTGATGATGGTATGCTAGTTATAACTGTTTTGAAGATTGTGGTGGTGGCTGTGGTGAATGTGGTAGGTGCGATGGTGGTAACTGCATTTTTTTTTTTTTTATTGTGGTGAGTATGGTGGTAGTAGTAGTTGAAGTGATAGCAGTCGTGGTCGTGCTTTTGGTCTTTGTGGTAGTTGTGACAGTGGTGGTTGTGGTGGTGGTGGCTTTGATGCTGATACTTGTGGTAGATTTGTTGATTTGTGGTAGGTGTGGTGTTGGTATCGTAGTAATTCCAGTGTTGGCAGAGCGTTCGGTATTTGTGGTGGTGGTGGTGGTAGGTTTGGTACGCAATTACTGGTTGAGGTAGTGGCTGTGGTGTTAGTAGTTGCAATAGGTGTGGTAGATGTGAGGGTGGTAGTTGTGATTAGCTGTGGCGATGATGGTTGTTTGTTGTGGTAGTTTGGTATTGTTGGTTCTTGAGATGGTTATAGTGAGAGGAATATTTGTAGTTGTTATATTACCCCAGATAATGGCAATTTATGGGGTAGTATTAGTTGTGGTGGTTGTTGTGGTTGATGATAGAGTAGTTGTTCACGGTGATGGTTGTTGTGGTGGATGGTTCCTGTTGCTGAAGTCGTTGATGGTAGTTGTGGTTAAGGCTTATGTTCGTTGCAGTTGTGGTTGCTGGTAATTGTAGTAGACGGTGGTAGTTGTGGTTGTTAGTGATTGTGGTTATGGTTAGTGGTAAGTGTAGTCGTGGTAACTGTAGATGTGGTTGATTTTACTTATAGTTGTGGTTAATGGCAGATGTGCTTGTGGTTGATTGTAGAAGTAGTCGTTGATTGCATAAGTAGTTGTGGTTGCTGGTGATGGTTAGTGCGGTTGTTGTATGGTAGATTAAGGTGTGTTTCGTGCAGATGTGGTTGATGATAAATATAGTTGTGAATATGATTGATGATAGTTGTATTGGTGGCTGATTGATCGTAGCCGCAGGTGTGGTTGGAGTAGTTGTGGCTGTGGTAGTTGTGGTTGTCGTCGAGGTTGTGGTAGTTGTGCTTGTGGTAGCCGTAGCTGTGGTTGTGGTAGGTGTAGTAGTGGTTGATGGTAGTTGCGGTTGTGGTAGTTGGTTATGGATGTGGTAGTTGTGGCTGTGGTTGATGGTAGTTATGATAGTTGTGGTTGTGGTAGTGGTTGATGGTAGTCGTACTTGTAGACAGGGTAGTAGTGACCGTGATGGATGGTAGTTGTAGTTTTTGTTGATGGTAGATTTGACAGCTGTAGTTGTAGTTGTGGATGATAGTTGTAATTTAACTGTCTTAATTTATGTGTAGTTCATGGTAGTTATGGTCGTGGTTGATAGTAGCTGTGGTTGTTATTATAATTGTAGTAAATGGTAGTTGTCGCTGTCAGTAATAGCTGAAGTTGCCTATGATGGTAGTTGTTGTTGTGCTAGATGTAATTGTAGTTGTGTTGGGTGTAGTTGTAGTTGTTTGGTGTAGTTGTGATGGTTTTAGATATGTTAGATTAGGTGTAGTTGTGGTTGTTTTAGTTATGTTAGAGGTAGGTGAAGGTAGTTATAATCCTGTTCTGGTGATTCACTAACTAGTACTGGCGGCAGCAGTTACTTTAGCGTATTGGCGTGGTGGATATTGGCGAAATATTGTTGGTGGAAGTAACTGCAAATAGTGGGAGGGGCAGTGGTGGTGGTAGTATTGGTAGGTGCAGTGGTGGTAATGTTGGTGGGTGCAGTGGTGGTAGTAATGTTGGTAGGTGGAGTGGTGGTGGTGGTGGTAATGTTGGTAGGTGCAGTGATGGTGGTGGTAATGTTGGTAGGTGCAGTGATGGTGGTGGTAATGTTGGTAGGTGTAGTGGTGGTGGTAATGTTGGTAGGTGTAATAGTGGTGGTAATGTTGGTAGGTGTAGTGGTGGTGGTAATGTTGGTAGGTGTAGTGGTGGTGGTAATGTTGGTAGGTGTATTAGTGGTGGTAATGTTGGTAGGTGTAGTGGTGGTGGTAATGTTGGTAGGTGTAGTGGTGGTGGTAATGTTGGTAGGTGTAGTGGTGGTTGGTAATGTTGTTATAGCATCCTTAACGTCATAAGTGTAAGAGTTGATATTGATGCTAGGCTAATGTTGGTAGTTCAGTTAATTGTGGTAGTAATGGTAGCGGTGATGGTGGTGGTTGTGCTAATTTGGTTAGTGCAGGAAATATGGTTAGTGCATTGCGCTCTCTCTCTCTCTCTCTCTCTCTCTCTCTCTCTCTCTCTCTCTCTCTCTCTCCCCAGATATTATATATATATATATATATATATATATATATATATATATATATATATATATATATATGAATCTGTGTACAGATGAACGCAATGTAATCTTCAGTGTTCATCTAAATTAACCTAACCTAGCCAACCTAGAGTATCCCAGCCTAACCTAACCGCAGCCTAAATTAACCTGGCCTAAATTGCCTTGGCCACAAACTCCCAAAAGTTGCCAATGCTCACCTGATAATTGAAGTCGGTCACCTCTTCCTGGCTCACACAGTCGCATATTTTCTGAAATCCCTTCCAGTAATTATTAGTGAACAGTACATTAATTCTGCACTGTAAAACACACACACACACACACACACACACACACACACACACACATATATATATATATATATATATATATATATACCGTGTGTGTGTGTATATAATACACACACACACACACACAGTTATAAGAGAGAGAAAGAGAGAGGGAGTGGGTGGCTTAAATTACTTTGGACCAAACTAAGCAAGAGATTGACATGATACAATTAGAGATAAGTGTGAGTGGGACGGTGAGAGAGAATAATTGAGAGAAAGTGAGAGGGGATGAGAGATCGTGATCAAGTAACTGATGGATGATTTAGTAGGAAGGTGAAGGAGAGCGTGGGTGAAGGAATGAGGCGGGAGGGAGAGAGGGATATAGAGAGGAAGGAATGAAGGAGAGAAAGGAGGAGGAAGGATAAGGAGACGGTTATGATGGAGAAGGGAAGGATTGGAGGATGGAGGGAGCAACAGAGGAGGGAAATGAAGAAGGGAGGGAGCGAAGAAGTGGAAATGGAGGGAATAAAGAAGGGGAAAATGAGTGGGGAGGAACGCAGAAAGAGAAAGTAAAAGAGAAAGGTAATCGAGAGGGAATGAGGGAGTGAGGAAAAGAGAAAGGAATGAGGAGTGAGGAAAAGAGAGATAACCTAGGGAAGGAGACAGAGCCAGGGAAGAGAAGCAAGGAGGGAGAAAAAAAGGAAGTGAGACAAGGAGGAAAGGAGGGAGAAAAATTAGAGAGGAAGGGAGGTAGGGAAGTAATGAAGGGAAGGGAGGTGTGAGATAAGCAAAGCGAGGTAAGGAGAAGAGGAAGGAGGGAAGGAAGGGAACTTTAGTAAAGCAGGAAATGAGAGGAGAAGAGGTAGTGAAGGGAGGCACGAGGGAAAGGAAATGGAGTAAGGAGAAATGTAAGAAGGAAGGTGGGTAGAGAAGAACTGTAATGAAGGAAGGTAGGGAGAAGGGTGAAGGGAGGGAGGTGCAGAAGTAACTAGTGAAGGAAGGAAGGGTAAGGGAGAAGGGAGAGTGTACTGATGGGGGGTTGAGAGAAAGATGGAAGGGAGGGAGGTAGAGAAGTAATGAAGGGAGATGGGGAAGGAGGAAGAAAGTAATGAAAGGAGGGAGGGAGGAAAAGTGATGAGTGGAGGGAGGGTGACGAGAGGTAAGGAGAAAGAGTGAAGGGAAGCAGGGAGGGTGAAAGGAGGGAGGGAGGTAGGGAGAAAGGGTTAACGGGTAAAGGGAGGAAGAATGAAGGGAGAGAGGGAGGAAGGGTGAAAGGGTGGAGGGAGGGAAGGAGGGAGGGAGGATGAACGGAGGGAGGTAGGTAGGGAGAAATGGATAACGTGGGAAGGGAGGAAGAGTGAAGAGAGGGAGGGAGGAAGGGTGAAGGGGTGGAGGAAGGAAGGGTGGAGAGAGAGAGGGAGGGTGCGTGAGGGAGAGATCAATAGACTTCCTCACCTGCCTCACTTACCTGCCTCACTTAACATCTGTTATACTGATGACTCCTACCTCACCCCGACCTCACCTGCCTCATCCCCTGCTTCACCTGTTTTACCCCTCTGTCACCCCATGCCTTTCTTCTGTCTCTGCCTTTGCCTCTCTCCCTGCTTCACCCCCTGTCTCATCTTTCTCACCTGCCGTACCTTCTTGCGTCACCCTTTCCACATCACGTAACGTACCGGCCTCACCCCTTCCTCATCACCTAACGTCCCGGCCTCTCCCCTTACCACAGTCCCTGTATCGCCTGCTTCAATCCCTTCCTCACCTGCCACACACTTGCCTCACCTGCCACAACCCTGTCTCACCTTGAATCATCTACTTCATTACGTGCCTCACCCATGTCTTACCCGTTTCACCCCCTGCCTCTCCACTTCCTCACTCTCTGCCTTCCCTGCCTCACAGTGTGTCTCACGTGCCACCCCCCCTGTCTTACCCCATCTCAACTCCTCACCCTCTGTCTCACCCCTGTTTCTGCTTCACTCCTGCTCCAGCCCTCTGTTTGATCTCGTGCCTCACCCAGGTCTCTGCCTCATCTAACTCACCCCAGCCCCATCTTCCTCACCCACCTCACTTACCACCCGTTACGCTGATGACTGTCTTCAACTCCTGCCTTGGTCACTGTCCCTTCCTCATTCCTTCCATGCTTCCATCCTCCCCCATCCCCACCACAGCCATTTCCTCCATTCCTCCCTCTTTTCCTTCCATTTTTTCTCCGTTCTCATAGTCCTTCTCTTAATTTCTTCCTTCCATCTTTCCCCTCTTCCCTCCATTCTTCCCATTTGTTTTCCCCTCCCTTCTTTCCTTCCTTCCCAACATCCAGTCATCTCTTCCCTCGTCCTCCCAGTCTTTCCCTCATTCTTCCCGTCCCTGTGTTGTCTCTCTCCTTCCAACCATCCTGCACCTACTGTGTGTGTGTGTGTGTGTGTGTGTGTGTGTGTGTGTGTGTGTGTGTGTGTGTGTGTCTGTCTGTCTGTCTGTCTGTTTGTCTGCCTGTCTGTCTGAGTTTGTGTGTGCTTTTGTTTAAGAGTGCTTGAGTGTGTTAGTGTGTGCGTGACTGTGAGAGTGCGTGGGTGTGTTTTTAGCGTGCAACAAAGCAAAGTGCAGCCGGCAATGTATGCATAATTAAAGCACCAGCGGAATGCAAATGACGGTGTACATGTGGCTAGACCGTACACATACACACGTGTACGTATACATACACACACCTGCACGCACACAGACCCACAAATACACATGAAGGATAAGCCACATATACACCTTTACCCACATTTACACGTACATATGACAGCCTTCACACGGTACACCTACATAATGGACACTAATACGTACACACTTTCAGTCGTACACACTCACACAATAATCCAGTAATCCCTGCATGTTTACAAATACACATTCAAATATACAAATATCTCCAACATACATGGACGGTACATACTAACGTTTAACACACGTACTTTAAACACACACACACACACACACACACACACACACACACACACACACACACACACACACACACACACACACACAGCGAGGTGAGTGTAAGGGTGTAAGGTAACAGTGGGCGTTGTGGGTGTCAGGTTATCCCCCTCCATACCCCTCCTATACCCCCTCTTACCTACTCTAAGCCATCCCCTCTCTCCCTCCCTCCCTACCTACCTACGTAACTGTCTACCTATTCCCCACCCCTTCTCTTCCCTGTCTTACGTCCACCTCCCTTCTCTCTCCCTTCCCTCCCCTCCCCTCTTTATTTTCATTACCTACCTACCTACTTACCTCTCTACCCACCGACTCCCCTGGCAACTTACATTCCCTCTCTTCTCCTCCCTACCTCACATCCCTGCTTATTTTCCTCCCTTCCCCCAATTTCCTTTATGTTCTTCCCCTTCTTCTTTCTCTCCCAATTTTTTTTTGGGGGGGCTGCCTTCCTCCTTCCAAATATAAGTTTTCTTCTCTAACTCCCTCGCTCTCTCCCTCCCTCCCTCCCACACAACCTTGATCTCTCTCTTTCCCTCCCTCCCTCTCACTTCCTTTTCCAGCTGTCTGCCCCACGCGGTTTCCCTCTCTACTTCCCTCCATCCCTCCCTTCATTTATATCTAACTCCTCTTCCCTATTAGCTTCCCTCCCTGCCTTTCCTCTTTACTTTCCCCATACTTATTACATCATTTTCTCTCTTCCTTCCTTCCTTCCTTCTTAATTCTCTGCTTGCGTCCTCTCTCTCTCTCTCTCTCTCTACACACACACACACACACACACACACACATTGGAAATTGGGCGAGGAATTTTTATGCCACCCAAGACGAATGTGAGTGAAAAGGGAGAGAGAGTGTGTGTGTGAGAGTGAGTGAGAGAGTGGGAGATGGAGAGGAGAGAGAAAAAATGGAGAATTCAATGAGACGGAGAGAAAAGTGCATGAGGGGGAGGGAGAGGGAGAGAGAGGGAGAGAGGTCAGAGATTGAGGGAGATGAATGGAGGGAGGGGAGAAAAAGGCAATAGAGGGATAGAGATATACGAGCAGTGGTGGACAGGGAGGGAGGGAAGGAGGGAGAGAGGGGAGAAGGATGTAAGAGAGAACCGTAGGGAGAAGGGGGTAGGGAAGGAGGGAAGGGTGAAGGATGAAAAGGGGATTGGGTCTGGGGGTGAAGGAGGCAGTAGATACAGGGACGGAATAAGAGGGGAGAGGTGAAGAAGGGAGGGAGAAGAGGAAGGGAAGAGTTTGACAGGGTGGTAGTTTGAGGTGGCAAGAGAAGGAGAAAGAGGAGAAGGAAAGAAGGATAGGAGAGGGGAGAGACTGAAAAGACTGAAGGAAGGAAAGCAGAGGAAGAGGGAGGAGCAGAAAGAAGAAGGAAAGTGGGAGAAGAGGTAAAATAGGGAGGGAAGAAGAGGGTAAATTGAGAATCTGAATCAGAAACTTTCTTTCCATTATTATATAATGTTTATTCTGTCTGCAAATTTAATAAAAAATGCATGTATATAGTTCCTAAGTTTCAGAACACTGTTCTGTAGTAGAAAAAACAATTCACATATGCTTAATCAGTGTTGCAGTATATTGTACTGATCTGTTAACTAAGAAGGAAACTTATTTTGAAAGAAATATTTTTCAAGTCTTTGTAAATGTGAATAACTTGTTGGTGTGTTTAACAATAATTGGAAGAGTATTTCATAACTTTGGGCTTAGCATCAGTAGAGATTTGTAGCCCACGTCAGTGTGGCGTCTTGGAGTAGAGTTGATTCTGCTGTCTGTTAATTGCTTTATGTATCCTTTCAGCAGACAGAAGTGACAAAATGCGGTCTGGAATTATTCCATTAACAACTTAAAAAACAGCCATACTTATTGCAGAAGTATATTTCTGCTCAACTTTCAGCCAGTGCGTTCGTTAAGAAAGGGGGTCACATGATCATATTTTCTTGCGCCTCCCACAGCAACTTTGGCGGGAAAATTTTGGAAGTTTTCGCACTCATTGTAGCTGCGTATAATTTATCTTTCCCCAGATACTAGTGTAGTCAGTGATAGTGATCTCAAGTGCTTGGCATAGGGTAATTTGAGTGGAAGTATTGAGTTCTTTGGCGTGATTTAGGTCTATATTGTTCCCAGTATTTTCTTATTGATTTCATTAATATGTCAAAAAAACATGTGGCTCTCTCTGTATAAGCCAATTGTCTGTACATATTTACAGGGTGCAGTATCACATCTGTTGAAGGTTATTGTTACATCACGAAAAATATATGACATTAACTTTTATTAACAGTTAACATTAATCTGTTTTTTTAAATAATGCTTAGCTTTTTTTTTTTTTTTTAATACATTTAGCTCTTGTTAATTATGCTAGGTTGTTGATATTACCATTTTGTTGAAATTGGGTGCCGTCAGCATAATGGATAAGTAGTCAGTCAATAACATATTCCATCATATCACTGACGTAAAAAACACATAAATGGAATCAAATATAGACCCTAGAGGAACGCCATATGACACAGACAGACTTGATGATACTATGTTACCGATTTGAAAAGACTGTGTCCTTTGGGTTAAGGAATGTCTGAACCAAAGTGAAGGGGACTGGGAGGAGAGGGGAGGATTTAGGGCATGATACGAAATGAGAGGGAGGGAAGAATTAAAATAAAGTGTTTGGAAGAGAGATAGATAAGAAGGAAGGGAGAAGAAAGGAGGAGAGTCCTTTGGTTGAATAAAGGAAAGGAGGAGGCACTAGGAAGACAGAGAGAGAGAGAGAGAGTATAAGAAAATCAAAGAAAATGTGTGGCACGGAGTAGGAATATCAACAGGAAAAGAATGAAGATAAGATGTTAGTGGCAGAAAAGGGCAGAGAGAAAAAAATGGGAGGAAGTAGAACGAAAGGATTGAGAAAGGGAGGAATGTAAGGAAGAGATAAGGAGGAAGGAAGGAAAGAGGGAGTAAGAAGGAAGAACTTTGAAGGAAACAAAAAGGGAGGTAAGAAGATAGTAGGGAAAAAAAAAGAACAGACGGGAAGGAAGGAGGGAAGAAGAGAGAAAAGAAGGTAAGAGGTAGGGAAATGGCAAAGAAGGAGAGAAGGAACTGAAGAGGAAGCAGTGAAGGTGAAAAGTCGGAAAGAAGATTGGAAGAACATGGAAGAGGTAAGGAAACTCTGAGAAAGGAAGAAGAGATTAGGGAAGAAGGAAGGAGTAAAGTACTGGGATATGATGCTGGAAGAAGGGGAAGGAGGGAAGAAAAGAAATAGGAAAGGAAGTAAGAAGAAATATGAAAAGAGAACTAAGGAAGGATAGAAGTGTAGAAAAATAAAAAGAGGGAAAGAAGGAAGAAAGGAACGAAAGAAAAAAGAATTTGCAAAGAATGAACAGAAAAGTTGGGAACAGAGTACTAAGGAAGAAGGAAGAGAGATGAGAAAGAAGGAAGTAGGAAGGGATGGAGGAAGGGAGAATGAGAATATTATCGTTATTATATAGGGAATTATGGCGGCCTAATAACGTTGTCAGGCCGTTACTACCACAGTCACCATGAGTCCCCCCAGACTACCACAACACCCATTACGACCACAATCACCATTCTCTTGAAACTACCAGGGTATTACCATTCACTTGAAACTACCACAACTACCACCGTTCCCTCGAGACAACCACAACTACCACACTCCCACGCTGTTTACATATCCACCATATACAGGTATATCCCTCACCACTACTACTTTGCTGCTACGATTGCAACTACAACTATTCCCTCAAGACTGCCACGTCTACCACCACTCGCACGACACTACCTTTCCAATAAGTGCTGCCTGTACTGCCAGCAGCACTAGTACTTGCTCTAAGATCATGGCTACTTAAATTACTATAACCAATACGACAGGGTAATAGAAAAGTTACTGTGCAGTGTGGTAGTGTGAAGGTTGATCATATGAGGCCTAGTGTGAGGTGTGGTAGTGTGAGGCAAGGCAGAATGAGGTGTGGTAGAGTGGGGTTTAGTAGTGTTAGTTGTGGTAGTGTGAGGTGTAGTGGTGTGAAGGGTGGCTGTATGATATGTTATAGTGTGAGGTGTGGTAATGAGAAGTGAGGTAGAGTGAGGTGAGGTAGAATGAGGTGTGGTAAGAGTGGGGTGTGGTAGTGTGAGGCGAGGCAGAGTGACGGATGGTCGTATGAAGTGTGGTAGTGTGAGGTGTGACTGTGTGAGAGGTGGTGGTGTGGAGTGCAGCAGTACGCTGCGTTTGTGACGTGTATCAGTGTGAGGAGATTATGGAGTATGACAGTGTGAAGTTTAGCAATCAGGCGTGTGTGAAGGGTGTCAGTGTGATGATTGTTTGGGGTATGGCAGTGTGAAGTGCGGCAGTGTCAGGAGTGTTTCGAATATGGCAGTGTGAAGTGTGGCAGTGTTAGGTGAGGTGTGGTAGTGTCTAGTACTACTCAGTGACTCATGTAGAACCCAGTACCACTACTACCATCATTACTGCTACCACTGCTGTCACCTTTACTACCAACACCAGGACTGCCACCACTCACAGCTTTACCTCCAAGTTACAGTCACTACCACTATCACCGGCTCCACTTTCACCACCATCACCATCACAACACCTCACCACCACTCACCACTATCACTCTCATCACAATCACCACTATAACCCCCTTCATCACAGCGTAATACTACCAGATGTCTCATTGTAATCGCCACTGTCTCAATCACCAGTATCACTGCCACGTTCACCACCGCCAGACTTATCACCACCACCAGTATCAGCCACAACCACCACCACCAGTATCAGTCACCAAAACCACCACCAAAGTCACTGTCACCAGTATCTACCACCACCACCACAATCACTGTCACCAGCCAGCCACCACCACCACCACAATCACAATCATCAGTCAGCCACCGCCACCATC
>NC_136982.1:27999051-28004051 GCF_032717465.1 Coenobita brevimanus
GAAGTACTAATAAATAGAGGGGGAAAATTCACGTACAGGTACACCTCGTAGTGATGTGACGTTACAGAATGGATTAAAAAAAAAAAAAAGTTCCTCCCACCCACTGATTTCATCTCATGCTGGGTGTGGGAGGTGGTGGTCGGGTGGTTGTAGCCTTGGACTGCGTTTCTCATGGTTGCGGGTTGAGTTCCTGCTGTTGCATGGTGTCATTTTATAATTTCAGTTTCGTTAACCCCTCCGGTAAAATGAAGTTGCTTTGTAGTGCTAGTCTTGGTACTGTTAGGCGAGTTTATTCAGCCATGGAGAGGCCTTGTAGGGCACGGGTTAATGGAGACTGTATCGAAGAATCCCTCCACATCGAAAAGTCTATCCTTGAGGAGTATTCAGAGAGTGCAGCACCTGTGCCCACCAACCGTTCTAAGGGCTGAACATGTTATTTTGCCCCAGGACCTTAACCTTGAACAGAGTACTCTCAGAATCGATTCATTTAACTCTTGCCTAACCTTTAACTCGTCCACAAACTGTGACTCAAATCAGGTCGAAGCTGAGCTGACTTTACCCTGTGACGTTGAAGTTTGACCTTTCTCTGTGACCTTGACTTTTGAAGAATTATTCTGAAATAGAATCTCTGTATCCTTGTCTTAACTTGAACGAGTCCATGAAGTTAAGTCTACTTCGATTTTAAAAGAAATTGAATAAGTTGGCTATGTCATTTATCCTTGACCAATGACCTATTGTTCTCAAAAATTAGGTCAGCCCTTTGGTTTATCCTTAGCTCATTGACCAAGTTTGATTCACATGGGATCAAAACCACTGTAGTTATTTTATTCCAACACAGGCACACAAGATAAATTTTGACCTTGCCCTGGGACCTTGATCTTTGTTCTCAGAACTGAATCCCTTCCTTTTTCCTGATGCAAAGGGTGGCCGCAGACAAAACGCCTCCAAGTCGCTCTGTCACCCACCATTTGACAACCCTCCCCCCAACTCACCCCCCCCTCATATACCTCTCAACTCCATCCCTCCACCTCATCCTCGGTCTACCTCTCCCTCTCCCTCCCTCCACCTCACCTACATACACCCTCTTAGTCAGACTTTCATTCTCCATTCTCTTCACATGTCCAAACCACCTCAGTGTATTTCTCCTAATCTTTTCAACCACATCCACATCCACCCCACAACGTTCCTTCACTTCTTCATTCGTCAACCTGTCCCTCCACGTCACTCCACATGCTCCTCTCAAGTAACTCATTTCCACTGCTCTCACTCTTGAATTGTTCCCCTCTTGCAAGGTCCACGCCTCGCTTCCATACATCGGGGTAGGGATCTCAATATTATCATGCAGTGACTTCTTAACTTCCATACTCACCTCCCTATTTCTCATCATTGCTTTCAATGTACCAACAACCTTCCTTCCCTGCTGTACCCTTTCACGCACTTCATCCCCCAAAGTTCCATCCTTACTCATCACACTACCCAAGTACTTGAATACACTCACATTCTCCATATTCTCACCATCCAACCTCACTGCACACTCTGTGACTTCATTCCTCTCAGACACCATATCTTTACTTTTGTTTACATTAACTTTCAGATTCCTCCTCCTACACACTGTCCCAAATTCATTCACCAAACCTTGCAACTCCCATTCATCTTCACTCAACAGTACTGTATCATCAGCAAACAGCAACACCGGAATCTTCCAAATCTCACCCTCATTCATTAGAGCCACCCCCACATCCACTGCCCTACCTTGCACCTCCTTTACAACCCCATCCATGTATATATTAAACAGCCATGGAGACATCACACAACCCTGTTTCAGTCCCACATTGAGATCAAAGAACTCACTCAGCTCACCATCCACTTGCACCATAGCCCTAGCTCCCTCGTACATACTCTTCACAGCACTCAACAATTTCCCCTCCACTCCATATATTCTTAATACCTTCCACATACCTTGCCTATCTATTCTGTCATAAGCTTTCTCCAAGTCCATGAAGGCAGCATACGCTTTCCTTCCCTTCTCTAGATACTTCTCCACTAAACATCTTAGAACAAATATCTGATCTGCACACCCCTTTCCCATCCTAACTCCCCCTTGTTCTTCAACAACTAGCTCCTCTGTCATATGCCTAACCCTATCAATGAGTATTCTACCATATATTTTACCAGTCACACTAAGAAGGCAAATACCCCTATGGTTACCACATACTTCTCTCTCCCCTTTTCCTTTGTATGAAGGAACAATTATACCTGATTTCCAGTCATCTGGAACCCTTCCCTCTTCCCAAGCCATTCTACACAACTTCCATATCCACTCCACAACAATCTCACCCCCATACCTAAGCATTTCACCACACACTCCATCAATTCGTGGGGCCTTTCCCAACTTAATCTTCTTCATCGCTTCCATTACTTCCGCCTTACTGATCTCTTCCTCCCTCCTCTCATCTCTTCTTCTCCCAGCCATTCCCCAACCACTTATACTCGCACTGCTCTCACTCTCTACATTCAACAAATCCTCAAAGTGCTTCTTCCATCTCCTCAATTTCTCTCTCTTCTCCACCAACAATCTATTATTCCTATCTTTCACTCCCCTACTATTTCCCCTTTCACACTGCCTTACTTTCTTTACCTCCTTCCAAAACAATTTCTTACTCTCCCTCCATTTCACACTCAGATTCCTCCCAAATTCTTCATCCACAAAATCGAATCCTTTTATTATCGCCTTATCCTGGGCCTGAAAGTCCGTTCTTTAGCTTACCAGCCACTTACTGGTGTTCGTCAGATTTTACAAACCAGACAAAGAAATGTATTATCCAGCCTTCCAGAAATATATGTTGGTTATCATAAAATGTCTTAATATGAGAAAATATTATTTTTTATTTTGCACGGTTTATAAACCTTTATCAAAGTATTGCAGTCCAGCGTAAGCGGCGATCAGTGGTGCTGAGCCCAGGGATTTCCAAGAGCCAGGGCACAGTATGACTCCCTACGAACTCGTCACAGGCTTATAGGATAACAGTTTTACTCGCTGAGAAAATATTTTGCCTGCCATTGTGAGTATAACTTTGTACTCAACATTTTTAAGCCTACCTTATCCCTAATCCTTCCACAAAGTATGGCCTTAATCGGAAAAATAAAGTTGACCCTGCCGTGTGACCTTGACCTTTGACCTACTGTTCGGACATACAATAGTTTTACTCCTTGGCTGACCCTCAACACCTTCATAAAGTTTGGTTAAAATCGGATAAAAGCTGTTTGAGTTATTGTTAAATCAATTTTACACACGGGTCAGATTTTGACTTTGTCCTATGACCTTGACGTTTGACTGATTATGAAAATTAAACCACATCATTCTCGTCTTAACCTTAACCCTCCCTCCGTGTTTGGTACAAATTGGTTAAAAACGCTGTAAGTTGATTTTGCAAGGTTACATTTCACTTAACCTTGTGAACTTGACATTTGACCTGTTGTTTACTCATTGGCTGCGACTGAACTTTTTATCCAGGTTTGGTTGATATCCGATGAAAAGTGTTCGAGCTGTTTTGTTAGCACGCACACACACACACACACACACACACACACACACACACACACACACACACACACACACACACACACACACACACACACACACACACACACACACACACACACACACACACCAATTAAAACACAGCCCTTGCTTTCTCTTTGCGAGCGCGGGTGTAAAAACCGTGTGGTGTTTACAGGAGTCCAGTATAAAAGAGGTGATGGTAGTGGTGTTAGAGGAGGCTTCACCGCCACGCCATAAACCCAGCACCGCCACCACCACACACCAGGCGTAAATGAAATAGCCTTTGTTGTGGTATAGCAGTAACGATGGGTTACTACTGCAGCCAAACAGAAGTAATGGTTATTGTTGTTGTAATGATAATAATAATAATAATAATTTCATTATTATTATTATTATTATTATTAACAACAACAACAACAGTAACAATCATGACAATGCAGGGAAGGTAGAACGAAGATCTTGTTGTACAAAAAACATAGATCAAAATATAATCTGGAGTAACATGAACAAAAACTAATGGAGAGAGAGAGAGAGAGAGAGAGAGAGAGAGAGAGAGAGAGAGAGAGAGAGAGAGTCAGCAATAACAGGGTTATACTGTATTTGCGGTTGGAAGAGGAGGAAGCATGAAGAGAGAGGTGCAGCGCCAAGGAAGGAATGAGGAAGGGAAGGAGGAATTTGGGAAGGAGAGGAGGTGCTACGAGGAGAGAAAGAGAAGAGACAGGAGAGAGGGAGAAAGTATGGGGAGCTGAGGAATGGAGCGAGGAAGAGAGTGAGAGAATGGGCAAAAGGAAAGGATGAAGTGAAGAGAGGGAGGGAGGAAAGTGAATGGGAGGGAGAGAAAATGGGAATGGAAAAGGGAGGGAAGTTCATAAGTGCAGGAGGAGGTCGTTTAGGGAGGAAATCAGGTAGGAGATGAGAGAATATTGATAGGTAACAGAATGAAGAAGAAAGCGAGAAGAGGTGGGTGAAGGAAAGATAGAACTGAAGATGTGAGCAATAATAAAAGAAAGGACGCAGTAGACTAAGAAAGGGGAGAGGTGGATCTAGAGGGACGGGGAGATAAGGGATTGTGGAGGGAAGATGTGAGAGAGGAAAGAGGAAGGAGAGTGTTAGGAATGAGATAGAGGGAAGGGAGGAAAGAAAGAAAGAGAAGAAACGAGAAGTGAGAGACGACAGGAAGCGGGGGGAAAGTGGGGGGAAGGGGGGTGGAGGGAAGATAAGTGAGAGGGAAGACGAGGGAGGGTGTTAGGGATGAGAGGAGATAGGACTGATAAATGGAAATTAGGATAAGAGGATGGGGAGGGATGGGGAGTAATGAATGAAAGGAGGGAGAGAGAGAGGTGCAATGGAACACAAAGAAACACAAATGGTGTTCATATTTGTTGGTCAGAGAGAGAGAGAGAGAGAGAGAGAGAGAGAGAGTTAAAAAGTAGATTTG
>NC_136982.1:28009051-28016551 GCF_032717465.1 Coenobita brevimanus
GTAGTAGTAGTGATGATTGTGGTGATGGAAGCAGTTACATTTGTGATGGTGATAGTAATAACGATAGTGATAGTGGTAGTGATAATAATGCTTGTGGTGGTATTGATAGCAGTATTGTTGTTTGTGATAACTCTCACAGTGGTAGTGTTATTGGTAGTACTAGTAACAGTGTTATTGGTGTATTGATTGCTGCTAAAACCAGATGTACAAGTATTGCTTGTCCTGAATCAGAGGTGTAGCAATATTTATTAGAGCTGCCTAATGCTTGAGTCAACATCACTACCACGTCCCCGTCACCACCACCACCACCAATAGCTTTCACGACCGTTACCGCCACCACCACCACCACCAAATAATTGTCATTACCTCCGCCACCACTACCCCGGAACAATGGCCCTCTGTCATCACCACCAGCCTCACCGCAAGTATTCACCATCAGCATACTTCTCATCACCACCACCACCAATTCCTCCCATCACAACCCACACATATACACAAACTACTATATATATATATATATATATATATATATATATATATATATATATATATATATATATATATATATATATATATATATATATATATATATATATATTCCCTTTCACTTCTACCAGTACCCTATTTTTCACCACCACATTCATCACCAGTACCTTATTCCATCACCGTTACTCCACACCAATACCTCTCATCACCACCACAGTTACACGTAGCCTCATTCCTCACTGCCTGCACCAGTACTTACCACCACCACCATCGCCACCCTCATCACCAATACCCCTCCACCAGTACCACTCACCGGCACCGTGAAAGCACAGAGTTATGTCGCAATAACCCATTCCAATATCAACAGTTAATTGCATTTCCCTCCTCCACATTATGTACTGCTCCACCCTCCATGCTGAGAGAGAGAGAGAGAGAGAGAAAGAAAGAGAGAGAGGTTTGTTCGTCGTTATCATCTTTCATGTTCTTCATGTTTTTGGTCACTTTACCTTCTTTTACCCTTTCTGTTTTCACAGATTTTTTATCTTAGCTTTCTCTTTTTTTCTTCACTCTCTTCCTTCCATCCATCTCTTTTTGATTTCGTCCATTGCCATTTTCCTTTCTTTTTCTTCTGTCTCTTTGTTTTTTCGTCTCTCCCGCATTCCCCTTTTTCTTACTCTTCATACTTCTAATTTCCTCATTTTTTGTCCTTTTCCTTTCCTCTCCCGTTTTCCTTTCTTTTCGTTTCTTTCTTAAATTGCTTTATCTTTTTCTCACTGTCTCCTCTCTCTCGTCCTCTCCGTCTTGTTTAAACCTCATCATTATTTTTCATATGACATTGGCTTCTCCACTCACTCTTGTGCCTTCACAATTCTTGTACTCTGCACTCAGTTTCGTCCGCTAGATGGAGTTTTTGTGTAATCAACAAATGTTACTTTTGCTGTGTGACTGGACAAGCTGAAACAGGACGAAAGATATGAGATGCTATATATTCCGTTATATTTACCGTATATACTTTCTTACGTCACACTGGTTTCCTTATTACCTGATTTCTCCATTTTCTGTTTCAGTGCTCCCCGTCACAACTGGGCCGTCCTCTTCAGTCCTCCAGTTTCTAGGTGAGTCAGCCCCACCTTGTCTGTGATGAATGTCATCAGTATTAAAAAATAATAGTAACAAAACCAGTAAAAATGTATGAAGAAATAGGGATGGCACAGCACCAAAAACTATCAGAACTAGATACTCGTAGAGGCAGTAACACTTGTAATCCCATCCCTATAATTTTTATGGCTTACTTTTGTATACTTCATGATTGTTATGCCAATATCATGACACTTTTCTGTTGCACTAATGCTGCACCATAATGGCACGTACTGGAGTAGAAGAATTATAGGAATGGGATTACCTGCCGTTTCTTGCCTCGATCTTGTTCGGATGGGTTTTGGTGCACTGCCATCCCTACATCATCATACATATTACTCAATATTTTTATATTTATTTTGCTGATTTTTAAAAGCCTCTGTATAAGAAAGCTCCAAAAGCTTATGTTAGTTTCTCATCTTAAGAGCGTCGTAGTGAAGGCTGTTGCTAACCTGCTCCCTTTCGAAAAGTCACTCGAGCTGGATAAAATCACTTGGAGAAAGTAACGAAAAAGAGCAACGAGGGAGCGCAACACCCACACCTTTCAGTCGATCTGTGACTGAACTTTTGACCTAGCTTTGTGACCTAGATCTTTGAACGATTGTTCTGACGAAATACTTCATCCTTATGTGACCATTAACCCGTCCACTAGTTTGTTTCAAATTTGATCAAGTGCTTAAATTGATCTTGCCCTGTGACCCTGATATCTGTTCTATTACTCTCCCCCTCCCCAAAAAATAATCTTTAGGTACCCTTACAGTGTTCCACAAGTTAAATCAAAACTATAAAAAATAAATAAATACTATCCTTTGACCGTAAGTGTTACTGATTGTTCTCGAAATGGAAACGCTTCACCCTCTGCTCAGTCTTCTAACAGATTTTGTCTAAATCAGATCAGAACTGTGAGAGATGGCGTATTCCCAACAATTACCTACCTGTATGACTTTTTGGGGGGATAATCTCAACATTGCTTTCGACCCAGTGGGGAATGAATTCCCTCCGTGAAGAAAACCGGATGATCGGTCTTAAAATTTTAGAGCTAGAGGGATCTAAGAAAGGAGCAGAAGATGCTGCTGCTGCTGATGATGATGATGATCATCATCATAATCATGATATGAAGAAATGGGGATTTTTGTCAGTTGTGTTGTTGTGCATTGGTGTTTTACCTACCTTAGTAGATGTTATATATATACACACACCTGGTATATGTATATATATACACACACCTGGTATATGTATGTATATATATATATATATATATATATATATATATATATATATATATATATATATATATATATGTGTGTGTGTGTGTGTGTGTATTAAAATCATATTATATATATATATATATATATATATATATATATATATATATATATATATATATATATAGATATATATATATATATATATATATATATACACACACACACACACACACACCTGGTATATGTATATATATATATATATATATATATATATATATATATATATATATATATATATATATACTGTATATATATATATATGTGTGTGTGTGTGTGTATTAAAATCATATATATATATATATATATATATATATATATATGGAGCCTCTGTGGTACAGTGGTAAAGTGTGCGTTTTCGTACACTGAAGAACGAGGGTTCGCGCCCCGCCAGGGTAATAAACTTTGGGAGCGTTCTTCAGGTCACGCACTGCATTGGCGGACATAAGGGGTGCTGTGGTTGAACTAGTGTCGCATACTATAAAGTATGCTTTCACCCAGTCGGCTTGCGCGGGCCGATTACACTTGGTTCACAGACTACATACACATTCAAAGCCACTCCAACACTACAGTTACACTTACAATCACTTCTCGCCCTACATTTAATCTCTACTAGACAGCCTAAGCCACTTGGTAGAGATACATTGGCTGTATCGTCCCCACTTCGGTAGGGATAGGCTGGTCCTGCAGTGGACACTCAAACGGATGATGAGATGAGATGATATAAATAGTTAGATAAATAGATAGATCTATATCTATGTCTATATCTATCTATCTATATCTATAACTATATCTATCTATCTATAACTATATCTATCTATCTATCTATCTATCTATCTATATATATATATATATATATATATATATATATATATATATATATATATATATATATATATATATATATATATAAAACAAAACACAAGGGCTAAGGCTAGGTGCATTGAATTAACACCTCCTTGTTTGGGAGCTACGACTACTTTCGTTAAGGCATATGGGCGCGTCGGTGTTTTCCCTACGTAGTGTCTACCAACACTTTGATTTTAGTGCCTTGTGTACAGACCCACATTACACGCTACCCAAACTTCATGAGCTTTATTTATTGGAAAAGAGAGAGCGGCTGCCTTTTCTGCCGTGAAGGTCGTTGATAGCATTATTTAGGTAGGAGTCCTACCTGCCTTATAGACTACCGGATCAGCATTTAATTTATTCACTGGAAAAGAGGGATAGAAGCTGGTAAGGATATAAGGATGAAAAGTGAGGAGAAAATGAGATTAGAAAGCGGAAGGATTACGAGAAAGAAAATAGGAATTATATTTGGTTTAAACATTGGAAAAGGCAGATCGATGCCACCTTTTCTGCCGCCAGTGTCATTGTCAACAATATTCCAGTTTAGTTCCTTACCCGTGGTCCTGCCAGCCGTAACAGTGCTCGAGTATTATGGATTTCTTTATTGGAAAAGGTGGGTGGAGGGTGGGAAGCATGGCTGTTTCACCACATTACTCAGAGGACGTAATTTTTCTTGTTGTCTCTCGGCAATTATATTCAGCTTAGACAGAGTTTACCAGCTGGAAGATTTCGCTACCAGAGGGCTCTCCTAAGCTGTTGAAACTCACTCGGAGAAACCAAGAATAGGATACATTTGCGAGCAAAGAAAAGAACTGACATTCCCATGAGTGTGTTTCTTATATGCAAATACTTACATTTGCTTGTATATGTAACTCGTGTGAACGAACGAATCACAGAACAAACAGGCTAGAGGGCCCCTTCGAATGGACTCACTCCGTACCGTAGCAACGACAGACGCCGGATAAAACACGTACCTGTATTGGAATTTTTGTTTTGGTGTCTGATTTTGCCCCCGTCTTTTGATGACTACTTGACTGTGGTTTTATACTGTATGAGTTATGAAAGGAATTTAAGGCCTCACTCAAAAGTCTAAGAAAGTTGTCCGTAGATAACACATAGAGTGATTTTTAGACTAGTCGGACCAGAAATAAAGACGTGACACCGTGGTAACGAGTGTTCCTGAGAAGAACGAGAACACCACCACCACCAAGAACAAAGAGAGAAACAGCACAAACTTACATTCAGGAAACGTAAAAATGTTTCATGGAATTCAGCAGATAAAGAGGTTGGGAGGATGTAGGGATAGCTAGGTACTGGGAAATATAAAGGGTAAAACTTTAATAGAAGGATTGGTACTAGAAAGAGTGAATTCATTAATTTCTTCATTCCTGTGGCGTCATTTACATTTTCTCTTGCTAATTCCTGACGATTATATTCAGCTCAGGATGGAGCTTCAGCACTGAGGGAGTTAGTGAGAGTTGTGTGTAATCCTTCAAGTTTGGAATATTCCCCCAGGTTGAGTATAACGGAAAAGCCGTCTTAGTAGTGGAGGGGTTAATTGGGAAGGATGGAGTGGTAGAAGATAGGCAGGATAAGTGGGATAGAGGCTGTGTAGGTAGGATGGGAGGGACAGAAGCCAGACAAGATAAGAAGGACAAAAGCTACGTCGGTGGGGAAAGAGGAGTACGAGGAAAAGAGGGAAAAAACTCGCCTGGATAAGAGAGATAAAAGCTACGCATACAGAATAACAGAGACGGAAGGAGAAGATAGAAATTGGACAGCATGAGACGGATAGAAACTAGACGGGAATGGGGGACAGGATATGGGCAAGGTAAGAGAGACAGAAGCTAGAATAAGAGGGACAGAAGCTAAGTGAGATAAGAGGGATAGATGCTAGGCAGGCTGAGAGGGATAGAAGGTAGGCAGGATAAGAGGGATAGAAGCTAGGTAAGATAAGAGGGATAGAAGCTAGGCAGGATAAGAAAGACAGAAGCTAGGCAGGATAAGAGATAAAAGCTGGAGAGGATATGAAGGATAAGTTCCTGAAAAAGAGGTTAGAGGCTGTAGGGAGTGAGAGAGAAAAAAACAGGAAGGACGGAGATGAAGACGCAGCAAGTTAAGCCTTACGGTAATGAAGTTTACCAATTCATTCATACTACCACCAAACGCCTGTTCATCGTAGGCTACTGAATATTTGATACGGTACACCTAGCCCGAATAATCTCACTGAACCTGCATGTGGTCGTTTGGAAATAACACGAATAAAACGCAAATGACGTACTGATACTGAAGGGGCTAAGTCTTGATTAAAAAATAGAATGAGTTTGGGGAAATAATCATGAGTTATATTACAATACTATTATTGGTATGGACGACGGATGATGTAGCTGGTTATAGCATTAAGCATAAAAGGTTGGCTTTGATAGCTATAACCCTTTCACTACGAGACATCTTCTGTTAGCTTTACGAGACATCATCTTTTAGCTAAATCGCCAGATAGTAAAAAGAATATTATACTAGACCATCGTACTGCAGGGGTCAGTAAAGAATTCGTCCAACCCCTGTTGATGTGAGAGGTCTTCCCTTGCCTCAGTAAAATCGTCTGAGAGTGGTAGAAGAAATCAGATAGGTTAGGCGCCAGGGCACTGAGCGAATGAAAGTATTGGCAGAAAATGAGAAAACCCCGAAATTAGAATCTGAAATCATCCCCCCCTCCCCCCCCCAGTGTAATATCAGTAAATTCTCAGGCTCCTCTTCGCCTCATTTGCCAGACTAGTGAAACGTGGCTGTCGGAGTGCGCAGAGTTTCGTAGATGTAGGATTTTGAGATTATACTGTGTAAGTCTTTTCCAGTATTAGAGCCTGGTAGGGTGTTAGGACTGTAATGGTGTGTGTGTGTGTGTGTGTGTGTGTGTGTGTATAACTCGTTCACCACAGAAGGTTTCCCCTGAGCTAGATTTAATTATTCCCATTAGTTTATTATTTTCTTAAATCTTCAGTTTCATCCCTCTGTTCATCTTCCTCCATCCATCGTCATTCCCTGCATTACTTCCCTCGTCACTTTCCCTCTTTTCCTTTTTTGTTCTCTGTCTTTTCCCTTTCATCGTTGCCCTCCCTTCCTTTCCTTATTTTCCCATATCGTGTTTCCTATCACAGTTCCTTCATTCCTCCATCCATCTCTCCTTTCTTCTCGCTTCTCATCTTAACTCCAGTATAGCCTTTTCTCCCCCACTTCTAAATCTAGTCCTCAGTTCTGCTTCTCTCCCTTTCATTTCTTCTCCTCTCTCCTCCCTTGCTGCTTCTCTTCCTTTCATCTCTTCTTCTCCTCCACTTCTTTTTCGTCTCTTGTCACTTTCCCTTTCGTTTATCTCCATTTTTCTCCTCCTCTTCCTCATCTTTCCCACAGTTTATCATTCTTTCCCGTCCCCTTTATGTCCTGTCCTCCCTGCTCCTGTCCTCTCCCTCCCTTTGCTCTCATCTTCTGTCCCCCTTCTGTTCTCCCTTCTGCCTCCCTATCCATCGCTTCCTCTCCTCTTCTTTCCCCTTCCCTCCTCTCCTCCCATCCCTCTTCTCTCCCCTATCCTACCCTCTTCTCTCTCTACTTTCCCCTCTCCTCCCCTCTTCTCACTCCCCTCTCTTCCATTCTTCTCTCTCTCCCTGATCTCTTCCAGCTCTCAAGTAGAGATACTCGATACTGACGGTAATGTACTTACATTTTTTTTTGTCTCCCTCCTCTCATCTTCACTCATTTTTCCTCCTATCGT
>NC_136982.1:28021551-28124051 GCF_032717465.1 Coenobita brevimanus
GATGAGATGTTAGCAAGCCTTGCTAAGCGAGGCATAAAATATGTTTCATCCCAGGGGTCGTTTATGGAACCCCAGCTGAGGCTCCATGCATCCCTAAGGGGCGCATACACCTTTGGTTGGACACACCCTGTTGTAAATCTCGCCTTTCCTTCTTCGCCTTCTCTCCTTATCTGCTTTCCTTCGTTTTCTTCCTTTCCTACTTCCCTCCTTCTCTCTTCCTATCTAGTTCCTTTCCTTTCACTTCTTACTTACTTCACCCCTTTTCTGTCCTTACCTACTTTCCTGTTTTCTCTTCTTACCTATTTCCATTTTTTATGTCGAGTCATAGACCATGCAGTGCTCTAACAAAGTGATCCAGTCTTAAGCCTGAACCCACACATCCCGGGTAGGTCTTTCCTATGGTGAGTATAATTGTCTGGCCTTAGAAGAAAGTGAGATGTGTCAGCGATGATGGGAATATATTTAAAGATACTGTCTCCTCCACCTCGGCCATACTTTTCTTTTCCCCTGTTCACACCGACTTCTTCAATTTCTCCACTTCAGTACTTCCCTCCCTCTTACTTCATCTTGTTCTCCTCTCTCCTTTTCTCATATTTTCGTGTCCGTAACATCTCTTCCCTTCTTTTATTTCCTTCTGTCCTCTTCTCCTCGTCTAATGTCTTCTTCTCTCATCCTCTTCTGTTGATGTCCTCCTCTGTCTACATTTTTTCGTGTCCTTTCCTCTTTTTATATACTCCTCTCCTCCTCTCCTCTTCTCAGTTCCTCTTCTGTTCTCCTATCTTCTCTCCGTCTCTCTCCTTGGGTCTTGAGGGCCTCTGAAGGGATTACTGTCACCTCCCACTTCCTTTCGTTTATGTCTCTCTCTCTCTCTCTCTCTCTCTCTCTCTCTCTCTCTCTCTCTCTCTCTCTCTCTCCCTCCCTCCCTCTCTCTCTCTCTCTCTCTCTCTCTCTCTCTGTTTTATTGTTTCTTCAATAATTCTGTGTTCATTTAATTTCTCTCCACACACACACACACACACACACACACACACACACACACACACACACACACACACACACACACACACACACACACACACACACACACACACACACACACACACACACACACACACACACACACACACACACACGTTATACGTGCAGAAAATCGAAATGAAGCGTAAGGAAAAAGGCGGAGATGAGACAGAGATTACTGAATGATAGGAAAAGAAGTGAAGGATTAAGGAAAGGGCTGAAGTAGAGATAGGGAGAGGGAAAAGACAGGAAGAGAGATAGAGGGAAGAGAAAACCAGAAAGGATGGGCGAAGAGAGAGAGAGAGAGAGAGAGAGAGAGAGAGAGAGAGAGAGAGAGAGAGGTATTTAAGGTGAGAAGACAGAGAAAAGGGACTGCGAAAGAAAGCAGAACGGAAAGGAGGAAAGGAGAGAGAGGGAAGAGTGACAGGAGGATTTAAGCAATTATGCTGAGAGAGAAAGGAGAGAAAGAGAGAAGAAAAGAGAGAGAGAGCGGTGGAGAAAAAATGTATAAGATAAATTGGGAAGGAGAGAAATAAGAGAAAAGAGAGGAAGAGGAATAAAGAGAAAAGAAAGAGGGAAGACAGAGAAAGACAAGAGAAATGTAAGAAAGGAAATGGAGGAAGAGAAAGAGGGAAGGAAGAGTGGGAAAGAAGGGTGGTTTTAGGAGGAAGGGTGGTGGTGTTAAATGGAGGGAGAAAGATTACGAGGAAGATAAGAGAGAGAGAGAGAGAGAGAGTAGGTAGGAAAATAGACAGTAAGAATGATGGCAAAATTAAAAGAAGGAAGACTGGAAAAATGAGTCTTTAAAATCCCTAATTTATTATATGAAAGAAATATAAAAAGGTAAAGAAGGAAGAGAATATAAGGAGGATTGGACTGAAAGAATTGGAGGGAAATGAGAGAGAATATAGTGAGGAGGGGAGGAGGAGAATGGAAGATGACAAATGGGAAGAAGAAAAATACGATTAAAGAAATCAGAAGGGGAGAGGAGAAAGAGGGTGAGAGTCAGTCATATGGAATAAAGGATGAGAAGACTATAGCAGAGAGAGAGAGAGAGAGAGAGAGAGAGAGAGAGATGGGGGTGGGTAAACGAGAGAGAAAAAGAGAGAGAGGAAAGGAAGTGAGAGGTCGATGGAGGAAGGGAGATAAGAGGGGGAGGAAATTGGGAGGTGATGGGTTGGTGAGGGTCAATAGTGGGGTGATTAGAGGGTGGGATAGGGGAGGGGTTGAGGAGGGTGGTGGTGGAGGGAGGGGAAAATGAGAGAGGGTGTAGAATGGAGAGGCTTGATGAGGGGAAGATTGGGTAGGGGAGAGGAAGGGGAGTGGTGGTGGAGGGTATTGGGGATAAGGTGTGGTAGCGAAATGAGTCACGGTAAGAAATATATTTTGTGTATATATAGTGTCTACCTTAAATATCTAAAATATAATGTACGTAAATTGATCACGAGTTACAGGTAGGGATATACCAAGAGTGTTATCAAGGTGAAATAATGATTTTAGAGGTTATTATAATGGTTTAGTTTTACCTGCTTTTCAAAAACAAGCTGTACAGTTAGGGATCTTTACATGGCAGGAAGACTAATCCAGAATTTAGGTCCAGCCGTAAGTTCAAACCCATACAAGTGTTATTTGGGACACAGATCTGGTGCTGATGTGTGGTATTAGTTGTATATATATCATTCACTGGTGGCTGTGCGAATAACCACGTTACTCTTTCCATAATAATGTTGAGAAATGTTAGTTCTAATTCTTTCTCATTTGTCTTAATATATTTTGGCCACACAGGCCCATTCAAATAACGCGCAGATTCTTTTTTAGCAGCACCTAAAGCGAATATTACAGCAGGATTTTAAGTTCTTGTACAGTTTGTAGTTGTGTTTGCTGCTATAGTCCTTTGGCCATAACTTGTTTCAGATTTTCGTCCACTTACATTTTATCATACGAAGCTCAGTGGCAGAATAAAAACAATACTACGGATTTACATCCTTTCCATAGCTCTTCTTTGTGACACACCATATTTTGGTGTTAATCTGCTATTACAACTGAGCATTCATAATGGAGATATGACATTTTTAAAGCTGAGTTAGTGTAAAAGTGGTGTAGTTGTATCCCAGAGCCTTATACCGCACGTGATTATGGTAAAGTAGAAGAGAGAGGTGTGGCGAAAATGACTGGGTGAGAGAGAATAAAGAAAAGGATGGGAAGAGGAAGGGGACTGAGGAAGAGTGGAAAATGAGAGATGGCGTGGAGAAGAGGGGTTTTGAAGGAAGAGGAGGAAGGGAAACGGGGAGGGTAGGGGGAGAAGGAAGTGGATGGGAGGGGAGGGGAGGGGAGGGGAGGGGAGGAGGAAATGAGAGACGAGGATGAGAGAAAAACTTAGAGGGGGGAGGTGAAGGGGAGAAGGATAGAAAGTGGGGTGAGGAGAAACAGCGGAGATGATGAGCGAGGGAAAGAAGGGGAGGGACTAAGGGAGAACGGAGGGGAGGGAGGGGAGGGGGAGCGGAAAGGAGGGGTAGGGGAAAGGATGAGAGAGTGAGAAAAAGTGACAGACAGTGAACACATGAGGTAAACATTAGGGAGAGAGAGAGAGAGAAAGAGAGAGAGAGAGAGAGAGAGAGTCAAGCGAGAGGAGAGAAGCGTTGGCGAGGTAGGCAGGGATTAGGCAGGATTGAGGCAGGGGTGTAAAAATTGCCATGTGAGGCAGGGGTGAGGTACAGGTCAGGCAGGCGTGTAACATTGATAGAATTGGATGTGGTGGGGTGAGGCAGGATCAGGTAGGGGCAGAGAGGCTTAAGGTGAGAGAGGGGAAGGTAGAGAAGGGTGACACAGAAAAGCGAGGCAGGGTGAGTTGGGGAGAATGAAGAAGGGTAACGCTGGGAGAGACGAGATTAGGTGAAAATGAGAAGAGTGTAGAGGGGTGACAGTGGGAGAGTAGAGGCTGAGAAGGGTGAGGCAAGGTGAAATAGATAGGGTGAGGAAGACTAAGGGTGAGTTAGAGTGAGTTAGGGAGGCAATGTGAAAATGAAGGGTGGAGTAGTAGGGTGGAAGATTGGAGGAGAGAGAAGAGGTGAGGAATGATTGACAGTAGATGAAGATGTGAAGTGAGGCAGAACGTAGGTAGGGTTAAGTAGACTGAGGTAAAAATAAAGGAGAGTAAGGCAGGATTAAGGGAGGAGCGACGGGGGATTAAGAGAGTGAGGTGAAGCTGGGTGAGGGTGGGGTGAGGCATTGTGAGGGTGGGGTGAGGCATTGTGAGGGTGGGGTGAGACAGGGTGAGAGTGGAATGAGTCAGTGTGAGGTTGCGATGAGGCAAGGCAAGAGTGGGATGAGGCAGGGTGAGGTTGGGATGAGGCAAGGCAAGAGTGGGATGAGGCAGGGTGAGGTTGGGATGAGGCAGAGTGAGGGTGGGGTGAGGCAGAACGAGAGTGGGATGAGGCAGGGCGAGAGTGGGATGAGCCAGTGTGAGTGTGGGGTGAAGCAGTGTGAGGGTGGGGTGAGACAGGGTGAGTGTAGGATGAGGGAGTGTGAGGGTGGGGTGAGGCAAGGTGAGTGGGATGAGTCAGGGAGAGAGTGGGATCAGACAGTGTGAGAGTGGAATGAGGTAAGGTGAGAGTGGGGTGAGGTAGGGTGAGAGTGGAATGAGGTAGGGTGAGAGGGGAATGAGGCAGGGTGAGAGTGGAGTGAGGAAGGGTGAGAGTGGAGTGAGGAAGGGTGAGAGTGGGGTGAGGCAGGGTGAGAGTGGAGAGGTAGGGTGAGTGTGGGATGAGGCGGTGTGGGAGTGGAGTGAGGTATGATGAGAGTAGGATGAGATAGGGTGAGAGTGGAATGAGGTGAGAGTGGAGTGAGGTAGGGTGAGAGTGGAGTGAGGCGGGGTGAGAATGGAGTGAGGTAGGGTGAGAGTAGAGTGAGGCAGGGTGAGAGTGAGGCGAGGTAGGGTAAGAATGGAGTGAGATAGGGTGAGAATAGGATGAGACGGGGTGAGAGTGGAGAGATGTAGGGTTAGAGTTGGGTGAGGAAGGACCGAGAGAGAGAGAGAGAGTTATATTAGGGGCATAAATGTGATTCATGTCTCACCGTCTCCCATGTAGCCTAGCCCTACGGTGCCATATCTCCCCTCACCCATCTCCCCTCTTTTCCTCTGCTCCCCTCTCCCTCTCATCTCTCTCTCCCTTCTCTCTCGCCCGCCCCTTGTTTTTTCTCTGCACTTATCCTCTTTTCCCTGTCTCTTCAGTCTTTCACTCTCGTCTAGCCCTCACTCACTTTCTCCTCTCTTACCCCTCATTCCCTCTCCTTTAGCTCTCTCTCTCTCTCTCTCTCTCTCTCTCTCTCTCTCTCTCTCTCTCTCTCTCTCTCTCTCTCTCGTGTCTTCCCTCACACACAGCATTCACTCCGTCGTTTCATCTTCCCATCTTCCCACTCACCTTCTCTAAGTATTGTCAACCTTGTCAGCTTGAAGACGTCGTTTTTCATGCTGGTTACCGCTACACTATTTTATATACCGTAACTCATGTAGGACCCACACTGACGGCAAGGGTCATCACTCCAATTCATTTTCTTTGTGTTATTCATTATTTCTGTTATATTCACGATTCAGCTGAAGGACCGACCCCAGTACTGAGGGGGTTGAAGAGGTTATTTATCTCCTCCTGTTCGAAGACTCTCTAAAGATGAATATAATCCTCCAGGTGGTTGCAATAACAGAATAAATAATACCTCGTTAGTGACTTGGTTAATCCCATCACCACTGGGACGATTTTCCATGTTTCTCGGTACATTTAGAAGTTCAGACGATTTACACATACCGGTACTGTACGTGTTAGGAAAGTGTAATAAAGGGGTTTTATCCCTGTCAGTCCCTCTCTGTCTTCCTCTCACCTACTTCATCTCGTAAGGTCACACAAAGCCATTAATTCTCTCTCTCTCTCTCTCTCTCATCCCTTTCCATTCCCCTCTCATCTACCTAATACCGTACTGAGACTCCTGAGTGGAAGAATGTGAGTCCTACAGAGAGAGAGAGAGAGAGAGAGAGAGAGAGAGAGAGAGAGGAATGGAGAAGATATGAGTGAAAGAAAAGGGAGGAAGGGAAAAGACTAATGGAAGACTAAGCAGAGTGAGTGAAAACGTATATGTGTGTGTGTGTGTGTGTGTGTGTGAAATGGAGAAAAGAATGAAAAAGGAAAGGTTGAAATTCTGAAGAGTGAGAGATGGGAGTAAATGATAGATAAATGTGAGTGAGAGACGGAAATAAGCTTTTTTTTTTCCCGAGAGAGAGAGAGAGAGAGAGAGAGAGAGAGAGAGAGAGAGAGAGAGACGTGAGTTATAGATGAAAGTCAAGAGTGAAGGAGCGAATAAGAAGGTGAATCGTGACAGTGCCTGACAGGTAATAAGGAGTGAGCGAATTAGAGATGAAGGTGAGTGACTGAGAGACGTAATTGTGTGGGTGAGGTGAGAGGGAGTGAGTGACTGAGTACGTTTTAAGTATGGAAGTGTGTACCAGATGAAAGTGAGTGTGTGAGGTGAAAGTGAAAATGTGTGACTTCAGTATGTGATATGAGGTAAGAGTGAATGAACGATGAAAGTGGGTGAAAGTAAAGGGGGAGTGATCTAAACTTAAGGTTGTGATGAAAATGAGTGAGTGAAATGAAAACGAGCGAAATAAAACTGAGTGGGATGACATGTAAGAGTGAATAATACAGCAAGAGATGAGAGAGAGTGAGGTGTGTGAAAGCGAGAGAGAGAGCTTGTGATGAGAGTGAAGTCGATGGAGTGGGTAGACCAAAAATACTCCCCCCCCTCCACACATACACACACACTCATCTACCACCATCTTTCTTCACATGGCTCTCTCTCTCTCTCTCTCTCTCTCTCTCTCTCTCTCTCTCTCTCTCTCACATTTTAGTCCTCCTCTCCTCTCATCTTGCCATCTTTCGTATCTTCCTCCGTTCTCTTTTTCTTAGTTCTAAATCTTTTTTCTGAACGATGCCCCAATCTTTCTTACCCACATCCTATATCCGATTTACGAGTCTACTTATCCTATTCCCATTTCTTTCCATTTCTCATCTTTTTCGTCTTTCTAGTTTTAATCCTCTCGTCAGTCTTGTGTTCTCTTCCCCCTCCTCTTTTGTGGTTGTTTTGCTTTTCCTTGCTCTTTCCTTTCCATCCTTATATGTTTCCATTTCACTCCGTTTTGTTGAGGTACCTTTTCAGTTGTTGCTGTACTCTTTCACCTGTACCCCGTCCCATTTCCTTCTAGTCGTCTTTCCTCTTTTTCTTATCATTGTTTTTTCTGTCCTTTTTATGTTGTAGTTCCATCATTCAGTCCTTTTCTCTCCCCATCTCTCCTCTCCTGGTGCGTGGTGATGGCGGTATATGAGTGTCCATTCAACCTTTGTGCGTTGGTAGGTAAAGTGTGTACCTACCTAGGGTTACTCCTGTGGACGGTAATTTGGTAATTTGGATGAAGTATTGGCCTTGTATCTTGAGGTAGTTGATGAATAACCCTCCACAGGCCCTGTGTTTTTTTTTTTTTTTTTTTTTTTTGTATCGACCATTGAGGCCGGAGCCCCTGTACATTAAGGCAAAATATATACATGTATATACATTTACACATACTGTATATACATACATACATACACACATCCATGCATATGAACATACACACGTTCATGCACACGTACATATATATATATATATATATATATATATATATATATATATATATATATATATATATATATATAATAATTTTTATTTTATTTTTATTTTTTTAAATTTTTTATATATTTAACCTTATATTACTTATAAACAAAAATACCTAATCTTAAGACCCTTAAACTAACCACCTAACAGACAAATTGCTAACCTATACTAAATCCTAAGAGACAAACAACTAGACCTACACTAATGGTAAGAAGATCTATGTTACGAATATGAGCACCACGGCTGAGCTCTTGGCGTTTGCTCCAGCCTTTACCGATCTCCTCTGCTTGCATGTCCCATTTCCGTACCCTTCATCCTCCAGTACCATATCCATTTCTTATCCTTTCTCCGCTTTTCCTCATTACTTCTCCCTTCGTTATTTATTCCATTTTATCCGCATTCCTCCCCTCTTATTTCTTCTTGTTTCTCCCCTTCTTTTCCTTTGTCTTGCATTTTACTGATTATTACATATTCTTCCGTGGTTCCCCCTGCGATGGCCATTTTCCCTATCATTGGTATTGTTAATGATGCAAATTTGGCAATAATTAAGTAGTGTGAATAATTAAGTCACTCTGAATACTGCTTATCACGCATTATCGCCACTGTGTTCCATGTTAAAAGCTTAATAAATAATTACTTCCTTCATTTATAATGATTAATGTTTCGAACCCTCTCATATTAAGGACAACTCTAGTATTCGTTTCTTTATGACGCCAGATTATATTATTCTGAGAGTCGTAGGCACCTGAGAGAGGTAATATTATCGCAATTAACCCTCTCCCTGTCGGACAAGTTCTTGTGTTCTTTTCTGGCAAACTGTGGACGATTTTATTTTTCTGGGAGGGAGTCATAGCAACCTGAAGGAACTAATACTTTTACCTTCAACCCTGTGATGGTCGAAACAGTTCTCGTATTCCATCCCAACTAGCGCCAGACAAATTTTTCATCCCAGTGAGTTATAGGAGCTTGAGAATGAGTTAAAGATCGGGTGGAGAGTGAGACTAGCTTCTGAGACAGAGTGAGTAGGGTAAGTAGAAGAGGGCCAAGAGCAAACTAGAGGGATAAGGTAGGAGATGCCATGGAGGGTCGTGGGAAGAGAGATCGTTGCTGAATCGGAACGGGCACGCCATGTAGTCGTTGTTGAGGTTACCTCTATGCCTTTCCAGCACGATGTATCATTTCTTTTTTCTACCACGTGATGATTTAATTCTAATTAGAAGAGAGACCTGGGACTGAATGGCCATAAAACATCTCCACTACTTAACCCATATTCCTTCGATATCCGATTTTATTCTTGCTGCCACAAGCTAATTTGATTCTTCTTATTTAAGAGAGACGCCTCGTAGTGAAGAGGATTTCAGAATATAGCATTAAACTGATAGGTGAATAAATACATTTTTGATAGCAAGTATTTGAATAATCTTGCAAGTTTTGTATTCAGTATTTTTCCAGATATCAGGACCTTTTAAAGTTGAAGACAAGTAGAGCGAGTAAGGCATTGGATGACATCTTTTAAAAGGAATTATCCAAGAACCTTCAGCGACCAGCCCAGATGAATGTAATTTTGCGCGTGACATTTCCAGACGACACATAAACCTTTTTCAAGGTTTTTAAATGTCATCTGGCTTGGAGGCTGGCGGGGCTCAGCAGTATTATCCTCCTGGTTGAATGGCACTAAGAAATTGTTTATTATTCAGGGATGGAGACTTGGTAATGTGGGGTATGTGTCTGTGTACGTGGTGATTTGTAAATTATATTGAAAGAATTGTTGCAATGCATTGGCTTACATCGTGTAAAAAGTTAAGGAAAAATGTTTCATATAATTTAAGTAAAAAGTGAAATATGATGGCTTGGTAAAGATTAATACAGTGGCTTGTCCGAGCGAAGATTGCAATAATTGATTTATTATTGCATTTGTTGGATTATTAGAGTAAAAATGTATGTTAATTTTTGTGAATAATATGTTAGGAGGGCCACATTATACTCCTTTATATATATCATTTTTATTATCATGTATTCCATATCCTTCTGCTTCTTTTCTTTATTGGATGCCCCTTTTCATGCTTCTTCCCTCTCCATTTCCTTCTTCCCTGCTTACCCGTTTCGCTCTTTTCGTTTTCTTTTTTTTCTACTTCTCTTTCCTCCATTTCTCCTTTCTCGTCTACCCATTTCATGCTTCTCCCCATTTCCTCTCGCGTCTGATACGTTTTTCTTTCCTCTCTTATCCCTCCTTTATTTGAATCTCCATCCTTTCGTCTCCATCTCATTTGTTTATCTTCTTCTCTCATTTTCTTTCCTATTCCCTCTTCTCCCCTTGAATCATTTTCTTTTTTCTTCCCTTTTCTCCTGTTCCTTCTGCTCACTTTCTTTCCTGTTCCATGTCCTCTTCCTTCTCCCCGCCCCTCATCCTCCTTCTTCTGCCCTTCTCTCCTTTTCTGTCTTCTTCCTATCTCTCCTATTCCTTCTTCTCGCATTCTTTTCCCTCTCTTATCTTCTTCACCTAGTTATCTTCCCTGTCTTAGGTTTCCTCTTCTGTCGTCGGCTGTCAGTTTGGATCCGGTTGACAGGGTTGTTTTATTTGTGCTAGGGAGGGGATCAATGAAGGCCGTGGCTGATATCTCGTTGGTTAAGGAAGATCCCTAACACCTCTTCCTCAGTTATTTATTTTGGGATATGGCTGGTTAATATCCGTTTATACGTTATTTATACTGAGTATGACGATTTATTTAACGCAGAGGAGAACAGTAAAGCGTATAAGCAAAATAAACCGCTTAGGAAAAGGTGCTAGGGAGTTTCCTTAACCGACGAGAATATTTGCCTATATCTAACCCAGCCGCGTCAAATGGTCTCTCCTGAACAGGATGCAGCTGTGGTCAAAAATGCCTCTCCTGATTTGGCTGTAGTCGTTTTGTCATGGTAAGAACATGATAAGACGTGGGAAAGGGTTTGTTCTTCACGGGGATTACGTCCTTTGCCAGCATATTTTCGCTATTACTGATCAGTATTATTCAGCTTAGTAGAGGCCTGTAGTGAGGGAGGCGTTAATGAAGGCTATATCTAAGCTTTGCAGCTTGTAAAGAGATAGATTTATTCACGCTGCCCTCACACGATTCTATTCAGCTCAGGAGAGGCTTTTTAAACTTCAGGAGTTTTATATGACCTTCATTAATCCCTTCCGAAGTAGCAAGAATAAGAAAGATAAACTAGAAAAGACGTCATCGGATATAGGAGGCTAAATGTTACCTATGCAGATTCAGGAAGCCATTTTTGTTAACCCCTTCATGATCAAGACAACTCTGATATTCTCCTCCATCTCATGTCAGACGATTTTATTCAACTGAAAGTAAGTCACAGAAGCCAGAGAGCATTAATACTATTCACTTTAATAATATTTCATTCACTTTAACTTGGCTCAGATTTTCGTCCTTTTGCAGCTTGTTTCACGTAGCTCAGCGGCAGAAAAAGACAATGCTACGGCTCTACATCCTTTCCGTAGCACTTCTTCGTGACACGCACCATATTTTAGCGTTATTCCACTGCCACAGCTTAGCGCACGAGATACAGAGATAGCGGTTTTAGGCCAAGGTGAAGTGAACAGATTAGAGTAGCGCTAACCTTCTCGTCGTCAGATCAACTCTAGTATTTTATTCCAGCTGACGCCAGATTATTCCTTTCTGTTAAGGTTGAGTCATAGGGGCCTGAGTGTTAAGGGTCCAGATAACATAGACTATAGCACAGGAGTAAAGGGTGGAGAGAGAGAGAGAGAGAGAGAGAGAGAGAGAGAGCCACTGTAGGAGCAAGAAAGTACTCAGGGAACGCATACCTCCGTCAATGCCATTGCCATTAAAGAGGATCCGGATACGTGGAGATATTGTGGGGAATATATAGGATTCGTATCCGCCCCCAAATTTAATCAGTTGTTCCTTGACCCGTGGCCCACTCTTCCACATTACTGAAATTCATTGAGATCTTTTGGAGATATTATGCATAGGATCCGAATCTGGATCCGGATCCGTCCCCAAATTAAATCAGTTCTTTCTTGGCCCGTGGCACACCCTTCCACAAAATTTCATGAAATTCATTGAGAACTTTTGGAGATATCGTCTGGACAAACAGAAATATACAGGTGAATACATACCCCGCTCCAGCTACGTACAATCGCCTTGAAAGTAGCAGAAATGTAAGAAAGGCGTCATCGTAGTGAAGGGATATTGTCTTTATTAATCACAAATCTGTAAAAAGAACGATAGCTCTGATCTACTAGGGTAAACGAAAAAAAAATTAAGTGAAATTGAATGAACGGGGTGAAATTAAATAGAATGAGAAGCACATACAATAAGAAAAGAGAAAGAAATAAGGCAAGCAAAGCGTAGAATGAATGAATAAGGAACAAGAAAGTGGTAAGTGTAATGAGGGAAGGACAAAGAAGGAAATATAATGACGTAAAGACACAGAAGAGAAATGGTTGAAATAAAATCAAAGTAAAGGAGTAATATGAGGTATGGAAAAGAAGGAAATAAAAAAACTGAGTAAGAATGAAGTGGGCTAAAAACAAATGAAGGGAATCAAATGGAAAATAAAAGGGAATTAAATAAAGACATGGAAGGGAAATAAATAAAGGAATAATGACTTGAATATGCCATGGTTTGTTGAATTCAATGTTCAGCTTCATCACTGGGCCAAAATCCTGGGCTTACCTGTAATTCTGCATCCTCCTCCCCCCCCCTCTCTCTCTCTCTCTCTCTCTCTCTCTCTCTCTCTCTCTCTCTCTCTCATAAAATTTAACAGTCTCCCCTTTACTTTTATCATCCTTTCCCATCCTCGTGCTCCTCCTCCACACACAGATCCATCTAATCCTCATTATAACACCACAGTTGCAATAAAATACCCTCGTATATTCAGATAAAGATATGAAATACACCGGAAATTCCCCTCCTGGTATTTGTCATGGCTTAAACCTTTATGTATTTACCGGGTTCTGGGTATATTCCGGCTGGTGTGGGATTGGCGTTGTGGCTGGGGTAATGCCTTCTTAATCCTGTTTTTATTATCGGTGGGGCGGGGGTTGCGTGGGATTGCACACCCCGATATAAATTATGGGGTGAGCCCGTCCTTCTCGCCTTGTGGCTTCTAAAGTGCTCTCCCTCACGCACGCACGCATGCGCAAAAACCGCGTATACACATTTATACTTGATGACATAGCTGGTATACGTCCACCTGCAAATACAGTATAAACAGAATGACGAAATAAAGTCGTACTTATGAATCACATATTCACCAACCACAAATTCTGTACACACACACATGAATATACAGTGACGCGCATATACTGTTATACTTAAAATGTTTTTATACCCATATGCAGAAATAGCATAAACAGTTTAATCCACATTTTAATTGCACACATCATGATCATCATGATCATCATCATCAACAAGAACAACAACAACAGCAACAGCGGCAGCATTCAAACATCACTGCACAATGAAAACCTCTGTTGTTTTTCTCCACTTTGACCTCGTGGCTGTTAACGTGTTCATCGAGTTCCGTCCCCAGATCTCATCATTGTCTTGTTCTCGGTGTGCCTGTTAATTTTACCCCATTTCTGGAGTACCGTTTATAGGTTTATTGTTTTAGGAAGGACGTCACCTGGGCACATCCGCATCCGCTTCTTGACTGAGGGGATCATTTTCTAATTTCTTCTGTTCGCATAACCAAGAAGTTTGTTTTTTATATATTCCCGTGGCACCAAACATTATCCTTTAATTCCTTTCTGAGTAGTTCTTGTTGATTAAAAATTATACTCCGTGCTCCTTCTTTTCTCGTTTATCTCTGCATCGCAATAATTACTAGGTTTTTCCCTAAGAGATATCCCAGTTCATATCACCTAGCAACTCAAGAAGGCAAGCTAGCTTCACAGTTAAAAGTCAAGACATATATGTCCCAGGGTTTTGTTTCCAAAGGCGGATGAATAGGCAATACGTGGTGAGTATTAGCATCCCTCGCTATGTAGCTTCTTCGCCAAGACAGGGCAGTGTTCTTTCGTAGAAGGCATAAGTAACAAACAGATTTATAAATATCTGCATTTTGTTAAGGTCATACATACATACAGATCTTCTACAATGACCATTCCGTTTTGTTAGGGGTTGACTCCTACAGTGAGCCTTCTCCAAAGCTGTCTGTCTGAGGCAGCATCCTCCACGAGCCCAGCACCTTTCAGATCTCATTGAACTAGATCTCAGCACCAAATCTCTAGCTTTTCTGTCCACCTTCCTCCCTCTGGCCTTCTCCATGCTCTCATGATTGTCTCCTGATCCTCTGTTCTCACGACATGATCATACTGTCTCAACCTTGCTATTCTGATCTCAGTGATGCACACCACACCCGCTCTCCGCCTCACGTCATCATATCAAAGTCTGTCTCTGGGTGAAGCGCCCAGCGTCCACCTAATCAGTCTCATTTCTGTCCTTTAAAGTTTCTACTTGTCTACAGTATATACGTATAAATACACACAACGCACTGGCTCATTATATTCAGATCACGTAGATCGATAGAGATACAAACGTAGGTACAAAAAAGGTATAGATAATAAGTAAGATCATATACACATACTTTTCACGTATAACGTATTTTTTTATTTACTCTTCCCTCTCCCCCCCCCCCACACACACACGGTACTCACGCATGCACACACTACTCACATAGACCTGAATAGGCTACACATATTGACAGTGGCTGATATGAGAAATTATTATAGACTGCCTCTAAATTGGGTCCACTCCACTACTGACCAGGTTGTTAGTTAGAGTAGGCTGAGAGAAAGAGAGAGAGAGAGAGAGACCGCGAAGATGACGGAGTGGGGAGAGGTTAGAGAAGTAGGAGGAAAGAGGAGAGGCGAGGGAGGGAGTTTTACTGTCACTGTGAGAGGTTTAGTGCCACTTGTGTGTTACGGGGAGTGGCACGAGAGAGAGAGAGAGAGAGAGAGAGAGAGAGTAGGTAGGGAAGTTACGTGCTCGATTTCCTCCTATATCGTATGCTCTCTCTCTCTCTCTCTCTCTCTCTCTCTCTCTCTCTCTCTCTCTCTCAAAAGTCAGTGAAGTGGAAGTGGGTATGTAAATTCTACTACCGGGTATTAATAGTTTCCGAGTACCTCGGTTTTCCTTTACTCTTTTTTTCTTGTTATTTTCTTCCATCCTTCACCTTCTATTCAGTCGTTCTTCACCTTTTCTCACCATTCTTCCCCACTCTTCCTTCACTTTCTTTTTCGTCCTCATCCTTCGTCATCCTGCCTCACTCACCTTTCTTTAATGCTTCCAACTCTTGACATGGGTTAAGAAGCCCATTCTTGAGTTCTAGTATCCACCCACGACACGCCATCAGAGGGCTGATCCTCTGCAACCTTCACACGTCACGTAGCCAGGGACAAATGGTCGCCCTCTGTACCATTGCCTCTGTTTCACACAATGGGCATTTACGTCACTTTCCTCCCTTACGTATCATATAAAAAAATAATTCGAATATGCACAGAGAAACATGGCATCTCTCTAACGGCATAGTGATGATAATAAGCTGAGGAAAGTGGGAAGCTCACGAGGTGAAATATAAGACTAACTTTTGTGTCCGTCTGTTCACTGTATTCACTAGGCATATCACTTGCAGATCTGATGTTATGGTAGCCTATTAGCTGGGATATTTTACGGCGTTTCGATGGGGCTGTGTGGAAAGAGGATTGAACGTGATGATAACGAATTCAGATCTACCTTTCTTGTTCTTCCTGCCTCGTCTTTCGTCGCTTCTTCCTTACCCTCATTCTTCCTTATCCTTCCTCATTCTTCCTTGTCCTTCCTCAGTCCTTCCTTATTTTTTCTCACGTCTCCCTCACCCTTTCCTCTGCTAATCAAGACAAGGGGAAGGATGGCTCCATTTCATATCCTCTTACGCTCTGTTTCCTCTCCCTCTCCCTCTCTATTCTTTCACGTCTTAGTCCCCTTCCCTTCCGCTCTGTTTCCTTCCATTTGCTGCGTCCTGCTCTCTCTCTCTCTCTCTCTCTCTCTCTCTCTCTCTCTCTCTCTCACACACACACACACACACACACACACACACACACACACACACACACACACACACACACACACACACTCTCTCTCTCTCTCTCTCTCTCTCTCTCTCTCTCTCTCTCTCTCACACACACACACACACACACACACACACACACACACACACACTTCCGTGTTACTTTCTCATTTTATGTCACTTCCTCTCCCATATTTTCGCCATATCTCCTCCCTTCCCTCCATCTTTCCTCAGCTCCCTACTCTCTCCCCTCGCCTCTTAGCTCGCACTCCTCCATTCTGAGCCAAGCTAAAGGAGGCAGGGAAGGCATCTGATAACGAAACTAGCAGAATTATAATTACCTACATCATAATTATAATATAGATGATGGTTATGAAATATTAACATAATAGTAATTTAATAATAATAATGATAATAATCAGTACTGTTCATCATCATCATCAATCTTCATCGTAACACCTTCACCACTACGACCTCTTTTTTTTTTTTTTTTTTTTTTTTTTTTTTTTTTCGTCAGGTTACCACCAGACAATTTCACTCCACTTACTACAAAGCTCAGTAAGTGACGAGATTCAATACCCACCCAGTCTGATAAGCCCCAAAGCATACTAAAATCCCCCGCAGGTGTTAAGAATAAAATATAACAGCTACCATATGAAGGAAAATTCTTATAATATCTCTAGTAGTAATATCAACAATAGTATTTACAGGTAATATATACGGTTGTGATAGTAATGTTAGTATGGTAACAGCCGGCTCCCTATATCCTCTTTCAGCGTAAGGGCCCGAGGCTAGGCTGTCGTAATTCGTTGCATTTAATTAAGAGTAGTTGTCCAGCATTACTTGATTGAAAAGCTTTCTGTCTCCTCATGCGAATGGAACCTATGCGTTAGAAGACAATGCACTTACCCACAGTTGGGAGCTTTAAACTTTATTCATGATAATAATAATAATAATAATAATAATAATAATAATAATAGTTATAATAATAGGAATAGTAATAGGAGTGATGCCAAGACAACAACAACAACGATAATAATATATAATAATAATAGTAATGATAATAATAATAATAATAATAATAATAACAGCAATAATATTAATACTAATAGCAATGATGCCTGGACAACAACAACAAAATAGCAGTAAAAATGATAAATATAATAATGATAATAATTAGTTGCCACCGCTGATGAGTGTTAAGGTGATGAGAAGACAAGTTGCTCTCTCACATTATTTTTCCCTTTCTCTCGTCTTCTCTTCCTCACTGACTCCCATCTCTCCCCTTTCCACTCTCCCTTTCTTCCCGCTTCGTTCCTCCCTCTGTGTCGTTCACTTTCTCCTTTTCGTTGCTTTTTCTTCCCTTTCTCCTGTCATCCACTTTCTCCATCCCATAATTCATACTTTTGTTTTTCTCTTTTTTTGGCGTTTTCCCTGCCATTTCGTCTCTTCCACACTCGTCCTCTGGCTCTTTCTTCCATATTCTCGCACTGTTTTGTCAGTTATAATCTTCAGCATATTGTCCTTGCTGTACCAATGAGTCCTTCCATAATTTTACTGTTTCCACTGCTGCGTGATAATATTTAGTTCAGGGGGGATCTGTCATGGTGCAACAGTAGAAACAGTCCCTTTACACCCTTCGCCGCGGGGCTGTTTGTTCCATTATCGTGATCCCCAGACGAACTCCTAGAACTCGAAACTTCTCGCAGCGAAATGTTCAACACACACACACACACACACACACACACACACACACACACACACACACACACACACACACACACACATATATATATATTGTCACATTTAGTAATTCATTTTTCACTTGTACCACTCTCTTACACCTCTCTTTCCCTCGGTGCATCTCTCATCCTGTTTCCTATTTCCAGTTTTTCTCATTACCTCACGCCTTCCCTTCGTCTTTGACACTCTCTACCTCTCTCCCTCCTTTCCTCTTTCGCCGAATCCTCCCCTCCCCCCTGAAGGCACTTAAGACCATCTCACTAAGCAGCCTAAGACCACCACCACCACCACCTCCCTAGCCTCTCATCGCTTCCACATCACCTGCACTGTTATTGCTCTCTTATTCTTCTCATTCTCCTCAGCCTCCTACCCTCCTACCTTCTCTTTCTCATTTCCACCATTTTGTTTTTATTCTCCAGCTGATCTTCTAATTTTTCTTTCCTTTTTACCTTCATTCGTACTGCATCCTCCTCCTCTTCCCTTATTCATCTCCATCATTTCTTTTCTTAGTCTCTTGCCTTTTGCTTTTCTTCCCTTCCCCCCCCTTCATCCTCCCCTCCCCTCCCTCTCTCTCTCTCTCTCTCTCTCTCTCTCTCTCTCTCTCTCCCCCCCCCGACACCTACATCCATCCCACAAAGTTGCCTAATACCCTCGGGATCACAACCACCACCTTCGCCCTCTCCTTGTGCACATCATCATCATCATCAACAGCACCACCACCAGCAGAACCAGCCGTTGCATTTTACTCCCATATTCTTTTCTTCAATTCATCGTCATTTGGATCGTCAGTTTTCCTCTTCCTCATTCTCTTTACTTATTTTCTTCTGTCCTTCGCCCTTCATTCTCATTATCACCATCTTTCTTCTCTCATTCTTCTCCCTCTAGTTTGCTTTTTGTCTCCCTCTCCTCACCTTGCAGCTCTCCTCCCTGCCTCTCCCTGCCTTCCCCCTACCGGCACTTACAACTATCCCCCTAAGTAGCATAAGAACCCCAGGGATCACACCACCACCTCACCACTTACACATCACCACTGTTCTGGTCCATTATTTCTCTGTTTATCCTCATCATCATCATCATTATCATCATCATCATCACCATCTTCAAATTTCTTCCTCATTTTCGTCACTCTTGTCTTCTCATATTCTTGTCTTTTTTGCTTGATCTCAGTATCGTTAGTTTTCTTCTTTATCTTTCATCATTCCCTTTTTTCTACCCCCCCCTCCTCCTCCTCCTCCTCCACAAGGTAACAAGATACTTAGTTCTCCCTGGCATATTCCTCGACGCATGATGCAATCCTCTCTTCTCGCCCTCCTCGCCTCAAAGAGTGTGAGAGAGATTGTCTTTCTCTCCTTTTACCTCCATTTTTCTCTCTTCCCCTGGCCTTGTTTGTCTTTGTCGGAACCCATTTTATGTATTTCATTTCTTTGCCTCCATCTGTAGCTATATTTGTCTTCCTCTTAGTCTGTTTTTTTTTTTTTATTACTTTCGTTTTTTTTTTTTTTTTCTGTGGTTGTGTTGATCTTTCTCGTCTTATGAGTTCTTTTCTCTCTCTCTCTCTCTCTCTCTCTCTCTCTCTCTCTCTCTCTCTCTCTCTCTCTCTCTCGTGTGTATGTGTAAGCAGAAGCATTAAACATTTGTTGATGTATATAGGGTTATGACTCGCTGTACACCCCTTCAGTATGATGACGTCTTGCGTAACATTGTTCTTGCAACCTTCAGAGACATTTATCGTGTAGTCTGTGGACCAGTGAAAGGCTACATCTAATCCCTTCCTGACGAATAGTCTCTCTTTAATCTGGATATCATCGCTGGGTGAAGCAAAAGTGAACGAGTAAACACGTCTTGGAAGTGAAGGAGTTAATGGCTAGTAAATGACGGTATGAGAAGCAATCAAGGTAAAGTGCCGAGTGATTTGTGGTGTCTCATTGTACAGGTGTTGAGTTTGCTGCTATCTAGACCATTTTATGTAACAGATGAGGAAGTGAAAGTGAGTGAATGTGGCTGATCTCGCCTGATTTCAGTCACCACCTTGCCAAAGTGGGGTAACAGGGAGCATATAAAAATAAACAGCAATTCTTCTTTCCTGATGTAACATTGTCGCCACCAGCATCATTTATTTTACGCCAGGCAGTATGTCGCATGCCCTTTTTTTCCTCGTCGTGTCCATCCTCCTCCTCCTCCATATCATCATCATCACCATCATCATCACCATCATCATCATCATTATCATCATCATCATCATCATTATCATCAATGTCACTTACTTTCCACTTTTCACTTCTGACCTCGTCCTCGTCTCGTCAGTCCCTTCACCCCATATTCCTGTTTGTTTACGTCCTCTTCTTTCACATCCGTCTCCTCCTCTGTCTTCATCTCCTTTTCCTCCATTTCTTACACCTGCTTCTCTTGCCTGCTCTTCTCTCACCCTTTCTCCTCGTCTACTCTCACCTCCTCGTACTCCTTTTTTCACCCCATTCCTCCTCCTCCTCCCTCTCTCACCCATTCCCCCTCCTCCCTCTCCTCTCAGATACTCTCCTCTCATGATAGGGAACGTTTTTACAGCCTTTCATATGAGCTTTAAACCCCCTCCTTCCCTCACCTCCTTCATCTGTCCTTCATCCTCTTTTCCTCTTACCTCCTTCATTTCGGTCCGTAACTCTCTCATGCTTAACTCTGTCCTTTCCTCACCTTCTTCCTTCCTCCCTCCATCATCTGCTTCCTTCCTTCTTCCCGCACTTTTCCCCTGCCTCGTTCACTTCCTCTTCCTTCCTCTCCTTCCTCACTCATCTCCTCCCATCCTTCCTTCATGTCCACCCTCTCTCCTTCCGGTACATACTTCCCTCCTCTTAGCTCATGCTTCCCTCTTTTCCTTCACCTCCTTCCCACCCCCTTCACCTTCTTTCCTCCCTCATCTCCCTGTATCCGTCCTTTCTCTTTCTTCTTGCCCCCTCCGCTCTCTCTCTCTCTCTCTCTCTCTCTCTCTCTCTCCTACCTAGCTTACATCCTCCTTGCCTCCCTTCTTGCACGACTCCCTCCCTCCCTCCCGCTAATCCCCTTCTTCCCTTCCACGTAGACACACCACCTCCCTCCCTCTCTCTGCCACTAATCTCTTTCCTCCACCCTGCTTTAACTCACCACGTCATCCTCCTCTCTCCCTCCAAGCTTGTCTTCCTCCTCCCTCCATCCCTCCTATGAAGCTTTCCTTCTAGCTTATTCTCTTTCACACACACACACACACACACACACACACACACACACACACACACACACACACACACACACACACACACACACACACACACACACACACACACACACATACAAAAGGAATAGGGTAACACAAAGTGTCACATTATAAGGAACTTTTTTTTTGGGGGGGAGGCGGGGAGAACAGCATTTGAGGGTATATTTAAATATATTAGGTGGTAGGTGGGGGCGCTTACCATCCACTCACTCGATGTAGTGCTGTTCTCGGGTGTCTGCCCTTTCCTCTCCTCCATCCTTCTTTCCTTCCATCCTCTTCTGTCTTTCATTTCTTAATTCATTCCTCGTCCTTCTGCCTACGGGTGACTTTACACTCCTTCTTCTGTCTGTCCTTCCTTCATTCTTTGCTCTTCCTTCTGCCTGTGGGTGACTCTATACTGAATGACAGGCCAGATGGTTTCCTGTACACCAGGAAACCATTTACTATGCTGGGTGGTAACCATATAACCATATTTTGGCGCCTGGTGGTTTAGTGGATAATTACAGCGCTCCAGCCGGATTGAGCCGGTGAAATTTTATATCCATGGAGTGGTTGGGGTTTATTACTCATGTAATGCCACTCAGGGATGAGTGAGGCCGGTCACTCTCATCTTAAATGTCGGAACCAACTTGCCTAGCCCCGGGCTCTTACGCTTCACATAGGGCAACGTAGAATTGGATGATGGATGGATGGATGTAAAAATATAACTACCGTACCAAAATTCGTACCATTAGCATCCTTCACATTTTCGATCTACTCACATCTACGCGGTCATAGTATACACATACACACATGTTCATGTGACATGTAGAGGTGTATGTATGTAGGAGGACTACTGGGCCTTGATAGCAGGCTGTGAAGCCTTGCCCAGAGTCGGACACATAAAAAAAAAATTAAAAAAATTTTTATTCACACGGTCATCCAAGCAGAGCTAAGCATTCTCACGCAAGCATTCATGAAGCACATCCTTGCACAGATTCATACACATACGGACAAACACAGTTACATACACGGTGGCTGTGGTCAGTTGGTCCAGTTCCCTCAAGCAACCGCGTGTGGTGTGACCTTTATTATTCACTGGGCTGCAAGGCCGTGAATATAGCTTCAGTGGTTCCCAGCCCCGGAGTGAAAATGAATTAATGACAGTAGATGTATATTAATCTGTATCTTTGATTCACTGTGTGGATACGAGTCCACAGAATCCCCCCCCCCACACACACACACATATCTACGCATGCACATACAGTATATTTATGCACACACACACACACACACACACACACACACACAAAGGTACTGTGTATGTATACTGTATTTATACGAGTATATATATATATATATATATATATATATATATATATATATATATATATGTATATATATATATATATATATATATATATATATATATATATATATATATATATATATATATATATATATATATATATATATCCATCCATTCATCCATCATCCAATCCTACATTGCCCCATGAGGAGCGTACGAGCCCGGGGCTAGGCAGTTGATTCTGACATTTAAGATGAGAGTGATCAGCTTCACTCATCGCTGAGTGGTATTGCATGAGCAATGAACCCCAACCACCCCTTGGATATAAACCTTCACCGGCTCAATCCGACTGGAGAGCAATAATTACCCACTAAACCACCAGGCGCCAAAATTTGCTTATATGTTTACCACCAAGCGTAGAAAATGGTTTCCTGGTGTACAGGAAACCATTTGGCTTGTCACTCAGTGTAGAGTCACCCACAGGCAGAAGGAAGAGGAAAGAATGAAGGATAGAAAGACATAATGTAATATATATATATATATATATATATATATATATATATATATATATATATATATATATATATAGATATAGATATATATATATATTTATATTGTGGTAGGTGGGGGCGCTCACCATCCACTCACTCGATTTAGTGCTGCTCTCGGGTGTCTGCCCTTTCCTCTCCATCCTTCTTTCCTACCATCCTCTTCTGTCTTTCTTTCCTTCATTCTTTCCTTGTCCTTCTGCCTACGGGTGACTTTACACTCCCTCTTCTGTCTTTCTTTCCTTCATTCTTTCCACTTCCTTCAGCCTGTGGGTGACTCTACACTGAGTGACAAGCCAAATGGTTTCCTGTGCACCGGGAAACCGTTTACTACGCTGGGTGGTAACCATATAACCAAATTTTGGCGCCTGGTGGTTTAGTCGGTAATTATTGCGTTCCAATCGGATTGAGCCGGTGAAGGTTTATATCCTAGGGGTGGTTGAGGTTGATTGCTCATGTGATGCCACTCAGGGATGAGTGAGGCTGGTCATTCTCATCTTAAATGTCGGGACCAACTGCCTAGCCCCGGGCTCGTACGCTCCTCATGGGACAATGTAGGATTGGATGATGGATGGATGGATATATATATATATATATATATATATATATATATATATATATATATATATATATATATATATATATATATATATATATATATATATATATATGTGTGTGTGTGTGTGTGTGTGTGTGTGTGTGTGTGTGTGTGAGGTTATGTGGATGAGACAGGTGTTTTAAGCAGGACAGTTGTGTACTAGCGTCTCGTGCATTATATGCGTGACCTTCTCTCACTCACCTTCACCTTCCCTCCCTCCTGTCTCACACACCTGCTGTCTTACTTATTCATCCGTCCTCTGTCACTAATCACTCGCTTATCGTGTCTCAGACCGAATCTCTTAGTTACTTAATCACCTGGTCTCTCTCTCTCTCTCTCTCTCTCTCTCTCTCTCTCTCTCTCTCTCTCTCTCTCTCTCTCTCTCTCAGCCCACTCACTAACTTGTCTTTCACATGTTCAGTCTCACTCACTTATTCATTCATTCATTCACTCACTTATCTACGGTATACATTTCATACCCACATAACCAGTTACCACTTATTCACTTAGTCTGTCACTGATTCACTCCCTTACTCACGTCTTGTATGTACTGTACTAGGCTTTCCCACGTAACAACATACTTACTCACTCACTCATTTATTCGTCTTTTGTCTAAACCTGGACTTTCCACGTAACCATTGTCACTCACTCATTTCTTCCCTTCCTACCTCACTCACTTATGCAACTCATTTCTATTCATTGATTTCACGCACAACCACTTACTCACACTTCCTCATTTCCTGGCTTACATTTGGCGTTTCCACATAACCACTCACCCACTCGTTCATTCTCTTATGCACTCAGTTCCCCACATAAAACATTCACTGGCTCATTCACTTAGCCATGTTTGCTCAGTCCATACCTCACTTTCCCTTATAACCACACCCTCCCTCCTCCTCTCACTCCCCTACCACTAAAACCCTCCTTCCCTCCCTCACTTACTTACTCACTCACTCACTCACTCACTCACTCACTCACTCACCCACCCTTATGAAAATTCTGAAGACTTGGATGTGATGGACCTTTTATGCTCGACGTTTGTGTGGTCGCCTTTCTTGGTGTGTATATACATGACTCACTTTCTCACAAGGCCTGTCTCATTTTTGCCCTTGGTCTTACTTTGTCACTTACTTACTTGAACTGGCTCACTTGCTACTTTGTTATCACTTTTTCACATAGACTGACACTTTCTCAATGGACTGTCTCATTTTCTCACGTGGACTGGCTACCTTTTTCACTATATGTCTTGCCTCTCACCTGAACTGTCTCACTTTCTCACTTGTTATGTATCACTTTCTCACTTTGTTCACTTTTTCACTTTGTTCACTTTCTCACTTTGTTCACTTTTTCACTTTGTTCACTTTCTCACTTTGTTCACTTTCTCACATGATCTCACTTTCTCACTTCGTTCACTTTCTCACTTTATCTCACACTCTCAGTTGTTCTGTCTCTTTTTCTCGCATGGCATCTCTAACTTTTTCACTTTCTCTCACTTTCACAGTTGGTATTTCTCACTTTCTCACTGTGTCTCACTTTTTCACTTGGTTTGTCACACTTTCTCACATGGTTTGTCTTTATCGCTACCTTTCACTGGCTTTTTTTCTTACTATCTCGCATTTTCTTTTACACATGTACCTAATATCGTTCACTATGTCGCGTAATTCATTCACTCATTCATCTCATGTGACTGTACAATGACTTACGTTTTAGCTCATTTACTCAACCGTTTTACCTCAAGTTGCTAAAGGTAGTCTCTCTCTCTCTCTCTCTCTCTCTCTCTCTCTCTCTCTCTCTCTCTCTCTCTCTCTCTCTCTCTCTCTCTTCCTCCACAGAATTACGAACTAGTCTGGCAGACTATGTACTTTGCACTTCCGGGTAAAAATGTTAACGTTAATTGCATGATTAATGACAACTTTAGAGAAAGCGAGAGAGAGAGAGAGAGAGAGAGAGAGAGAGTGTTACGAGCTATGCATGTCAAAAAAGACCATGGCATTAAAAGTCAAACCTCCATTAATCTCATAAGAACGTCATTCCAGGCGAGAGGAAAAATTATATTACACTTCTCACAGCTCATTAATTCAGGCCACAGGGATTAAAGTGATCGTTTTTGAGAGAGAGAGAGAGAGAGAGAGAGAGAGAGTTTCACAGATATATAAAACTCCTACACTACAGGAAGTCTTAGTAGTTGGTGCTAAATACATACCATACGAACTCTATGGATGATCGTCAGTTAAGGAGTAAACCAATAACATTAAGTTCATTGGACGGTGGTACTTCACTCTCGAGACTTCATTTCTATATTTTTTCTCTTTTGTCTCAGTTTACTTTTGCATCTATTCTTCTTATCTTTCTTGGATCTGTTATATTGCTGTTTGATTGCTGTGTTATCAATGTATCTGTTCGCAGTTGAAGATGGGCGACTGTTATATGTGTACAGTATTTTTTTCCCGCCTTGTGTTTTTCTGTGGTTGTTTTCCGGATTACAAAATTTTTAATGGTAAAATCATGACAATTTACGGGGACGTTTATGTCGACTCAAGAGGACAATGACTTAACTCTTTCAGTGAGGGGACTTATTTTTTATTATTTTTCCTACCGCCAGATGTTTTGATTCAGCCGAGGAAAGACGTCTCGTGCTGAATGGGTTAATGACGCCTGTATCCAACCCCTCCAGTTCGAAATGTATGGTCTAAGCAAGAATAAACTACAACAAAAAAAGTCTGGCAGTAAAGGGAATTGATTAAGGGGAAGGTGCAGTTGCGGTCATAAGAACTGATCCACTTAAATATGGCAAATAATACGGTATTGCGCACTGACTTGCGAAATTTATGTAGGCCATCTTTGGAGTTCGTCTTTTAACTCCTTTGTAATTAGTGTAGTTTCATTCTGTGTTCTGTCAACGCTGCCACCGATTGATATTACGGTATATAACTTTGGAGAGACTTATTTCGGACTACAGGAAGTACTGTAGATAAGTCTCATAGACTCCTTCATTTTCACAGGTTTGAACTGAGTTTAATAAAATCTTCAGGTGGTTGCAATAATGTATTGGGAAAGAAAAAGACAGCATATAGAGAGCGCATACGTCCGCCAACATCTATACCAAAGAACTTAATCACCACCAAAATTTAATAAACTCACCCTTGGCTAATGACCCACAAAGCCACAAAAATTTTCTGTAATCCATCAATAATTTTTTGAGGTATCTTGTGGACAAACAAACAGACAAACAATGGTGAATACATAATTATTTTATTCCAACTTCCGATGCCGGAGGTAAAAACATTGTTTTGAAGGGATTAAGAGTCTAGTAACCCGATTAAGAAGCGGATTTACATCGTCCCGAAACAAACAAACCAGTGATATTCAAAGGGTGACAGGATAGGAGATCCCTTCATTAGCTGAGTACCTCAGACGTGTGAATTATTATTACTTGCGACAGGTGTACGTCCAAGGGTCGGGACACAGTGGCAGCCGTAACTCGATACCAGCTGTGTGCCATATAGGTACTCGCTTTGCTCACACAGTTCCTAGTTTTATGATCATTATTCTTTTGATGGCGATGTTATTAATATTATGTTGTTGTTGTTGCTGTTGTTTTTGTTGATCATCATCTCATTGGGCATTGTTATTTGCGTGGTGCAGCCGTGGTTTCTTTGCTATGGTGCCAGTGAGTGTAAGGGAAGCAGTGTGATATATTGGCCCTCCTATTGACACTGAGGCACTGAATAATTACTCTGGCAGGTACTTGTGTTGTTGGTACGGGGGACCATGAATAATTGTCCAAGCGTTTGCATGAAAAGTAATACACTGAGGTATTGAATGGAGAGGATTACATTGGGAGTTGCTTGGGCTCTTGATACTTGGGACGAAGAGGAACTGCCCTCTGAGCTAATACAGTCCATTAACTCATTGTATATGGTGATGTTTTTTTTAGTTTATTGATGTTACTTCCAGACGATTTTATGCAACCAAGAAACAGCTGTTATTGCCCGCCTAGCGAGGCAATAATATAATTGCCTGCGTCTCTGTGTGTGTCTGTGTGTCTTTGTGTTTTTGTCTGTGTGTGTCTGTTTGTGTGTGTCTGTTTATATGTGTCTGTGCGTTCCCAGAATGTCTCAAAATCAAGTGGGCAAATTATATCCAGACTTTGTGGGCAGCATCCTGGGATATGTGGCTTGTTGGTTAATAATATCGGCGATGATGCGATGATATTCCTCCGACTGCCAGAGGATTATTGATTTTTTTTTTTTTTTTTTTTTTAACACGAGCGCAAAGAGACAGTGGAACGTATCGGGGGAAAATCCTAAGACTTTTTTTCGATTTTGGTGAAGCTGTGATGATATCCCACCAATTGCCGAAAGATTACTGATCTAGTTTCTTTTAGTGATGGCGAGCGATACGCATTCGTGGGCGAATGCTTTGGCTTTTATTGTTGTTGAGTAATGGCGGTTGTGAAAAAGACAACTGAAGGTTGCGTTTATCACCTCAAGTTCAAGATGTCAATCCAGGGTTGGATAAATTGTCTGGTGATGATAAGAATACATTCGTTGGCGTGAAGAGGATATGACAGTTATACTGAGGGACTGAATAGAGGAAATTACATTACGAGGAAGTTTTGTTGTTGATACTGGAGACATGGAACGGTTACCTTGAGAGGTTAAATGAACCGCATTACTGCCATTGCAGTTTTGAAAAGTTATTCTTGCCACCTCCAGAGGAGATATACAGCTTAGATTAGATATCGAAGTGGAAGGGCTGCCTTCAGCTTTCACTGAACTTTCACTACTAGGAGGGGCTTGGTTTAAGCTGAATAAATTTGTGTGTTTGCGGCAGAATTAAAATATAAATACAAATAACATTATCGCTCTGAAAGAGGTAAGGAAATTACAGTGAGGGGCAGAGTAGCAGGGATTAAATTAGGTGTTTGTACTTCCGACTCTGGAGAAACGGAAGTACCTTTGAGAATGATTACATCAAGGAAATTACAGTGGGGCTGAATGGAGGTCACATGAAGACAACCTACGATAATTATTACATGTAGGAGGTTACGCTGATAGGCTGAATGGAGGAGATTACATTAAGAGAGGGATCATGTGTTGCAGGTTATGTGGAAGAAAGGATATCACGGAGGATTACAGAGTTGGATTACCTTGAAGGCCATGAAGTATTACTGATTATTCCATAAACATCACACACACACACACACACACACACACACACACACACACACACACACACACACACACACACACACAGCTAGATAGATATTCTTAGATACATAGATAGTTATATATATATATATATATATATATATATATATATATATATATATATATATATAATTGACCATACGGTTACCACCAGCGTAGTAAATGGTTTCCTGGTGTACAGGAAACCATTTGGCTTATCACTCTGGTAGAGTATACCATAGGCAGAAGGAAGAGGAAAGAATGAAGAAAAGAAAGACAGAAAAGGGAGTGTAAAGTCACTCATCGGCCGAAGGAAGCGCACTTTACTGGTAATATATCCAGTGAAGGGATTACATCATAAGTACTGTATCACTGAAGGGAATCGTATTAATGACAGGGTATTACATTGAACAGCCTGACGATGGATGATGATAATCGAACGTGCTGTGTTGCATAGGATTATTGTTAAGCAGTTTCCTTGGGGGAAAGTTATTTTAAAGATTTCACGGACGAGGACTACCAGGTATTTTAAGAATTACATTGAAAATTTGATTCAGAAGCTGTTTACCGAATATTGCATTAACTCTGTCTTCGGTATATTTTTATATTTACATCCTGTTGTGCAAGCTGCAGCTATTTATTATTATTATTGTTATTGTTGTTATTATTATTATTATTATTATTAGTAGTAGTAGTAGTAGTGGTGGTGGTGGTGGCAGAAGTAGCAGCAGCAGCAGCAGTAGGAGCAGAGACAGCAGCAGCATCAGTAGAAGTAGTAGTAGTAGTAGTTTTTGCTTAGGATGGTTCTTTTTTAAAGAAGAGGTTGTACCCTCTCTCCATTAACCCATTTTCTGCGTATTACATCGTCATGGTCTTGGCAAGGTCAACGCACTGAAGAGATGAAACCGTCGGGAATTACTCTGACAAGATTTACGGTATTAAATACTCTCTCTTCACTTCAAGGAATCTTTCTTCGTCTGAGTTTAATCGTCTGACGGTAGCAAAAATTAAACATCTTAGCAGTGGTAAAGATAATTGTTTCCAACCCCATTTTTACCAGTGCTTGTCTGTCCTAAAGGCAATCCTCAGCCGGCAACAAGAAAATAAAAAATAAATTCATTAAGAAAGATGTAAAAAATGCCTGAATAAAGATGTCAGTGAGGGGACTGTATGAACCACGTAACTATGGTGATTTTATTTAATTACCTCTTGCTGCCTCACGACGATTTTATGAACTCAGTAATGACCTCACCTACTGAAGGGATTTGGTAGTGAAGGCATTACATTAAGAAGTACAGTGAGGAATTACATTAAGGAGTACAGTGAAGAATTACATTGAGGAGTACAGTGAGGAATTACATTTAGAAGTACAGTGAGGAAATACGTATCATTGATTGGAATGACATTTTTATATCCCGTGTAATATATACAGGGTGTGAAAAAAAGTGTGAGCATCTGGTGGAAGAATGGAGGGTAAAGAATAAAGTGTTTTTCCGGGGTAATAAAGATGATTTATTGGTCCACGCCTCCCTAGATCTATATCCCCTTCTGCTCTCTCTCTCTCTCTCTCTCTCTCTCTCTCTCTCAGCCTTTTTCCTCCGGGTTAAATATATTTCCTTTTCCCCGCCCTTTCTGCGGGAGGGAGAAGTGGGTGGGGAGAGCCTTCATCTTTACTTTTCCCTCACTAGTAGAGTAGCAGTACGTACCTGGTAACCTCTTTCATGATACCCCCTTGGTATTGGTCGTAAGATCTTTTGAGGTACTACTTGTCCATGTAACTCCTTATAACTCTCTTTCCTCTTACACCTTTACCTATATTCCTTCATGCCTCCTCAAACCTTCTCTTCAGTCTCCATTCGGTGTATTTATGTGTCTTTTCTTTGTCCGTTTTTCGTGTTTCTCTCTTTGCTGTTTTGCTTCTTCATTTCGGCTTTGTTTTGTTTCCATCCACTTCTGTTTACTCTTTCGTCTTTTCATTCTTATTCATAGCTCACCTGCCTTTTTGCTTCCTCCTCCTTCTTGATGTTATTCCTCCCTTCCATCCTTCCCTTCCTCTCCCACCCCTCCTTCCCTTCCTCTCTTGCCCCTCCTTCCCTTCCTCTCTTGCCCCTCCCTCCCTTCCTCTCTTGCCCCTCCCTCCCTTCCTCTCCCACCCCTCCTTCCCTTCCTCTCTTGCCCCTCCTTCCCTTCCTCTCCCACCCCTCCTTCCTTTCGTCTCCCACCCCTCCTTCCCTTCTCCCTCCACTCCCATCCCTCCCTTCCTTTCTCTCCCTCCCAGCTCACCATCGTCACCATACATCATCTTCACTCGCTTCACAGTATCATCGTTTTTCTTTTCCCTCTTATTATCTTTCCTTTGATATCCCTCCCTACTACCCACTTCCCTCCTTTTCCTCTTTCCTCACCCACCCTTTCATACCTCCCTTCACCACCACCCCGCCTCCCCTTCCCCCTTCCTTCCAACTTCTTTACCCTTTTTCACGTTATCTCACTAGACCATCCTTCCCTCTCCCCCATCAGTCCTACTCCCCCATCAGTCCTACTCCCCTACCTCCTCCTTTTGCATGTTTCCGCCTACGGTTATATCCAGGCAAGAGCAGACCTCGAGCAGGGCAGCGTTTATTGGCACTTGGTTTCACTCTTTCCCTTACACTCATCTCTCAAAGGAAATAAAACTATCTGGTTGTAATAATAGTGATGATGATGATGATGGTAATAATAATAATAATAATAATAATAATAATAATAATAATAATAAACCACTGACATTGTAAGGAAGATGTACCCCTTCAGCGCGTTGGCGTTTTTAATTCAGCCTGTGAAAGAATTTTCGAACCACAGTTATTAACCCTTCCAGCACAGCGGGTGTTTACCAAGTTGATGAAAATCGTGCGGAAGTAAAAACAAAAAAATCACGAGATGCAAAACATATTAAAAACGGACCATCTTATAAGGATAGAAGGTGTTGTTTGTATACGTATGTGACTTTGTAACTCTGTCCACGATTATAGTATTGTTTTTCTTCCACAGGTAAGGAATGGTGAGGTGACAGTGTGGTGAAAAAGAGACGTAAAGATAGAGACGTACAGAAGGTAAGAGATACATTGTTGATAGTTCAGATAAAGAAAGATTGATGTAGAGACTGAATTATAGACAGACAGTTTGACAAACAGACTGAGAGAAATGTAGATAGGACAGTTTCTTTGTCACACCTCATTTCATCATCATATTTAAACCATGTTCCGCCAACTCCATTCTCTCTCTCTCTCTCTCTCTCTCTCTCTCTCTCTCTCTCTCTCTCATCCCCCGTCTTCAGCCTCTTTAATACGGTGACGTTTTCATCAAGGTGCCACCAGACGATTGTATTCAGGTTAAAGCCTCTGTCACACATTCACGGATGAAACGGCAGATGAAGCCGGACGAGAAACTTCGGCCATCCGGGGTGATCCGGCGTATCAAGACGCTGTGACGTCATCGAAGCCGGTCTGAGCACGGCAGGCAAACGGAAAATTAGGGTCTCTTCCCGGCAAACCGCGGTCGCTAGCAGGTCCATGCCGATGTTCCCGGTGTATGCGTGGATGGCACCGAACAAAAGCCGAAACATACGGAGGAAGGCGGATTTACATGGTGCCTAGAAGGATCCAGACGATCTCCAGGCGGTCTTTTCCGATTGTCGCCGGACTGTAGTCAGTGCTGCCTCACGATGCATATAAAAGAACGCCGTAGAGGTTGTTCCTCATTCTGCTACTTACGTTGGAGAGTGAACATCAACAGACAAGATGTATACAGTATTTCTTCAGAGCATGCCGAATTACTACAACTGCAGTTGGCTACAGCTGAAATGGACCTACTGGCAGCGAAAATGATTGTGTCAACACAGAGCCAAGAAGAAGAACAGAGAAGAAAAAGAAGACAAAAGAGGAAACGCCTGTGGGTTAAACCTTGGCCTCTTAGAAGACCTCTGTATGGCCAATATGAGAAGCTGATGAATGAACTTATAGCAGAAGATGTGACTCCCGGATGGCCCCGGTCTCTACACGGCGCACACGGACATTTTCGGTGGATTCACGGAGGCTCTCGGCAGCTCCCGGCATCAACACGGATCGTTTTCTTCCGAGAGATCCGGAAAGAAAAAATGAACACTGTTCATTTTTTTCGCCAGTCCGGCTTGACAATGCAGGATGGCCAAGGATGCAGCCGGACGTCAGGCCGGCTTCTATACGGTGCTCAGGGATCTCCATGGATGATGGCGGACCAGTCCTCCGGCTTCATCCTGCGTTTCATCCGTGAATGTGTGACCTAGGCTTAACCCTAGATAGGAAATCTTCAAAATGTTACATATTAGGTAACGTGGGGTCTGAAAAAAAAAAAAAATACTTCCGTTTGAGATATTTCAAAATGCTTCAATACACAAATAATTGAACCCCTTATCTGTAAATAGGGCCAGAAAAAATTAAGCTTAATTGAAAAAATATATGTTTTTTTAAAGTTTATGCAAAAATGATAAAATTTTAGGTATGCAAATTTTAATATTAAATCTTGCAAAATTGAAAAGTAATATCATGATTCCTTGGGTGGCCTGCAGTAGACCGATGTTGGGACCTTCTGTATACAAAAGGAGAAAGACAGCAAATTGAAATAAAAAAATCACAAGAGGGCTCAACCAGGTTACATTATAGGTAATCTGGGGGTCTAACATACCCCACTGGCTCTATAGAGCAAAATCAGTGCCAGGTACAGCTATGACCCCATCATTCCCATGAAGAGCATCACTAGGCAGGAAGGTAATGAGACGGACAGATCTGTAGACCTTATGCTCATATTTTTAAAAATTAAATTTCGGGGACTGGGGTCTCTGATACCCCACTTCACCTATCTAGGGTTAAGGAAGGCCCTGGAGGGGTTATATTTAGTGTAATATTCACTAACCCCCCAACTTTCACTAAAAACTCGTTCCCAAGTTGAATGACATCGTTTGGAGCCAACAGGAGCATATATTAAAAGATGCTATCACTCTGAAGACGTGAATATGATCTCTTTCTCCTATTCCCTTCCACCCTCTCTCAGTTTCTGTTTCTCTACCGCTTTCTGTCTCCTTCCCCCAGCCCGTCTTCTGGCGTCTCTCTCTATCGTTCTCTCAACCTTTCGTCCTTCCCTTCTCTTTCTTTCCTGGCAGCTCCCCATCTTCACCTCCCATCTTCCCCTCACTTCCTCCTCTTCTCCCCGTTGTCTATCCTTCCCCCTTCTCTTCATTATGTTTTTCTCTCTACCCAGTTTTCTCCCCCTCCTTTGATGTCCCTCCCTGTGCTTTCCCTCCTCGGCCTTCCTATCTGCTTTTCGTTCTTTCTCCTCCATTCCTCGTTTTCCCCATTCCTGCTTCCCTCCATCCGTCTCTCCCTGCCTCCCTCCCCCATTCCCTCCTCCCTACACGCCTCCCGCCCTTCCCCTCCCCTCCCCTGCCGCTCCCTGCCTCCTGTGGGTGCGATAGCAGCTTTATCGTGCCGCGTCTATCAGCCCGCTATCGCCATCATAAATCTCTCTCACTCCCTGCCCTCTCACCCGTCTCCCTTCCTCTCTTCCTTACCTCTCCTTCACCTCTCCCTCACCTCTCCCTCACCTTTCCCTTACCCACTGCCTTTCTTCCTATCTCTTCCCTGACTCTCTCCCATCTCCCTGTCTTCCTTCATTCTCTCTGTCTTCCTCCTCTTCTCTCTCTTCCCACACTCCCTTGGCCTTCCCTCCCTCCCTTCCTGTCCCTTTTCTCTCTGATATTCCTCATTATTTTTGTCGTTTTCCCTCCAAACCTTACTCTCTTTTTCCCTTTCCTCATTCCCTCTCATTTTATTTCCTTCCTTCTCTCCTTTCTTCCTGTCATTTCCATTGTCTCGTTCTCTTCTTCCATTCTTTACCGTCTCTACATTGCTGCCTCGCTTTTCGTTCTTCTTTTGCTCGTGTTTTTCTCCCATACATACCCTCTCCCTCCATTTTTGTTTGCCTCCCTTTCTCTCAGCCCTTCCCTTTCTGTCTCTCTTCCTTTCCATCTCCTCGTTCCTTGCCTTCCCACTTACCCCCATTTCTCTTTTCGGCATTTTCCTTTTATTATTATGTCACTTTCCAGCTGTCCCTGCGTGTCTCCATTTCTCTGTCCTCCCCTCCCTCGCTCTTCCCCCACCTCCCTACCTCCCTCTTCCCCCAGCTCCCTGCCTCCCCCTTCCCCCACTTCCCTGCCTCCCCCTTCCCCCACTTCCCTGCCTCCCCCTTCCCCCCACCCCTCCCCCAGCCTCCTATGGGTGTGATAGCAGCTTTATCGTGCCGCGTCTATCAGCCCGCTATCGCCATCATATATCTCTCTCACCCTTCCTTTCTCACCCCCTACCCTCTTATCCCACTCTCTCACCCCGTTCCCTCTCGCCCCCTACCCTCTCACCCCACCCTCTCTCACCCTGTGCCCTTTCACACTCCCTCTCTCACCCTGTGCCCTCTCAACCCTCTCTCTCCCCCCGTACCCCCTCTCTCCCCCTCTTTCAGCCCCTGCCCTCTCATCCCCCCCCCCATTTCTCACCCCCTGCCCTCTCATCCCCCCCCCATTTCTCACCCCCAGCCCTCTCACACCCCCTCTCTTACCCCTCCTCACTCTCCCCCTCTTTCAGCCCCTGCCCTCTTGCCTCCCTGCCTTCTCACACCCCTGTCTCACCCTGTGCCCTCTCATCCCCCTCTCTCACCCCGTACCCTCTCTCTCCCCCTCTTTCAACCCCTGCCCTCTCACCCCCTGTCTCACCCCCTCCCTTCTCACACCCCCTGTCTCACCTCCTGCCCTCTCACCCCCTCTCTCCTCTTCTTTCAGCCCCTGCCCTCTCATCCCCCCTCTCTCACCTGCTGCCCTCTCACCCCCCCTCTCTCCTCTTCTTTCAGCCCCTGCCCTCTCATCCCCCTCTCTCACCACCTGTCTCACCCCTTGCGCTCTCGCCCCCCTCTCTCACTCCCTGCCTTCTCACCCCATGTCTCACCTCCTGCCCTCTCACCCTCCCTCTCTCACTCCCTGCCCTCACACTCTCCCTCCGTCTCTCACTCCCTGCCCCCCCACTCTCTCTCTCTCTCACTCCCTGCCCTCCCACCCTCCCTCTCTCACTCCCTGCCCTCCCACCCTCCCTCTCTCACCCCGTGCCCTCCCTCCCTCCGTCTCTCACTCCGTACCCACTCACTCTCCCTCTCTGCCCCGCCCATCCTCTTTCAACCTCACCCTTCTCCCTCTCTCACTTCATTCCCTTTCATCCTCTCCCCTCTCGCTTCCTTCCTCCCTGTCTCCCCCTTCTTCCTCTCTCTTCCTTTCCACCAACGCATTCTAGCTTTGTTAATTATGTAACAGAACCACATAACATCGTATATAATTAGTTCATATTCTACCCTTTAGCAAACCATCTCGACTGAACCAAAAGCTCTGTTGGTGTTAATTTCCTTTGTTCTTTGCGCCTTTGTACTTTCCGCTCCCTTTCTCACCCTATTCCGTTTCCCTCTCTCTCCCTTTTTGCCTCGTCCCTCGCACTCTTCTTTCACCCTCCACGTTTCTCTTAAGCCTCTCGTCCTCATCCATTTCCTCTACCTCCTTTCTCGACATCATCCTCACCCTGCTTTTCCTCTTCCGTCTCTCTCTCAACATCCCCCATACCCTGCATTCCCTCACCTCTTATTCATCTTCCTCACTCCTTTCACCTTTCTCCCTATCCCCTACGTAGTATCTTATTCTTCTCTCTTCCTCTTCTCCCTCCCTCCTGCATCCCTCTCGCGCCCCCTTGTGTCCCACCCTTTTCCCTCTCACCCATCTAACACAATTTTCACCCCTCTGTCCCTCCCTTGCTTCCCTGTCTCTTCCTGTCTCCCTGTTCCATTTCGCTTCCATTTCTTTCTGCATCTGTCTCGCCCTTCTGCTCCCATGTTATTTTTGTTTCACCCATTTACCCTTCCACATCACGCCATTCCCCTTCCCTCTCATTCCTCTCTGCCCTCTTTCACTCGCCACTACCTCACATCACCCCTCACAGTAATTCACTCATTTCCCTCCCATCCCTCTCTCCCTGTCAGCTCACACACTCTGTCACTCCCTCTCCCTGTTTAATACCTCTCTTTCCCTTTCACTCATCTTTCCACTTTTCCCCATTTATTTTTACGCATTTTCTCATCTGTTTTCCACTTGATCCCTCTCATTCTTACACTTTTTCTTATTTCCCCCTTCATTCTCCCACTTCTTTTCTCGCTCACACCCTGTTTTTTCCTACGATTCTCGCATTTCTTTTCCCCGCGTTTACTCTCACTCCTACCCCACTTTTTTCATTCCCATAATCATTTTCGTCCTACACCTCCCACTCACTTTTCTCCCTCTTTTTGTCCCACTTACTTGGCCTTTCACTTTTCCCACTCATTCTGTTACCCAGTATCACACGGTACTAATTCTGTCATTTTTTCCACTTTTTTTTTTATTTCACTCGCATTCCTTACTTTTCCACACTCCTTTCTCACTTTTTCTCACTTATTCTTTCACTCCTTTTCTCCATTACTCATTATTCATTTTTTTTTCGCTTTTGCCTACCCATTCTGACATTTTCCCCGCTTCATTACTCATTCTTCCACGCTTAAACTAACCCACTTCGTCACCTTTCCGTACACTCACATTCTCACACGCTTACTTTTCGTTACCCATTCTGTCGTTAGTTTCCCTACTCATTCTTCCAAGTACCATCCATTTGTATTTCTAATTCATTCTTCGTATATGGTTCCTTACTAATTTTTTAACACTTTTGCCCACTTTTCGTCACTATTTTTTTCATTCTTTTACCTACTCATTCTCTTACTCATTCTGCAACTTTCTGCCATTGTGTATTTGCAATAGGTGGATGAGAAGGTAGGGAGGGGGAAGGCGGGAGGGGAAGGGAAGAGGGGAGGGGAGAAGAGAAAGCATGAGAGAGAGAGAGAGAGAGAGAGAGAGAGAGAGAGAGAGAGAGAGAGAGAGAGAGAGAGAGAGAGAGTGGGAAGTTGGTAGTGAAGGGGAGGTAGAGGTGATAGTGGTGCAATATATCAGTACCTCCTTATCTCTCTCTCTCTCTCTCTCTCTCTCTCTCTCTCTCTCTTCGCCTGGCCTTGATTATATGCAAGAAAGATAAAATCAGATTGGAATCTTTCTTTACTTCTCTTCCTTTCTTCTCTCTCCTTTTTCCTTTTCTGTCTCCTTTTGCTACCCCACCTTTCCTTCTCATTCTTCTACTGTATGTTCTTCGTCTCTTTCTGTTCCATCTCCCTCCCTTCCTTCCTTCCTTCTTTCTTTCCATCCTTCCAAGTTCCTCCTCGTCTCCTTCCATTCCTCCTTACCTCTCTCTGCCTATATCAGCTGCTCTTTCGCTCCATGTTTATCTCTTCTTTCCATCCCACTTCCTTCTACTTCCTTTCTATTATCATGTTTCCTTCCACTCATTTAATTTCCCTTCCAGTCTTCTATGCATCTCAGTTTTTAAAATTCTTATTTCACAATTCTTTTCTTCATGCCTTTTCGTCTCCATATATATATTCTTTCCTTCCGTCACACATCATTTAATTTCCACTTTTATTAATTCTCTTCTTGCCGCTCATTTTTAATTTCTGTCACTCATCCTTTTTTTTCCCCACTTCCTTCCATGTGCCCTTTCATTCGTTCTGTCCCTCATGCTTTCTGTCCTTCTCATTGGTCATTGTTTCCTTCCCATCTCTTTCTGTTTTTCTTTCATCTGTTCTCTCTTTTCCACTTCTTTCAATTTCTTCTCTTCAGTCATTTTCATGCCTCACTCCCTAATACAAGCCCGTTCATTCAGAGGAATCCCATCTTCCCCTGATATTCTTGTCTTTCATCGCTGAGTCATATTAATGGAGGTCGTATGCTTGTATTGAATAAAAATATCGTATTTGAACATTTAACATTTTCATCACATGGCGTTTGTCCTAAGCTGAATGTCATTTAGTGCTAGTAAGACTAAACGAAATAAGACGTTATTATCTTGAGTTGACTAATAGATATTGTTTATATCCCTCTCACTGTCAGACATTCCTCCATAAACTGAATCGCGTTGTCAAGGGGTTGAATGGATAAAACTAGAAAGCGCTTAGAGAGTGCATACCTCGCCAATGCCATAACCATTAAAAAGGATCCGGATCCGTAGATGTAAGATCCGGGCCAGATCCGCCCCAAATTTTAGTCAATTCTTTCCTGGTCCATGGTCCACCTTTCTACAAAATTTAATTGAAATTCATTGAGAGCGTGTGGATATAATGTGCGGAATACTCAGGACCCGAATCCACCTCAAAATTTCATCATTTCTTCCATGGGCAGTGGCCCACTCTTCCATAAAATTTCATCAAAATCCGTTTATAACTTTTTGAGTAATCCTGCTACCAGACAAACAGACAGACAAACCAACGCGGGGTAATATATGTCCTCCATGGCGAAGGTACTAAGGAAAAAAAAAGGCGTTATCTTGCTGTATGGGTTAATGGGAACTATCTGTCCGTTCTCCCCTTTGGGGCTAAGATGCGAATGAATGTGTTTGAATGGATGAGTAAATGGAGAGTGAGTCGTCCTGTCTCGGCTACCTCCCTTTTCTTGGGGGAAGCAGCCTAGGTATATAGATAGATAGATAGATTTTTCACTTCTCAGTTCAGTAAGTCATGCGGCATACATAAATACAAACGTTATCGTACTGAAGTGGTTGAAGCTTCCATACACCATCCTTGTCTTAACTATGCCAAACGAAATGTGACGTGACATACCCGAAGACTTTCTCAGCAGTGTGTCCTGTGATGTGTGTAGTTTATCACGGTGGAATAATGGAGGTATTTAGAACTAGAGAGAATAGATATATCGTAGCCCTCATTACCCCTCCACTGTTACAGAATACAGCTTCTGGCTAAGTTGAGGAAAATCGTTTTTCTCCTCCTCCTCCTCTTATTATTATTATTATTATTATTATTATTATTATTACTGTTTTTATCATTGTTATTATCATCATCATTATTATTATTATTATTAAAAATTGCATGTTGTATTTTTCATTTATTGTTATGCCATGTCAGTAATTATCTCTGTTAAGTAGTGTCCAACCGATATGTATATATTTTCTGTTGCTAATATTAGCGATGTTATGATACCTTTTATTTGAGTCATAATATTCGTCAGTCGTTTTACCTGGACATAAGTAATGTTATTAATGTTATTGTCCTGTAATGTCCATGTGGTACCGGAAAAATTATACACTAACTCTTCTTCATCACGTCAGTAGCATTTATCAGTAATCTGTTTAACATTACCCAGTCACGAAAATTCCCCGTTATTATGATGATATTCCTGACTTGTTAATTTAGGGACAAAACTGTATGTCAGCATATTCTTCTGTAGTACGTCATGTATTTATTATGTCAGCGTATTCTTTGTTAATATGTAGTAGGTCATACATCAGTCCTTCTGTCCGTCTATCTATATGTTTATATATCTATCTGTCTATCTTTATCTATCTATCTATCTATCTGTGTATATCTATATATCTGTTTAATTATCTAATCTATCTGTCTATCTATCTATCTATCTATATATATATGTATCTATATATATATATATATATATATATATATATATATATATATATATATATATATATATTGTTTACTTGCCAGATGATCACTTAGGTACTATACCTGACAAAGAGTTAACCCCTTCGTTTTGAGTACGGTGTCATTTTTTTAATTCTGGCTATCTCCAGACGATTTTATTCAACGTAGGAGAGGCTTTTCGTACTGAAGAGGTTAGATTAGATGTAGCCTATCTTACCCATTCATTACTAGAATCCTCCCTAAGTGTGGAAAAGTCACCCTTATCTAACAAAAATATAAAAACAAAAGACGTCAAGGGACTGAACGGGTTAACCCATGAATCCGACGACTAGGGGTAATTCATGTTGTCCGTTGACATTTTAGTTAGGTGGAAAGAGTGTCTTGGTAGTGAGGGGGTTAAGGAAGGTTTTCTGCACAGTATAAAGTACATTTGTCTCCTAAAGTGCATGAAATAGCGTGGAGAAACAAGAATATACGGCAGTGAAAAAGGTGTCACTATACTGACGGGGTTAATATTACTCAGACAGATAATATCTTTATAAACACCTTCAATCAGTGTCGTATTTTCTCTTTCATTCTTCCTGTCTCCATACATTTCATTCAGTTTCGGTGAGATTTTTTTTTTTTTTCAATGGAGGGGTTGGCTACAGTGTTCATTAGCATCTTCATTGCTCTCCTCACCGGAAGAAAGTCGTGTGGTACCAGCAGGACTAAACCAGTAAATGAAGTCCTCAGGTGTGAATGTGCTGTCAGAAAATTTTTATTGGTTCTTCCACCTTTGCCTGTGTCCAGCTTACGTCTGTCCCAAGACATATTGAAACAAAATTCTGGCTACTTGCAAACACGTTTATACAGTTTGATGGAGCCTCCTGGTAGTGCAGTGGTTAGTGGAGGTCGGTCTAATCCCATCAGTATAAACAAGTCTTGCTTAAGTTAAATAGATTCGTCATGATATAGAAAGAGTGAAACAGCAATCACGTCCTGGGTAGCCAGATTAAAACAGAAACTACGTCCTTGGGATGAAAATATTAATACTCATTCTTGCCTTTAACTTTTTCATTATGGGAGGTTCCTCTTGGCTGTAATAAAATCGTCCAGATATAGCCACAATAAAAGATATAACTACCAGTGTTGTGAAAGGAGTTCTGGAAATCATTAACCCAGTGAGTAAGAGACGTGATAGCCAAGAAAAAATCGTCTGATTCTAGGAATAACAGAATACAACAGTGGTCTTAATATATCTAAAGCACAGATAACAGTGTTGTTATTAGTGTAATTGTTCTGCGATGTGGATGGCGTACAAAAAAAATACAAATGATACCACTTTACTTAACATACCGGTACAGTGTAACATTTATGAGTACAGTATTCTCTTTAATATACACAGATAACATCGTCATTAATTTTTCCAGGCCAGGGACCTCTTAAATTCTTTATTTTATGCTGCAACTACTAGACTTAATTATTGAGTTAAAGAGGACACCCGAAGGAGTTAATGAAGGTTGTACATAACCTTTCCAGTTCTACAAGTCTCTCCAGAACTACGGAAAATCGTAACAAAAATAAAGGACAGTAGGTCGTAGGTGTGAAGAAGTTAATATTACTGTTCTGTGATATGGATGTCTCACTGGATATTTGGCGGTAACTTAATCATCATTACTCTGTTTAATATTTCGAGAAAAAATTATCGTATGTTATTGTAGTAAGATGTAGATGTTGTTGTTGTGGTGGTGGTGGTGGTGGTGGTGGGGGTGGTGGTGGCTGTGGTGGTGGTGCCCCAGGCTTGTTTGTAACGTGAATTCGGTGGACTGCAGGCTTAAGTTTCCCCTCCCCTGTAAACCACCATCCTCCTTTCGGAGGACAGAAAAATGGTTGAGGAATGATTGTACAACCAAACAAATGATATGCCCAGTTATATCGTTATGCCACATAAAGGCGTCCCTCCCAGCACCGATACCGATATAGAAGTGTTGGTAATTTCCTCACTACTTAAATACCAACGTAACAACCATCATTACTCCTCTATATTCCAAAACGCTAGTAATGTAATCATCAGTATTTTTCGTGCGTTATGGATCCATCCAAGTAGGAAACTTTTTTTTTTTTCTTTCGTTTTCTCGCTGTCTCTAAGCACTTTTAGTCACCTTCAGATAGAATTTTGGAAGCGGATCGGCCAACACAGTCTTCATTAACCCTTTCCATACAAGATACCCTTCATGAGGTGAATATAGTAATAATACTAATAATAACGAATAATAATAATGATGATGATGATGATAATAATAATAATAATAATAATAATAATAATAATAATAATAATCTATTCCCAGACTCCTCAATCCCGTAAGGTGTGGCCACAAACAAATCGCCTCCATGTCGCCCTGTCCAACGCGATTTCATTACCCTGCTCCCAGCTCATACCCCCCTCTCTCATATACCTCTCCACTCCATCCCTCCACCTCATCCTCGGCCTCCCCCTCCCTTTCCTCCCCCTCCACCTCCCTCACATACACTCTCCTCGTTAGTCTCTCGCTCTCCATCCTCTTCACGTTGCCAAACCACCTCAGTGTATATCTCCTAACGCTGTCTATCACATGCACACCACAACGCTCCTTCGCTTCCTCATTTTCAGTCTGTCTCTCCATGTAACTCCACGTGCTCCATTCAAATAACTCATTTCCATTGCTCTCACTCTTGACTTGTGTCCCTTCAACAAGATCCAATCTTCACTTCCAAACGTTAGGGTTGGTGACACAGTACTGTCATGCAGCAACTCTTTTACTTCCATGCTCACATCCCAGTTCCTTATCACTGCTTTCAAAGAACAGCAACCTCTCTTCCCTGTTTACCCTTTCTAGCACTTTACTCTCTAAACTTCCATCCTTACTCATCACACTATCCAAGGACAGTACTAAAACGCACTCAGATATTCCATTTCCTCCTCATCCATCCTCACTGTACATTCAGTGGCTTCATTTCTCTCGAAGACTATAACTTCCCTATATTCATAATAATAGTAGTAGTAGTAGTAGTAATAACAATAATAATAATATTAATAGTAATAATAATAATAATGATAATATCACCAATAGCAATATATGTTCATTAGTATTATTGTCCAAGTAGTGGAACGAATAAAAAAATATATATATATACATGAATGCCTGGCCTCATTAGCGTGGCTTGTTTCCCAGTCATCATCATCATTACAGAGGTCATCACGCTCATAATAACACCCTCATTAACCCCGCCGCTGCACCTCGTCATTAATTACATTCTGTGTGTGTGTGTGTGTGTGTGTGTGTGTGTGTGTGTGTGTGTGTGTGTGTGTGTGTGTGTGTTTGTGCGTGCGTGCGTGCGTGCGTGCGTGCGCGCGAGCGAGCGAGAGAGAGAGTGCCATTAATTGCCTCATTAGTGCCGGGTGATTATTCTCCCTCTCCCTCATTACCACCGTCAGAGGGCACCACGCTCTTTGCCCCGCGCCAAAGATTGCTTTTGAAATTTGAATGGCGCTGAGATTACCGCCAGATTGCCTGTAAGATCTTGGTGCACGTCTTTTGAGGTGTGCTTGGCGCCGAGATTTCTGCCTGATTGCATGTAGGATTGCAGTGCACGTACGATGCATGTTGATGTGTGGCTGATGCTGGGAACGATGCTAGATTGCCTGTAAGACTGAGGTGCGTCTATGTTTGGTGTGAATAACGCCGAAATTATCGCTAGACAACTTATGTGATGAGGGCAAGATTGCTTTTTATATATGAATCATGGTAAGATGCATGTAGAAGTTTTTTCTTTTTTAACTGCGTTTAAGATTCCTGTTAGATTTGTAAGATGTAGGCAAAATTGTGAGTAAAATCTGAATGATGCCAAGATTGCTGCTGGAGTGATTGTAAGGTGTACGTAAGGGAGCTAATGCACTGCGTAGATGAGTGTGTATTATGTATTTATTTACTTCTTTATTTTTAAATTTAAATGACGTTCGGATGGATGATAAAGCGCATATAAGATCAACGTATACTTCAGACTGCCGTAGAATTTTTAATGTTGGTGAGGGACCTCATGGGGTATATGTGCAGGAGTAGGTGAGAATGAGGGGGCAAAAGAAGGAGTGTGTATTGTTGTAGGTAACAGATGGAAGGGGAATATAAGAGAGTATGGATCAATTAGTTCAAGGATTGTGTGAGTAAGACTGAAAGTTGGACTACAAATGTGGGCGACTGTGTGCGTGTATGCGCCAACGCGAGATCGTGCAAGCAGAGTGAGAGAAGAGTTCTTGACAAATGTGGAAATGTGCATGGAAAAGTTTGAAAGGAATGAGAGAGTGTTTTCGACTGGTGATATGAATGGTAAAATAGGGAATGTGAAGGTGGATGGAGTAGTTGGTGAATGTGGTGTGCCTGCTGAGATAGATGAGAATGGCAGTGTTTTAGTGGACATTTGTGCCGGGAGGGGGTTGGTGATAGCCAATACCCTCTTCAGGCACAGAATGAAGCACAGGTATACATGGCGAGTGATGAGAACGGTGGATGGTGAACTGAATGAAAGGAAGGTAATGATTGATTTTGTGTGTGTGGATGAAAGGATGCGAAGTTGTGTAATGCATGCAAGAGCATATAGAGGTTGGGGAAGTGGACCACTACTTGGTGGTGGTCAGAATCAAGGTCCAAGTAAAATGGAGAAATAGAGGAAGGGAAGGACGGGAGGAAAGAGTAGATGCAAGGAGAGTGGAAAGGTTGCAAGAGGATGAGAAAAAGGCAGAATATAAGAGAGGAGTGGAGGAACGATTGGGTAAATATGAATTGGAGCAGATGGGGGATGTGGAAGGTGTGTGCAAGATATTCACAGAAGAAATATGTGCAGCATGTGGGGTGGTGTGTGGGATGAGGAGAAGACGAAAGGGGGTGCAAGGAACAGCATAGTGGAATGAAGAGGTGAGACAGGTTGTGGCACAAAAGAAGAAAGCATATAATGAATGGATGATAAATAGGGACGTGGAAGAAGTTGAGAGACGGAAGAAAGAGTTATATGAGAGAGTAAGAAGAGAGTGGATGAGGAATTTGGAAGGAATTTGAGTGCCAAGTGGAGGGAATGTAAGAAAATGTTCTGGAATGAGGCGAAGAGAGTCAGACAGAGTGGCAATGAAGTTAATAGGGGAGTGAAAGATAAAATTGTAGACTACTAGTTGAGAAGGGAGCAAAAGTGAGCAGATGGAGAGAACACTTCATGAATTGTTGAACATAGAGAATGAAAGTAATGCAAGTATAAGTGGCTGGGGAATGGCTGGGAGAAGGAGGGAGGTGAGAAGACAAGAAGAAATCAGTAGGATGGAAGTTGTGGAAGCAATGAAGAAAGTCAAAATGGGGAAGCCCCAGGAATTCATGGAGTGTGTGGTAAAATGCTGAAGCATGGGGGAGAGATAGTAGTAGATTTGATGTGGAAGATGTGCAGATTGGCCTGGGAGGAAGGTAAAGTCCCGGATAATTGGAAGTCAGGTATTATTATTTCCTTGTACAAGGGAAAGGGGAAAAACAAGTGTGTGGTAATCATAGAGGCATTTGTCTTCTTAGTGTAATAGGCAAAGTATACGGTAGGATACTTATTGAATGAGTTAGGGAAATAACAGAGGAATTAGTTGGAGAAGAACAGGGAGGGATCAGGAAGGGAAGAGGTTGTGTTGATCATATATTCATTCTTAGATCTTTAGGGGAAAAGTGTCTAGAGAAGGGAAAGAAGTTGTATGCGGCCTTCATGGATTTGGAGAAAGCATATGACAGGGTGGATAGACAAGGATTGTGGAAAATATTAAGAATATGTGGAGTAGGTGGGAAGTTGTTGAATGCTGTGAAGAGTATGTACGAGGGTGCTAAGGCTGCAGTGCATGTGGATAGTGAACTGAGTTTTTCTATTTGAAGGTTGGGTTGAAACAGGGATGTGTCGTGTCTCCATGGTTGTTCAATTTGTATATGGATGGGGTTATAAAAGAGATACAAGCTACGGCGGTGGATGTTGGAGTGGCCCTGGTGAGGGTGGGCAGTGTTTGGAAACTCCCTGTGCTGTTGTTTGCATGATACTGAGTTGTTAAGTGAAGACGAAGAGGAGCTGCAAGGCTTGGTGGATGAGTTTGGGAGAGTGTGTAAGAAACGGAATTTAAAGGTGAATGTAGGAAAGAGTAAAGTTATGGTCTTCGAGAGAAGTGAAGTCAGTAAATGTACAGTGAGGTTAGATGATGAGGAAATGGAAAATGTGAGCACGTTTAAGTACTTGAGAAGTGCGATGAGTAACGATGGAAGTTTGGAGGGTGAAGTGCTTGAAAGGGTACAATAAGGAAGAAAGGTTGCTGGTTCCTTGAAGGCAGTGATAAGAAACAGGGAAGTGAGCATGGAAGTGAGAAAGTTATTACATGACAGTATTGTGATACCACCTCTAACGTATGGAAGTGAAGCTTGGACGTTGTTGGAGGGACACAAGTCAAGAGTGAGAGCAATGGAAATGAGTTATTTGAGAGGAGCCTGAGGAGTCACATGGAGAGACAGACTGACAAATGAGGATGTGAAGGAGCGTTTTGGTGTGGATGTGGATGTGATAGGAAGCATTAGGAGAAACACACTGAGGTGGTTTGGCCATGTGGAGCGGATGGAGAGTGAAAGACGGACGAGGAGAGTGTATGTGAGTGACGTGGAGGGGGAGAGAGGGAGGGGAAGGCCAAGGATGAGATGGATGGAGTGGAGAGGAATATGTGGGGGGGGGGGTGAATTGGGAGTGGGGCAGTGAAATGGCGGGGGACAGGGTGTCATGGAGGCGAGTTGTTTGTGGACACCCCGTATGAGGGATTAAGGCGTCTGGCAATAGATAGATAGAGGGACCTGATCTTTAACATATACTCATCTAGCGATGCGTGTACCCGAGTCTAAGGTTGGAACCCAAACCGTGGTGGACATTTAAGTGGATGGTGGTAGTATAGCCTTTCTTATGCTTGTACCTTGTCGGTTTACTTTGTGACAAGCACACACCCCAAAACACATGAACACTTCCATTTCCATTTCCACATGCGTCAGTTTTCGTAATCACTCCTCTTCCCCATTCGTGCTTCACCAACATGAGAATGATTTGCCTCTGATGAGAAGGTCTGGTCCTTCATTGAACCTATTATAGACTGATAGTTAAGAATACAAATAATGATTGTTCCTGCATTGCTCGTTTTTTGCATATAGATTGCATGGATGATTCTTTGTAGACTGCATATCAGATTGTTCTAGAAATCTTGTGTGACTGATTTTCGTTAGTACTGAACGTACCGTTTTCCTAGTAAGATTTTTTTTTTTTTATGTGAATGAAACGTGTGACTGGTTCTTGACTGCACTTAAGTTTTTTTTTTTTTATGCGAGGAAGAAGAACCAAAGGCCATGAGCCCGCAATAACAGTTCCTTCCAAGAGAAAAACAAAATACAATAGAGAGCCAAATTCAAGACCCGATCATTTCGAGATGCCTGGACACACTGCGTTTGAAAGACTGGAGATCATAGGCAGCAGGAAATAAAGACAGAGGGAGACAGTTCCAGAGTTGACCTGTTGCATAAATGAAGGACTGGGAATAACGGTTAACTCTTGCATTAGAGAGTTGGACAGAAAAGGGATGAGAGTTTGCTGCTAGACGGGTGCTACGCGCCCGTCGTAGAGGTGGAGGAATGCATGCAGACAGTTCAGAGGAGTAGTGACCATTGACATAGCGATAGAGAAGAGATAAAGATGCAGTAGTGCGGCGAAGAGACAGAGGTTGAAGGGAGTCAGTAAGAGGATAAGAGTTCATAAGACGAAAAGCCTTTGACTCCACCCTATTAAGAAGTGCCGTATTAGTTGGGAATGTTGTCTTTGAAAATGCGTGGCCAAGGGAATGAGTGGAATATTTTTAGTTCCGGGGCACTTTGTCTGTTTGTGTTTCTAAGCTTTTTCTTGTGCACGGGTTTTCGGTTCTCGGAGGTGACTTGAGGCTTTTCGACGGCCCAGTTCTAGTAGGATGTAGGTCTGTTTCTGCTCTTTATTCCATTCAGCACAATGGCGTCTTATTTTGTATTATTCTAACTCCTCTCAGACTGTTATATTCAATTTCAGGAGGACCCCTCGTAATGAAGGATACTGAAGTCTTTATCCAACCCCTCCAGTGCAAAAGGTATCCCCTAATCTAAGTAAACTTCCTGAGATCGCAAGAAGAAAGTACAAAATGCTTCCTTTAGCTGAAGGGGTTCAGTTCTCTCCTTACGAAGTACACATGGGTTCGAGCGAGGAGTCAGTGTGTTCAACAGCCTTTGTCTCTGTCTGTGGATCTGTCTCTCACATTTTGAACATGAACTCATTGTACGTCTAATTGTCTTCCTCGTGGATTTGCACTGTGCATGGTTTCGACCAAGTTTTTATTTTTTTAACCTGTTTTCGGTTCTGCGTTGCACATAGCTTGGAACGTGACCTATATGTAAATCTACTTTTACCTCCTTTCTGGTTTGCGTTTTGTATGGGTTCGAATGACGATTTTTTCCTGTCTTGTACTAACGTGCACAAAAGGTCCTTCCATATCCAGGGGACAGGGTAATCTGCCAGTAGAGGTCAGGTTAATCGCACACGTCTACCCCCCAACTTCCCCTCCTTACTCCCACCAATGCACTGATTTGTTTGGCGGATGGATCGGAGATATGAAGCTTCAGTAGAGTCTGTTTCCTAAATATTTATCTAATGTGTTCTAAGTGATATAATCCAGGTAACTGCGACAAGTTAATGACTGCAAGCCAGATAGGTCCCTCTCGTGCCTTGTCATCTGGGGAGCCACATATCCACCCACCCACTCATCCACCTACCCACTCAACCCATCCAATACAACCCACCGACCTCGTCCCGGTCACTCACCCTGCCCAGACACCTGGGCGACCCATCCAGCCCACCGATCCCGGCCATCCACCCTGCTAACCCTCGAAGCTCACCCAATAATACCACTCAACACATCCACCCACTCAGTCATCCTGAACCCATTCAGCCACCCAACCCCCCAACCTAACCACCCACCCAGAGCACCCCGGCCACACAATCGTCTCAGGCACTCTGGCGACCCACCGTGCCCACTCACCCTGGCGACCCACCGTGCCCACTCAACCTGGCGACCCACTCTACCCACACATTCCGACGACCCATCTTGCCAATCGACTCATACCACCCACCCTTTCCACCCACGAATTCCACCAGCTCTGTTTACCCGACAATGCCATCCATCACATCACCCACACAACCCTCCCACCGTACCCACCCACTTCACCTTGAAAACTCACCCACCCTATCCACCCACTCCACCCTGGGAACCCATCCATCCTACCTGCCCACCCACATGCCTAACCATCCTTTTACCCAACCTCATTCATTCCCCCATCCCTTTCACTCATTCAGACCCGACTCATCCACCAAATTCATCCCATCCAAAGCTAACCTGCCGATGCCTTCCCGACTACCGATTTGTCCGGCCACTCACCCACCCAGCGCACCCCACGCACCCACTCACAAACCCATCAACCCCTACAGCCCACCCGTAGCCACTCCACACATCACACCCAACCAACAGACCCGCTTAGAACCATCCTACCCACCCCACCTTGGCGATGCACCGACCTACCACACCCACCAGTTCAACCCCACCCACCCAACCATCTGGCTCCAACACACACACACACACACACACACACACACACACACACACACACACACACACACACACACACACACACACACACACACACACACACACACACACACACACACACACACACACACACACACACACACACACACACACACACACACACACACACACACACACACACACACACACACACACACACACACACACACACACACACACACACACACACACACACACACACACACACACACACACACACACACACACACACACACACACACACACACACACACACACACACACACACAGTAGTTCACAACGACTTCACTCACTAATCATCGTCAATGTTGTTTCTTCCTCGAGGAAACTTGTTCCCAAGTCTTACAAATTACTGTTTGATGGTTGACTGTACTGTATAATCATTTAACGGTATGAAGAGAGCGTAGTAATGAAACTAGTATGGTTATGGTATTTAATATTTTACCGAGGTATTGGTTCATTAAAACTATTGCCTATTGGATAGCATGGAATCCTAATGGAAATGCAACCATAACTTAGGTGAATTAAAGGGTGTATGTCGAGGGTACGAGTCAGTATACTGTGCAAGCTGTTATTAGAACAATGCTGAACACTTCCACATCTCAGCCTCCCCCTTCACAGTAGCAAAATCCGCCCCCCTCTCCCTACCTTCTTTCCCACCCCCTCCGCCTGTGTGTGTGTGTGTGTGTGTGTGTGTGTGTGTGTGTGTGTGTGTGTGTGTGTGTGTGTTTGCGTGCACATGGCTTTGTGTGTGCTTGTGTCTGTGCATGCACCTGTACCTGTGTGTGTGTGTGTGTGTGTGTGTGTGTGTGTGTGTGTGTGTGTGTGCGTGTGTGTGTTTGTTCTTTGATCAAGAGTAATTGGGAAATTAGTTATTTAGGTGCAGCCACTCTCTCTCTCTCTCTCTCTCTCTCTCTCTCTCTCTGTGTCCCGGGGTAACTGTAATGTAGGTGTGGTCAGTTGTGGTTGGCCAATAACCAAGAAGTCTAGGGTCACTTTTACCACCATTACCCCCTGTGTGCCACCTGCCACCGCCGCCTTAATGCACAACACACCTTTACTATGGAGCCAGCCCACTTTGGTAGATATTTTTAACATTACTGGCTCTCTGGTGTAATTTTTTTTTTTTTTTTTGTATGTACGCATGTATGGTAGTGGCTCAGGCCCAAGCACGTTTAAACTTGTATAGTATACTGTGCACACAAACCATTACATAGATATATGGATATTGTGTGTGTGTGTGTGTGTGTGTGTGTGTGTGTGTGTGTGTGTGTGTGTGTGAACTATAACAGCCAGTCACTCCTATATTCGCTTCTGCGGTCCCAAGAGTAGCCACTTTAGTTCAGTCAGTTTTGATTAGGGAACAACGTATTGGCCTTCCCGTCATCTTTTGAGAGTTGAACTAGCTGCACGAAAAGCACGACGCTCACGTACGACTTGAGAGTCTTGGCTCTGTTTCCTTTGTAGGTCCTGCACACATTGCTTTTCACTTTCTCACGTCGTTACTTGGACGCTATTAGTGTCTTGCTCGTAAGGAAACATGTGAGGCCTACCCTTTTGAGAACTTGCAGACGGGATCAGTCGGGTTGGTTCCATGACATGCCCGTGGGTTTTGTGGCACATTACTTAGTACTGTGCCAGCGAAATTACCATCCAAATCTTGTTCCCTGTACCGACCAGAGATGGAATTTGTGTTCTTACAGTTTGCAGTTCAGCTTTCCACAAATTTCATCTTCGGATTGGTGTGCCCCTTTCTCCTTTCCGTATTCTTTATGTCCAGTATCTGTGTCGTCCTCTGCTTATTAAAATGTCATAACCACTTTAAAAGTTTAATTACGTCATTCTTCATTGTTGATATCACTGGCCGATTATATTTAGCATTAGATTGACATTGGCATGGCTGGATCAGATAGAGCCCTCATTAACCCCTTCGCCACCAGGGGCTCTTGTAAACCAAATATGTTGGTCTGGTAGTATCAGGAAAAAACGTCATTCATTTATCATTGAATTAGATGAGTTATGTTAATCATCTCACGAACCTTCATCATTGCTTCAGCCATCACTCTGCAGACACCTGTATTTAATCTGGGTTGAAACCAGACGATATTCCTCACTTTAGGGAAATCCTTTTTCGCTTGATTAAAACCTTCAGTCCGATGATGCCTTTTCTTATGCTTGTTGGCACCAGACGTTTTTATTCATTTGAGGAAGGACCCCTGTTAGTGACGGGGTTGAGGAAGAGGAATACTACATCTAACCCAACCCTTGCTTAAAGCCTGTCCTGAGGTGAATTAACTCGTCTGGAGAAACCAAGAATAAGATATAAAATAAACCACGGTATTCAGGGAGTTCAGAAAAATCCCGATTAACACTTCCTCGCCGCGGACACTTATCTTTTACTCAGCCTGATTCCCGTCAAGTTTCACCAGCGGAAAAAACTCTTGCTCGCAGTCGAACCACTTTTTCGCTCGACGCATCCAAGTGTTTTATATACTCTAAGCCTACACATTTTTATTTATAATTTTTATAAAATACTCAGGTTAAAACCAGGCAACGAAAGTAATTTATTTAGCCTAAAACTAAACTCAGATTAAAACCTGACATGTCACTAGGCTAAGACTTAACAGTGTTAGGACACCGAATTAATCAGACCAATACTGGCTGTTCTTACTGATCATGATAATTTATTCAGCGTATAACCGGACTTCGTTGTTCATAATATTCATTAATTATGCTATTATTTATTACATTATTCATCATATTAATTTATGTTAATCTTCATCATCCCAACTCAGTTTTCACATTTACCTTAGAGAGACGTCAGTGAGTAAGGAATCCCAGTTTGCAGTTACCTTCATTTGTGTCGTAGGAGGTACGAGGTTACTTGCAGTTGGTATTTTGGACGGGCAAATCACCTGTCGCTACTCCAGTGTATTGAAGTGTGTAGTCCCTCACAGCTGCCCCTTTAAGTCGTCCTCCACAGCACACACAAAGTCCGTCGGGAGTATCAGTTCTCCAGCAGCCTCAGAGGAAAGGTTGTATTCGCATCGGCCAAATCTTACCCGCCAGATATACCCTGTCTCTGTGTAGCGCCACAGCTGATTAATTTTGGAGCGAGGTCAAGATGCGGTAAGGCCAGGCCAGGTCAGGTCAGGTAAGTGCAATCAAGGTCATTTCGTGCTAGGTCAGGTCAGGTCCGTCAGGTCGGGTCAGGTCTGTACCGGTTAGGTTGAATTAGTTCCGCTAACCTGAGTTCAGGGGATATTAATTATCATCAGGTCACGGCCAGTCAGTTCTGTTCGTCAAGTTAGCAAAGGTTATGCCAGGTCGGGCAGGTCAGGCCAGGTAATCGTAGATCAAGTTAAGTCAGATCAGGTCAGGTCAGATGAGATCAAGTCAAGTCAGGTCGTCAGGTCTGGTCGGGTAAATCGAGTCAGGTTAAGTAATATCAGTTCAACTCTGCCAGGTGATGAGCTAATGGACGTCTCTTGTTCTGTTTTGTTCAGATCATTCCCTGCGAATTCCGACCTTGTATTCTGTTCTAACTGTACCGCAGATTATGTTCACTTCAGAAATACACCGCAGAGAGATGGATAACATGTGTGATATATATATATATATATATATATATATATATATATATATATATATATATATATATATATATATATATATAAAATTGATTTATGTGTTTATGTATGTATTTATTTATATTAATTATCACAGTGAATCACAGTAATGATCACCGTACTGAACGGGTTGGGGAGGTTAATTTAAAGTCCCAGAGCGTGAGAGGAGTTACCGTACCTGAGTAAAATAGAAAAAATGAAGCAGAAAAATTGTCATCGTATTGCAGGTGTTAAAGACGGTCAGGTATCACCCGTCTGGCTGGATTTAATGGCCTTCGGGGCCTTTGCCATGCATCTCCTCTTGAGTAACGGCGTATTTTGTGTTGTATTTTTATTAGGCCTAGAACCAGTCCCCAAGTGTTGTAGATGTTGATAAAAGCTATATTTAACCTTCCAGGTCGAAAAATCTCACATAAGTTAAACTAAACCATATGCAAATAGCAAGAATGAATTGGAATCGTTGGACTGAATTGGTTATTACTATTATTGTATATGTTATTTATGAGTGGTCTCTGCTGACTAGTACCGACTGGTTGAGGCAAGAATTAACGAAATATAGATGTCAGCGTACAGAGAATGTTAATAGACAGTGTTTCTAATTCCGTCACTTCAAGAAATATGGCAGACTGAAAAATTATCTGACATTGGGAAGATTACGACTTAATACGACGTCATGGTAGTAAAGGACAGTATCATTTTTCAAAGTTTTCAGCTGCAAGGGTTCATCTCGACGGAACAAAATCGTCTAGTGTTAGCCTAAGTAAAACCTGTATATGTACTAAGAGCGGACAAGGGTTATTCGAGGTAGTTTTGTACGCCAGCGACTGCCTGAATTTATCTTAGTTGACCAAAATCTTTTAGTGGTAACCTGAATAAAATACCCACGTGTATCAGCCCCAGCGAAAGGATTAAGTATTTAAAAAAAAAAAAAAAAAAAGTAAGGAAGAGATGGTAGAGAATACTGCGCTTTTAATGGTCAAATACGAATTTTGAATCTTACTTTAGAATAATAGAAACAGTTTTACTGAATTAAAGCACCCTCCACACCATCCATCTCATTTCCTCCCCCTCCTCCTTTCTCTCCTTTCCTTTTTTTATATTTTTCTTTCATTTTCCTTTTTCTTCTCTATTTCCTGTACACCATTTTTTACATTTCTTTTACGTTCTTTCGCCTGATTTTTCTCCCCTGTGTATTAGTCTCCCTTTATCGTACTCATTTTACTTTTCAGTGTTTCCCCTCACCACTCCCTCCCTCAAGTCCATCTTTTAATCTTATCGTCTTCTCAAGGTCACCACATCTTTGTCTACAAATTCTCTTCAGGACTATAACACCCCCTTTTATATCGTTGCTACCGCCTGACGTTATTTCTTAATTATAAAGAGGCTCATCTTGTGTGAGTGGTTAGTAACGCTCTCCAGCAAATCCCTTCAGTACAATGACGTCTTTTTACCAGCCGCGATAGCGAAGCTGGCATTGCTTTCGATTTGTCTCTCTGTCTAAGTGTGTATCTGTTAGCGCGATAACTTCGCAGCGGCTCTAGATATCATTACAAAATTATACAGGTGTGTAGTAGAGATGAAAATCTCCCACGAGTTCGAAATTGGTGCCAGTAGGTCAAGGTATGTGTGTCTGTTATCACGATAACTTCGCAACCGCTCAGGATATCATTACAGAATATTACAGGTGTGTAGTAGGGATGAAAATCTCCTACGAGGTCGAAATTGGTGAAAGTAGGTCAAGGTCAAGGTCATATTCCGAGCCGCTCTAGATATGTATCGGCTCGCGGCTGGTGTGATTACCCCCTTGAGGGGACCTCTAGTTTTATTTAATACTAATGTCAGATGATTTCGTTATTTCGTTCAGTTTATGGAATGATGCATCGTAGTAAAGGGGTTAGAAAATGACTACTTATAATAACTCCCTTCAATGTGATGACATTTTTTATATTTTGATAAAAGAGCACTGTCAGTTTAATTCATCTTCGGAAATACGAATCATAATGAAGGGGTTACAGAATTTCTCTGTTAAACGCCTTCACTTCAGTTACCCCCCCATCTCTCTCTCTCTCTCTCTCTCTCTCCCGCCGCAGACAACTTCTTTCAGCCTTGGAATTGGCCATTGAAGTGAAAGGGGCTGCTTTACTTCGAGTTATTGTTTAGTTACAGGCTCTTATTCTCGTCGCACTGGAGGGTCCCTAGCGCGTTTTCCTTGTCATTTTATTTCTTCACAATTTATTTTTCATCTTTAGTTTTATTCCTGAAAATGTATGTCTAAATGATATACTTAGCACACAGAGCAACTTTAATCACAGAAATGCAAAAGAAATCGTACGGGAATAAGGCAGTCACTCCCTGTAAATTCTACGGCTCCTCCTACCCAGATTTCACTAACTAGCCTTCCTGTGATCTTGCCAGTAATTGGATCATTCATTACGACTGTGACATTTTTATTGTGTTCATGTTACTGCCACAGCATTTAATTCTGTAACTGTATGACCTTTTCAACAATGGACACTAACTCCAGAACTAAGATGGCGGCTTTTGATGTTTCATTTTAACCACTAACAGATTAGCTCATTCCACGAGAAAGACCCTCTTGGTGTGTGGAGGTTAAGGAAAATGTTTATGTTCCTGTGAAAAATTTTGGTTGGACTATCGTGAACAGTTTGTATGTATATATATATATATATATATATATATTTTTTTTTTATTCCGGTGAAGAGTATTGTGAAAATAAAATACATTAGCAGTTATCAGGAAACCTTTGACTCAATAATTATTATCGATAATCCAAAATAATTTGCCCCAGTAAATAATCAGCCGCGACCTCAACGTTGTTAATAAAGTAACAAACAGCCTCTCATTTGAGCAATCATTTAATTAAGTTTTGATCTAAGGATTAATTAAAGTAATTAAAAGCTGGGTGTAGTCACTCCGGCCCCCTCACTCCACATTGACCACCACTGCCACCACCACAATTACCACCACCACCATTATTAAAATCACCACTACCACCACAAGATAGCTACCATCACCACCACCACAAACATCACTCTACCACCACTAGTACAGTTACCACCACTATCACTCCAACTACCGGTACTGCTATCACTGCTATTACAACGACCATCCTATCACCACCGCAATAATTGCCACCACCACCATCACCATCAGTACTGTATCACCACCACCCTGCCACCTGCCGTCATTATCACCACCACCCTGCTATCACTTCCACCACCACGGTGTATGCCACCACCACCTTGCCACCACCTCCATGAAATACCATCACCACCACCACTACTTCCATCATTGCCTCTTATCACCATCACTAGTGCCGCCACGATCATCCTCACCACCAAAACAACTAGTTACCACCACCTGCACTACCACCACCATCACCTAAACCTTCACCTATACCACTCTCAATCACCACCATCACCCTCATCCTCACCACTATTACCCACACCACCACCATCACCCTGCCCCCTGACCACCACACCTACCTCCACTGTCCTCGCTCATACTCACTCATACCCTTTCACTTTCACTCACTGTCACTTCTCCCCCTCCTCCTCCCTCTTCCCCTCCCCCTCACCACCACCACAACACCACTAATGCAGCGAGCCACAATAAGTTTCCGTGATTGTTGCTGGAGGTGGGTCAGTATAATCAGGCATAATTTCCTGTGTGATGGAGGGACCCGGCTCTTCTCTGTTATTAAACCAAATCAGCTTTACGGATCAGCCTAAGGTGCTTACATCAGCGCACTGGAATATATTTAAAGGAGTGGCACAAGTGGGATGAGGGTAGGATTTCCCCCCCTCCCCTCTCTCTCTCTCTCTCTCTCTCTCTCTCTCGTCGTTCAGTTTCTTCGGTGTTCATTCTGTTTTCAGCTTCTGCATCATTTCTTGTCTTCCTATTTCACCCTTTCTTCCTGCTTTTTCTTTTTTCTTACATGTAGTGCATTTATTCCTTCCCCCTCGTCTCCTTTTTCTTTTCATGCCTCGTGTCCATCCATTCCATTATTTCTGTTTGCTCTTCTTCCCATTTTCCATCCATTTTATCCTTCCCCCACTCACTCACTCCCTGCCTGCCCACAAACATACCTGCCTACTTGCCTGCCTGTCTGCTTGCCTACGTGCCTCCCAATAGTACAACTCGGCGTTCGTGTCAGGCGTGTACAAGCAGGCCACTACAACACCTACACAAGCCTTGTACTCACCCAACACACTTTTCACTTTACCCTCTCCCCTCCCTCCTTCCCTCTATCCACCTTTATCCAGTTTTTTCTGTTTGCTCTTCCTCCATCTCTCTGTCCACTTTCCTACTCTCTTTCAACCTCTTCCTCTTCCATTTCTATCCCTCACCCTCCTTACCTTCTCCTATCCCTCCCCTACCCTCGCCTTATATTATACTGTAGTGGGATGCGAGGTTAAGCACATCGTATAAAGGGTGACCTGATACAGATCTTTCGCGTAAATGACTTCTGTTGAGACAGTTTGCCTTGTGCATTCATTCTTTCCTTTCTCCTTCCTTCCTCTTTCCTTCCTACCTGTCATCTATTTATCCTTTCTCCCTTCCTTCCCTCCTACAATTCATCAATATTTTCCATTCTTCTTCCTTCCTTGCATCCATTTTTCTCTTCCTCCTCATTCATTCATTCCCTCTGCAGTATATCATCACACGATCCTTCCCTCTTTCTCTTCCTTCCTTCTCTTTTCCTTCCTTCCTTCTCTTTTCCTTCCTTCCTCCTCCTTTCCTTACCTCTAATATGTCTCTTCCTTCCACCATCTCTCCCAACCTCCGTCGTTTTCTTTCTCCATCCTCTTTCCCTGTTTCTCCCTTTCCCTTCCCCCTTCCCACGGGGGGGGGGGGGCGCGGTAGCACAGTGGTAGCGCGCTGGACTTGGGATCGGGGGATTGCAAGTTCGATCCTCGCCCGGGCTGCCGTGCCGGGAGGGGTAGCTCCCTCCTGTAACCCTAGCGGGGCTATATAGTCCAATACAGGGCTTAACTCGGGGGAACTCCATTTCTCCCATTTCCCCCTTCCCACTCTCCCTCTTTCCCTTCCTCCTTCCCACTTTCTCTGCGTCCATTTTCTCCACCCTCTTTCCCTTCCTCCCTCTCTTTTCACTTACGAACGTTTCCTAGTTCGCCATCTCTTCCTTCCTCCCTCTTTCCTTTTCCATTCTCTTTCCCAATCCTCTGCCCTCCTTACCTTCCCCTTCCCCCCCCTTTCTCTCTCTCTCTCTCTCTCTCTCTCTCTCTCTCTCTCTCTCTCTCTCTCAGGTCTGGCCGTATGGGAGGGCGTGAGGTTAAACACACATGAGGGGGACCTGATATATAGATCTTGCGCCTGATTGACCTCTGTTGACACGATTTAGGCCAGGACGGCAAGAGGGGAGAGGGAGGGGGTGGAGGGGGAATTGCAGAAGGGGAGACGAGGGGAGGGGAGAGACGAGGGTAGGACGGTTGGGAGAGGGAAAGAGAGACAGAAGAGGTGATTGCTGATGGGAAGGGAGAGGGGAAACAGGGAGGATGGGATAGGAGAGGAAAGAGGGGATGGGGAACGGTTAAAAAGACAGGCAAGGGGATTGCGGAGGGGAGACGAGGGAAAGTGGGAGGGGAGAACCGGAAGGAAGAGTTGGGAGAGGGAGGGAGGTATGGGGGAGATAGGAGACAGAATTGCAGAGGGGGAGAATGGAGAGGAAGGTAGATGGGGCACAAAGTGTAAGAGAGAGAGAGGAGAAAAGAGAAAGGGGAAACGAGAGAAGAGGTTAGAGAGGGGAGAGGAGGATAAGGGAGAGGGGTGTTGGCTGTGAATAGCTGAAAGGGAGAGAAGAGAGAGAGAGAGGAAGGGAGAGAGGAGAAAATGAGCTGGAAAAGTGAGGGGAGGAAGAGGGGAGAAGAGGGGTTAGCGAGGGGAGAGAAGGGAGGGCGGGAGGGAGGGAAGGGAGAGATGAGAGAGGATTTCGAAGGTGAGAGGTTGGAAAGGAGAGAGAGTGAAGGGGTGTTAGAGTGGCTGTGTAGAGTGGGGGGGGGAGGGGAAGGAGGACTATAGCTAGAGAGGTGGAAATGAGGGAAGAAGGTAATGAGAGGAGAGGAGCGAGTGGAGAGCTGGGTGATGGTTGTGTGGAAGACGGGGGAGGGGAGAGGATATGGTGAGAAGTTCGGAGAGGAAAGGGAGGGAAGAGGAGTGATGGGCTGCCTGGAAAGAGAAAGAGAGTGAGAGAGAGAGAGATGGGAATATAGGGGTAGATCGATCGGAAGGAGTAAAAGAAGCTGCAGAGAAGAGATGAAACAGAAGTTAAGGGAGGAAGGGACTAGGTAAGAATTAACAATAGGAAACAGTAAAATAGGGAGGAGGTAGAAGATAAATGGGAGAGATATGATGTGGATTAGATTGTAAGAATTTTGCAGAGGATAAGGGAGAAAGATAACGGAAAATAAAGCTGGATAATATCTGGAAGAAGGAACAGAGAAGAGGGATTAGAAGGAAGGGGAAAAAATTGACTCGATAAGAATGAGAAAACCCCAGAAGTGATACGAATCATTTACTTATCGCAAATATAATGTTTGTCACTCTAGGCAAGATATTACAGATAAATCCAGTAAACACAGCCGTGGGGATTGTATTAGCTGTGTTCATACTGCCCCTTTTAGGATGACATTTCCAGAGTCTATCAAGTTACCTTCTAGTTAAAGAAAACGAGGTAATTTTCCGATCCTCACCTTTGTTGGCCCGTCTGTACCAGCATTATTAATGAAGGGCAGAGGTGGCCTTCATAGACAACGCATCCTCCTGCACAAGGCCATCCACACAATACACTGAATCACACATTTATACCGCAGTGATCCGTTCTTGGTGGTGGTGTTGCTGATGTTTGTTTTTGTTGTTATAGTTGAAGCTGATCATCTACTGTGGCTCAGCAGACGTGTGGCATGAAGACAGCAGAGCGATTCTTGGGGGTAGGATGATCCAGATTCAACAAACTTGAGATGTGCTGTTGTCTTGGTTGTGTATATTCCGCACAGTATGTGCTGTCCGGTGTGGACTATAGGGTGCATATTTTTATGGTGTTCAGTCAGTGATAAAAGTCCGCCTAATATTTCACCTTATCTGCGTCACATTTTCATTTGCTGGCTAATAATGCCAAGCTGAGAGAGGCTTTGTATGTTTCTCTGCCAATCGATGAGTCTCTTTGATTTGATGCGTCAGGAGGGAGAGCGACGTACAGGTACCAGCACTGAAAACTAGTGAAGTGTCGGCGCGTTTTTATAGATGTGGCAGTGTGTGTTGTTTACATTGTTACGTCAGGGTTATGATCACAAACAGTGTGATCACATCACACTGTTTGAGATTCCCTGTCCCTATAGGCAAAAGTGGTTAGTATATCAAGTATGTGTAGGCATAGAACATCCTTGCGAAGTACAGCTGCAATACTCGTAGCATACGTAATTTAGACGAATAATGTATATTATTCGTTTGGGTAGGTGTGTCGAAGTTGGTTCAGGCCAGGTGAAACATAAGTGAACTGAAGCAGCAGAGATCAGAAGTCTTATTAATAAGCTAGTAGGTTAAGACACGGTGTGCACTCTATAAAACTAAAGAAAAAATATAAAATCACACACAGAGTAACAAGTTTTCAAAATTAGTTATATATAAATATCAGGCATGGAAACAGACGGAGTTCGAAGGGTTTGAGCGAATCACCATTTTCTTATGAGGTTACACAAATGAATGAACGTGTAAGAAAATATTTATTTTTGAAGCAGTGCTATATTGCCGAGGATTGTTAATATGAGAAATGAAATGGCAATGAAACTGATGGTATTGTTAAAGAAGTTCCCTTTCCATCACTCTGAAACACTCCCCATCCCTTCTCCTGCCTCTTCACTCCTGATAGACGCACACACCCTATTATCCACACTCGCGTAGTCTCTCTCTCTCTCTCTCTCTCTCTCTCTCTCTCTCTCTCTCTCCAACCTAATACCGAGAATCCTGGGTGGAAAAATATGAACTCTACTAAGAGAGAGAGAGAGAGAGAGAGAGAGAGAGAGAGAGAGAGAGAGAGGAGGGACAGGTGTAACACAGGTGTGCCTATTATCTCTCATATCCATTGTGGTAAACAGGTGTTGGGGTGTGACGTCAGGTGGCCAGGTGTGTGCTGCTGAGATGGAGTGTCTATGTGGATAATATGAATTACTATATGGTGGCCATAAATAATCTTCTCTCTCTCTCTCTCTCTCTCTCTCTCTCTCTCTCTCTCTCTCTCTCTCTCTCTCTCTCTCTCTCCCCCATCGATACTTTATTACGCACGCAAATACACAAGAGTATTAAAAGAAATGTGTGTGAAGCAGAGGCTCTGAACTAGTGGGCGATTTTTTCTCCTTGCCTATGCCTGTTGTGTGTTATGCAGTGTTAAGGAGTCTGATGATTTAGCGGGAGCAGGAGAAATGGTGTCCGTATGGCTAACAACTGAAATAAACAAATATGGGCATTGACAAACATGGAACTTTATTCGGAAAAAGAATGCACATAAATTTTGGGAAGATTAACGTAATAAAAAAAAAAAGAAAAAACTGAAGGAAAATACAGTGGGAGAAAATACGTGGAGCGCGACCACTAAAAAAATGCAATCGCTATCCTGAAACTTTTCCCGCCATAATAAAGCAATAAAAAGTATTCTTGATAACTTCGGAATCTTGCCCCATATTTCTTCCCCACTCCTCCCCAAGCTCTCATTTCCCCCCTAAACTCTCCTTCCCCCCCCTCCTCATACCTTTCCTCTCTCCCTCTCATCTTCGCTCCACCTACTCACTTCGATATCTTTCTCTTTTCTTTCATTCCTCTTCACTTTCACCTCCTTTTCGTCTTCGGTTCCATTACCATATCATCTCATTTCATCTTCTAATATCTTCTTCACTCGTCGCCATCTCCAACCACTTTCTCTTTTCTTCTATTTTCTTTTATTTCCCTGTTTTCCCACTTTTCCTCCGTCTCTTTCACCCATTGTTTTGTTCCACATAGTTGTCTCTTCACTGACTTTCACTAAGCAAGTATTCCTTTATTCGCTTTTTCTTTATCCCCTTCAGCCATCGTTTATCCTTTCCCTGTTCTTTCCTTGTCTCTTTCCTGTAAAATTTTTCATTATTCTCCCCATCTCTTGTCTCTTCCATTTTGTTTTTACTCTCTTCTTTCCCCCCTCCCTCTCTTTATCATCGATCTTCCGTCCCTTCCGCTATCATCTTCTAACTATCCAGTTTCTCATCTCTCCTTCCCCCTCACTTCCGCACTTTACCTCTTTTGGCTGACGCTGACGAGAAACCTACACGTGGTGGTGTTGTGCACCCTGGGTGGGTGGAACAGCTTCGGCGTCCACCCGGGAGCCAAACTTTCTCATACTTCCCTGCATCTCCCCGTGGGAAGGGTCCTGATCCTACCCTGGTGAGGCTCTGTCTTCCATAAGGGGGCACCGAATCCCAAGTTAATGTATGGACTGTATTGTATCAGATGGACGGCCCAACAGAGAAGCATTTGCTTACCTGTGGTCGACAGGTCTTCTTGGCCAGATAGGCCGGGGTTAAGTAACAACATCAGCCTCAGTTTGCTTTACTTACTCTCCTCCCCTTCCTACCCTTTTCTCCAATCATCCGTCTTTCCCTCCCTCTTCTTTCTCTCTTGGACTTCTCTCTTACCCTTCTTCTCCCCTTCCTCACTTCAGTTTCCTTCTTTTCTAGTGTTCCTTCCCCTTCTCCCCTTCCTTCCTCGTCCCCTTCCCCACTCTTCTTCCCTTCCTTACTTCCTTCCCTCCCTCTCTCCATCCCATTTCTCCTCTTCCTTCCCAGCCTCTCATTCTCTTCATCCTTCCCTTCCTCCCCATCCATTCCTCCCTCCTTCTCCCCTCCCTTCCATTCTTTCTTCCCTCGTTCCCCCATCGCATTTTCTTCCTTGTCTCCCTTCCTCACATTCTTGGCTCCCACTTCCTTCTCCCCTCTCCCTTTGCTCCCTTTATTCTCATTGGTTGTTCCCACCCCTTTCATAATCTTTAATCTCATATTTTCTTATTATTTTCTTCCTCATTCTTACCTTGCCTTCGTCTTTACCTTGTCCCTTCTCTGTCATTCTTCTTCCTCTTTCTTTTTCCATTTCTTTTACTTTCCTCCTCCTCCTCCTCCTCCTCCTCCTCCTCCTCCTCCTTCTCCTCCCCCTTCTCCTCCTTATCAGTATGTCTCTCTCTATCTGTCTGTGTTTGTCTGTCTGTCTTTTAGCCCCGCTCTTCCTTCTTCAGTGTTTATGTCTCCGTTCCTCTTTCGCTCATATACTTTTATGTTACGTTTGACTCCTTCTTTTATTGTCTTGTCTTGCTTTCTTCTCCCTTTATTCCCTCCTCCTGCTTTCCTCCTCTTTCTTTCCTTTTCTTCTTAGTTGTTTCCTCCTTTCATTTTCTTCCCTGTTTCTCTCTGCCTTTCCTCTCTCCCCACTCGTTTTATTCTGCTTCAGTGTTTATTCTTATTATATATACTGTATACATCTCCCTTCCAGGCTTGTCTCTTCATCTTCACCTTTCCTTTCATCCTTCTCTTTCTCCTCCATCATTCCTTCTTCTCCTCGACCTCCTTCTCTTCCTTTCTTTTCTCTTTCACTTCCCCGCTCCTCATCCCTCCTCTGAACTCCTCATCTCCCTTTTCTTCTCCTGTCCTCTCCTATTCTTTTTTCGTATCTCATCATGTTGTTTCCTTCTCCTGTTTCGTCGTCTCTTTGTATACATTCTCTTTCCAATCTTTCACTCCCTGTCCTTCATTTTTTTCTTTTTCATGTTCTTTCTTACTCTTTTTACTCGCTCCTTTTCGCTTTTGTTCTTATTCTTGCTCCTCCTCTCTCATTTCCTCTGTTCCGTGTTCTCCTCCCTCTTTTTTTTTTCTTTCCCGCTTTACCTTCTCTCTTCCTTTTCCCAGTCCTTCTTTCATACCTCCACACTCTTAATCGATTTTGTCTTCCTCTTTCCTCACTTTCGCCATCCCTTACGCCTTCTCTCTCTCTCTCTCTCTCTCTCTCTCTCGTTATCTCAGTTTCTTCACTCCCTCATTTTCTCTTCCTTTCCCTTCTCTCTTCATGTCTCTCCCCGATTTTCTCTTCCCTTTATTTCCTCTAGTCCCTCCCTCTCTCTTTCTCATCCCTTTCTTTCCTCATCCCCATTTTTTTCTTCCCTCCTCTCCATTCCTTTTGTCATCCCGATATCCGTTCTCTTTCTCCCTCTCATCTCCTTTCTTTCCCTCCCTCTCTCCTCTCTCTTTTTCCCTCCCTCTCTCCTCTCTCTTTTTCCCTCCCTCTCTCCCCTCTCTCTTTCCCTCCTCTCTTTTCTCATTCCCTCCTTATCTCCTCTGTCTCATTCCCTCCTTCTCTCTTCTGTCTCTCCCCCCTCCTCTGCCTCTTTCCCTCCTTCTCTCCTCTGTCTCTTTCTCTCCCTTCCTCCCTCTCTCCTCTGTCTCTTTCCCTCCCACTCTCCTCTGTCTCTTTCCCTCCCACTCTCCTCTGTCTCTTTCCCTCCCTCTCTCCTCTGTTATCTTTCCCTCCCTCTCTCCTGTCTCTTTCCCTCCCTCTCTCCTCACACTCTTTCCTTCCATCTCTCTCTCTCTCTCTCTCTCTCTCTCTCTCTCTCTCTCTCTCTTTCCCGCTTCCGTCTCTTTCCCTTCCTCTCTCCTCACACTCTTTCCTTCCCTCTCTCCTCTATCTCTCTCTCTCCCATCCCTCTTTCCTCTGTCTCTCTCTCTCCCCCATCCCTCTTTCCTCTGTCTCTCTCTCTCTCCCTTCCTGTTTCCTCTGTCTCTTTCCCTCCCTCTCTCTCTCTCTCTCTTCCTGCTCCAGCTTTTTACCTACTATCAGCATCTGCCTTCGTTATGGCCGGGGAGAAAGTGATCAAACCTTTTATGACTAACTTTAAACTCGCTCACTTTTTTTTCTCTGGCTCACTTTTCTTTTACTGGGCTATCTCTCACTTCCTTGATCACTCTCTTTAATTTTGCATCTGTATTCACTGTCATGGTTCTCGTCTTCTTGTTTTCTTTTCTTTTTTTTACCATATTCTCTCTCTCTCTCTCTCTCTCTCTCTCTCTCTCTCTCTCTCTCTCTCTCTCTCTCTCTCTCTGGCTTATTTTTTTATCCTTTTTTCACCAGTAGTTTGGACTTAATTGATTTTTCTCGCTTCCTGAGTTTCACGAGTTCGCTCACTTTCTCACATCCTGAATAATCTGCTTACACTAATTTTCTTGACTTAGCTCACTCTCTCTAACTCTCTCTCACTTTTTTTTTTATTTACTTCCTGCCCTGTGTAACCCCTGACTCTTTCGCATCTTAAATGTCTGTATTTAAATGCCCCGCTGTCTCTAACTTTAATTTTTTCATTTCCTGGTCATGCTGTCTATCTCTAACTCGCCCACTTTCTCACATCACTGTCTTGCTTGCCGTCTCTTAACTTGCTCACTCTCTCACTTTCATGTCGTTCTTGCTGTCTCTTAACTCGTTCATTTTCTCACATTCATGTCTTTCTTGCCGTCTCGTAACTCGCTCACTTTCTCATTTTCCTGTCTTTCTTGCTGTCTCTTAACTCGCTCACTTTCACACTGTCTCGCGTGCCGTCTCTAACTCGCTCACTTTCTCACTTTCCTCTGTTTCCTCATAACTCGCTCACATGTTTTATTCTTGACCCGGTTCTCTTTCTTTCTCACTTTATCCCTTTCTTGTCGTGCATACCCTCTCTTACTCTCTCACTTTCTTCCCTGACCCTGCTCGCTCTCTAAGTCGCTTTCTCACTTGATGACCTGACTTGCTTTCTTTCGGTAATTGGCACACTTCCTGATCCTGCTATCTTTCTCTAACTCGCTCACTTTCTCACTTTTTGACCTTCCTACTCTCGCTGAATCGCGCTGTTGGTCGCTTCCTGGTTTGACTCACTCGACCCCTTCATTATCTTTAATTCGCTCACTTTTCCATTGTAGTCCTGGCTGTATTTCTCTTGCTCCATCTCTCTCTCGCTTCCTAATCTTCCTCTCTCTCTTTCTCTCTCCCCTCCAAACTCAGTCACTTTCTCACGGTCTTTAATCTTTTAGCACTGAGCCCTCCTGGTTTCTTTAACTCACTCACTCTCATTTCTTGATTGTGCTCACTCTGACTCACTCGCTTTATTTTTCTCACTCCCTGAACTTCCTTGCTTTATTTAACTCCATTCGCTTTCTCATTTTTCGACGTGGCTTTTTCTCTCCCACACTATCTCAGTTTCGATGTTTAATTGCATCTCTCTCTCTCTCTCTCTCTCTCTCTCTCTCTCTAATTGTGTACTGTATCTTTCAGTATCTGTATGTTCATGAATTCGTCCGTCTGTTGTGTGTATGTTTATGTACACACGCACTGTACACATGTATGTATATATGTATGCATGTACAGTATATATGTATAAATGTATGGAATATGTTACCAACTATCTGTATCTGTTTATCTCATCTCCAGCTATCTTTTTGTGTTTATACCTGCCTGTCACTTTATATCTTTGTATTATTTTACCTGTATCTACCTATCGGTATATCTTTATCTGTTCTATCTGTCTATCTGTCAATCTGTCTATCTATTTTCCAGTGGCTCTTTCAGTTCTTTCTTCTTCTTTTATGTCCGGTGAAACCCATATTCCATCAGCTTGTCTTCGTGTTATCGTTCTGTCTTTTCTCAGTTCTCTCCTTTTATTGTTCTCTCTCTCTCTCTCTCTCTCTCTCTCTCTCTCTCTCTCTCTCTCTCCTTTATTTTCTGACCGTCCTTTATTACATTGTTGTTGACTTCTGGCCGCCGCTGGAATTTTAAGGGAATTTTAGGGAACTTTAAGAGCGATATCTAACCATTCTACCTTAAATAATACTTTAAGTGAATAACGTCGGCCCAGGGTAGCAAGAGGGGAAGGAAGAAACCCGAGATAACTTCTGTTTTTCCCTCGGCCATTCCTCCTTTCTTTTATGAAGTTCATTTAACTCCAACTTTTTTTTTTGGGGGGGGGTTTCGTTTTAATTTGTTTTTGCTTTTTACGCCTGCAGTCCACCATGCATTTGCTCTTCCCATTTATCTTATATTTCCCGTTTTCTTTCACGTATTTAGCCCACTCATACTCTAGAATCGGACGTTCTCTCCTTCTTTGGTTCATCTCCACATTTTGTCCTCTCGTTTTCCTTGCTTCTTATTTTCGCGCTCTTTTATATAGATAGATAGATATAGATAGATAGATGTAGATATAGATAGATAGATAGATAGATATAGATATTCAGATATATTCTTTATTATTATTATCAGCTTTTCCTTTCTTTTAGTCTTTTTTTTTTTTTACCCTCTTTCTTATTTTTCCACTTCGCATCCTTCCCTCCCTCCCCGCCTCTCCTTTGTCTCCTTTCTCCATTACCTCACCCTCCCTTACAGTGTCCTAATTTCCTTCCTTTTCTTCCCTTCCCTTCCTCCTTACCTTTCCTTACTATTCCTTCCTTCCTCCTCCTTCTCATTATTTAAATTTTTCCATCGCCTATCCCTCCCTCCCTTTTTCAACTTTCCCACCCACCCGGCCTTCTTTCCTTTCTCTTCTTCATTTTCCACCAGCCTCACTCTCCTTGTTCTTCCATCCTCTTTCTCCTCGTCTTTTTAATCCTCCTTTCTTTCTACTCCTTCTACGTCTTTCCTTCCCCATCTCTTCCTCCTCATCCTCTATCTCCCTCCCACTTCTTCCTCTTCCTCTTTTTCCCTTCCACTTCCTCCTCTTCCTCTTTCGCCCTCCTCTTCTTCTCTCGCCCTCCACTTCCCCTCTCTCTCCCTCCTCTTCCGCTCTCCCTCCCATTCCCTCCTCTTCTCTCTCCCTCCCATTCCTTCCTCTTCTCTCTCCCTCCCACTCCCTCCTCTTACTCTCTCTCTCTCCCTCCCACTTTCTCCTCTTCCTCTCTCCCTCCCACTTTCTCCTCTTCCTCTCTCCCTCCCACTCCCTTCTCTTTCTCTCTCTCCCTTCCACTTCCTCCTCTTCCTCTCTCTCCCTCCCACTTTCTCCTCCTCCTCTCTCCCTCCCACTCCCTTCTCTTACTCTCCCTCCCTCCCACTTCCTCCTCTTCATCTCTCGCCCTCTCCCCCTCCTTTTCCCCCTCCAATTGTGAGTCGCATGTGGATCAAGATACCTTTCTTTCTCTTCTTCTTATTCCTCTTTCCTTCCTTTCTCTTCTTACTCCTCTCGTTTTTCCTCCCTCTCCCTCCTCCTCCTCTTCATAGTCCTCTCCCACATCTTCGCGTTCCTTTTCCACCGTATCCCTCTTTTTCTCCCTCCTTCCTCTCTCTCTCTCTCTCTCTCTCTCTCTCTCTCTCTCTCTCTCTCCCCTCCCCCGCCATCCCTCCCGCTCCTTTTTTCCCCTCCGTGTGTAAGTCGGGTCAGGACCGGAGTTGCCTCAGGGTAATTGAGTTATGTCTTTCTTCCTCCTTGATTCACTCCCCCTTCCCCCCACACTTCTTATTCACTCTTACATTCTTCCTCCCTGATTCACTCGCCCCCACACACACTTCTTATTCTCCCTGACACTCTTCCTCCCTGATTCACTCCCCCTCCACCCCACACACATCTTATTCTCCCTTACACTCTTCCTCTCTGATTCACTCCCCCCCAAACACACTTCTTATTCTCCCTTACACTCTTCTTCCCTGATTCATTCCCCCCACACACTTATTCTCCCTTACACTCTTCCTCCCTGATTCACTCCCCCCCACACACACTTCTTATTCTCCCTTACACTCTTCCTCCCATATTCACCCCCCCCACACACACACACCCTTCTTATTCTCTCTTTTACTCTTCCTCCCTGATTCACTCCCCTCATAGTGTAAGGGAGGGAGGAGGAATAAGTGAAGATGTAAGGAAGGAAGGAAGGATAGGTAGATAGATAGGTAGATAGATAAATAGATAGGTAAGTGAGAGGGGGAGTGGGAAGGAGTGATAAATGGCGTGGGGGAGAGAGATGATAAACGAGAAGGATTTAAAGAGCAAATGAAGGAGAGAAGGTGAGAGTGAGGGAATGATGGTTAGAGAGAGGGAGAGAAGGATTTAGAGGAGATAGTGAGGATGAGACATAGTAAGAAAGAAGGATACAGGACGAGTGAGGACAGGATTTACAGAAAAATAAGTGGAGAGAATGAGTGAGTGAGTGAGAAAAAATGATAGAGTGTGGGAGAGGGAGGGAAGGAGAGAAAATGGGGTGAGGGAGAGTGGGGAGGGAGAAATATATGATTGTGTGAGGCAGAGGTGAAGAGGAGTGAAGGAAGGATTAAAGAAAAAGCGAGTGAAGACGGGAGAGATCAGCCAGGTACCGAGGGGGAGTCCTAGTGAAAGAGAGGGATATGGCAGGAGTGAAGGAAAGATTTGAGAGAGAGAGAGAGAGAGAGAGAGAGAGAAAATGATGATGAATGAGGGAAGGATTTAAAGAAAGGATGAGGGGGGTAGATAATGAGAGTGAGGAAGTAAGTGAGGGAGGAAGAGATTGGAATATGAGGCAAGAGACCACACAGTGTTAGGCTAAACCATTTCACGACGAGAGGTCTTGCGTTAACCTACTACATACGATGACCATTTTCCTGCTCTACTCCAGCAACCACCAGACGATTTTATCAGACCAAGGGAGGACATGGCAGAGTTATTACATTTGAAACAGACTTCATTCGCCAGTTCACAGTCAGAGGTTTGTCCTACGCCGAATGAAATTGTATGGTGACAGCAAGTGTAAAAAAAAAGTGACAATCGGGCCGAAGGAGCGAAATGAATAGTTTGTTGGTAGTGAGAATAATATTTAAAGAAAAACTCGTGTACTGAAGGGACTGAGGGATTATTAGAATGTGTCTCGAAGCTCTTCTCTATAAAATGTTTCCTCTGAGGTGACTAAGTCGTTCTGGGGTGCCAAGAGTAGAAGAACCTGGACGCAGTCGAATGCAAGGGGTTACATTGATGTGTGTGTGTGTGTGTGTGTGTGTGTGTGTGTGTGTGTGTGAGAGAGAGAGAGAGAGAAAATATATTATAATTTTACGATGTCCGTGAGAATATTCCTGATCCCAGCTCTCACGTCCGGTTCTTATTCACTTCTTCCTTCTTTCACTCCATATCTCCTCCTTCACTCTTTTTTCCTGCTCTTCTCTCCCTTCCTCCTTCCCTCCCACTCTCCCTCCCTCCGTCACTCTCTCTCTCATTTCCTCCCTCTGTGTCCATCCCTCCCCTCCCTCTCTCCCTGCCTGCCTCTATTCTTATTGTTTTGTTCTTTCCTCCCCTTTTTTCCTCCATCTTACTCTCCGTCTTTCTCCTTCCCATCTTCTCTTCTCATACTCTTTCTTCCTGTCTTTCACTTTCTCATATTTCTTTCTCATTCCCTCTCTCCATAATTTTCTTTCAATCTCTCCCATCAACCCTTCTCCTCTCTCCGTCCGTTCCATCCCACTTCCCTCCCTGCCCTCCTCCATCCCATTCTTTATCCATTCCTCCCTCCCATCTTTGTCAGTTTCTCGCTTTCGTCCCTTTCCTCTCATTCCATGCTACACTTCCTCTCAATTTTCCTTTTCCTCCCTCCCATCTCTCTTTTTCTCTGATCTGCCTGTCTTTCTGTCCCTCCTTGTTTTCACATTCTACAATTTTTCTTCCCTTTGCACTTCCTCTTCTTTCTCTCCTTCCTTTCTTCCTCCCGTCCTCTTCCCTTCCCTGCCCTGCCCTCCTTTGCCCTGCCCATCTATCCTTTCGCTTCCCTTCCCATCCTCTCCCTTCCTTCCTTCCATCCTTCCTCATTTCCTCTGTCCAGTAATCTTTTCCTCCCTCCCATCTTTCCTCATTTCCTCCTGTCATTAATCCATTCCTCTCTCCTTTCCTTCCTTCGTTCCTTCTTCTTTCATTCTCTCCGTTTCTCGTTTTCTGTCATTCTTTCCTCCCTTTACCAGTTCCCCATGTTCTTCTCTTCCATCATTTGCTGCATTCTTCCTGCACTCTTCATTCTTCCCTAAGTTCCTTTCTCCTTTGTCTTGCTCATGCTGTCTATCCCTTCCCCCTGTCTAATCATCTCCTATCCACCCCTTTTTTTTGTTTGTTTCTCTGTCTGACCAACCATCGTTCCATTACTGCCCATCTTTGTCTCTTCGTCCTTCCTGTACTGCCCATCTCTGTATTTTCTTCCTTCCTTCGTTTACTTCCCATCATTGTCTTTTCTTCCTTCCGTTACTGCCCATCTTTGTCTTTTCTAAAATTCCTTCGTTTACTTCCCATCTTTGTCTTTTCTTCCTTCCTTTACTTTTTTTTTTTTTTTTTTTTTTTATGTGTCCGACTCTGGGCAAAGGCTTCAGGGCCTATATCTTGGGGGTAGTAGCCTATCCCAAGGCCCAGTAGTCCTCCTACACCTCCACATGTCACCACTTCGGCGCTAACACCCACCGTCCATACTGAATACATGCTAGGGCTGTCTCATACAGGACTGGTGTATTGGTATTAGCCCATCTTTGTCTTTTCTTCCTTCCTTCGTTTACTTCCCATCTTTGCCTTTTCTTCCTTTGGTTACTGCCCATCTTTGCCTTTTCTTCCGTCTTTACTGCACATTTTTGTCTTTTCTTCCCTCCGTTATTGCCCGTCTTTGTCCTTTCTTCCTTCATTTACTGCCCATCTTTTTCTTTTCTTCCTTCCTTTATTGCCTGTCTTTGTCCGTTCTTCCTTCTTTCCATTCTTCCTTTCTCCCTTCCTTCCTTCTCTTTCTTCCCTTCCTTCCTTCCGTATCTCTCTCCTTCTCTCTCCCTTCGTTCCTCCTTTTACCTTTGTGTATCCATCTCTTATCTCCCCATCTCTCTCCCCTCATCCGCCTTTTCTCCTGATCTTTCAGCCGTTCTCTCTTCACCTCATAGTTTTTATCTCCCATTTCTTTCCCATATCTATTATCTATTCCCCTTTTCTCTAGCGTCTTCTCCCATTTGTCTGTCCTTCGCTCGTCATCTTTGTCTTTCCCTACCAATTATTCCCATTTCGTCGTCTCCGTGTGTGTGTGTTTTTTTTTTTTTTTACACATGTTTACACCTTTTTCTCACTTTTCTCTCACATCATTCCGTTTCTCTTCGTCTAGGTAATCTCTTTATCATCACTTTATCTCTCTCCATTTATCCGTTCCTCCTTTCCCTCCATTTCATTCTTCTTCCCTCCACATTCTTTTTCTGTCCTTCCAATTTTTTTTCCTTCCCTCCATTTCATTCTTACCTCCCTCAGTTTCATTGCTTCCTTCCTTAAATTTCACTCTCGTATCTTCCCTCTCCTTCCCTCCCATTTCCTCTTCACTCTTTATCTCTCTTCGTTCAGCCAAGGTTTCTCCCACTGTTATCCCCTTTAATCATTTTATTTCATTTTCCCTGCTGTCAGATTTTATTCAGTTCAGGAGATTTTTCATACTGGAGGGATTAACTGTGATCTTCATTAACCCTTCGGCAACCAAGGTACTCTCAAGAGATTAATGGAAGTGTCTCTTAGCAGCAAGAATAAAATAGAAAGGATATCCTCGGACTGAAAGGCTTTATTTTTCTGCTTGTAATATTATTTATGCCAGTTATAGGTGGACAGGTTTGTAGAGAGAGCTCCCCAAGTCGTATATCCTTATTGTTTTTGTGTTACTTTCATTTCTTTACTTTTTACTTGGCCCAGATTTTCGTCCTTGTGCAGCTTCATGGCTCCGTGGCAGAACATAATGACACTATTACAACTTTACATTCTCTCCATAGCAATTCTTTCTTGATTGTCATATGTTAGTTTTATAAGAAATGTAACGACTCAGCATTCAGGATGGAGAGATCCAGTTTTAGGTCAAGGTATCACAGTTGGTTCCTCATCCCGGGCCTGACTCTTTCACCCAACGTCCTGTGCTATTTCGCTGACACACCATTTCTGCTTTAGCCCTGCCAGCCCCTCACTTCCCCACCCGACCCGACCTCACTCACCCCGCCCCTGGATGCACCCCCCACCATTTGCCCCCACCCTTAACTCCATCGAATTGGTAAATCATATTGCCACTGAATTATTGACAATGACAGACGGTTTTATCCAGCCTACGAGAATTTTTCCGAACTGTAGGGGCTGGATACTGCTTACCTTTATCTCCATTACTATAAGAAATCTCCCATAAGTTGAATAATGCTGTCTAGTGATGGCCTGTTAAAAAAAAAATGTAATCGGAGTGAAGAGGTTAAATTTTTCATCTCAAAGGCCTTCTAGAGCTGAATAAAATCGTCTGGACTTATTCCTTGCATACCATGACGACTTTTTGTACTTTGTTTTTGCTATCTCCTGGCGGTTTTATCAGCTGAGGATACCCATTTAAGAACCGTAGGAATTATATACGCTGTTAAACGAAAAAGGGGAGGGGGGAAGAAGGCATCCTGGGACTGAAGAGGTTAATACAGATCTTATCCTAGCCCAGTGAGTGAGGAAGTTTGAGACGCGGTGTTCCTCTGTCTGGAATCCTTGGAGTTTTTGGCATGAGATTTGATGCGTCGGCAGATTTCCTTATGGCGGGTTTTAGGAAGAATTTTTTGTTAGTGCTACTGCCAGAGAACTTTATTCAGCTTATTAAGACCATCTCAGTGACGCGAGGCTACACATAACCCCTCCAGTTGTAAAAATCTGTCGTCATCTGTATATCAGTATCAGAAGGCAGGGGTAATAAAATAAATGTCGTCCTCGGTGTGAAGGGGTTAACATTCATAAGCGTTTGATGGAGGGGTGGATATTACACTTGGTAGATGTGAGTGCTGAGATGTACGTAAAACAGCACAATTGGACGCGTTACAACAATAGCCTGAGGTACTAGTTTATTTTATTTATCCGAGTCTGAGGGATTTGTATATTTTGATATCCACTGGACCTCAGGGGCGCAGTGCTTTCTTTAATGGGAGAATGGCTGAACACAAATATCACTGCATTTTTAGTCAAAGAATTCTGAACAGTTTATTGGATGCCGAAAACGGTATGACTGAATTTCGAAAGCCATTGCGTACTCTTCCACATATTATCCCGGTATGATTAATATTTTTTTTTTTTTTTTTTTTTTATGCGAGGAAGAAGGAACCAAAGGCCATGAGCCCGCAGTAACAGTTCCCTCCAAGAGAAAAACAAAATACAATAGAGAGCCAAATTCAAGATCCGATCATTTTGAGATGCCTGGACACACTACGTTTGAAAGACTGGAGATCATAGGCAGGAGGAAATACAGACAGAGGGAGACAGTTCCAGAGCTGACCTGTTGCATAAATGAAAGACTGGGAGTAACGGTTAACTCTTGCATTAGAGAGTTGGACAGAAAAGGGATGAGAGTTTGCTGCCAGACGGGTGCTACGCGCCCGTCGTAGAGGTGGAGGAATGCAAGCAGACAGTTCAGAGGAGCAGTGACCATTAAAGTAGCGATAGAAAAGAGATAAAGATGCAACAGTGCGGCAAAGAGACAGAGGTTGAAGGGAGTCAGTAAGAGGAGGAGAGTTAATGAGACGAAAAGCCTTTGACTCCACCCTATTGAGACGAGCTGTATGTGGGAGCCTCCCCACACATCAGAGTTGTACTCCACACAGGGGCGAATAAAACCTCTGTATAGAGTCAACAATTGTGCAGGGGTAAAGAAAGAGCGGAGTCGGCTTAGCACACCCAATCTCTTGGAAGCAGATTTTACAAGAGATGTAATATGATCTTTCCAAGATAAGTCCCGAGCAAATGAAACCCCAAGCATGTTCAAGGATGATGCAGGATTAATCTGAATATTATTAAACATTAGTGGGTATACCTGTGGAAGATTTTGGCGGGTTGATAGGTGTAAGAACTGAGTCTTAGATGCATTAAAGACAACCATATTATTTTTACCCCAGTCAGAGATATGAGCCAAGTCAGACATTAGGTGTGCCATAGCCTCATCCCTTGTTTCTTGAAGTAACTGTTGAGATGGGCGTTGCGGGAACCGAATGGAAAGATGAAGGGTGGAGTCATCAGCGTATGAGTGGATAGGGTTAGATGTACAGCTTAGAAGATCATTGATGAATAAAAGGAAGAGAGTTGGTGATAGGACAGAGCCCTGAGGAACACCACTGTTGATAGATCTAGGAGAAGAACGATGGCCGTCTACGACAGCGGCTATAGAACGACCAGAAAGGAAGCTAGCGATGAAGGCACAGATAGAAGGATAGAAACCGTAGGAGGGCAGTTTGGAAATTAAAGATTTATGCCAGACTCGATCGAAAGCCTTTGAGATGTCAAGTGCAATGGCAAAGCTTTCGCCAAAGTCCCGAAAGGAGGATGACCAGGAGTCTGAAAGGTAGGTGAGAAGATCGCCAGTGGAGCGTCCCTGACGGAACCCATACTGACGATCGGAAAGAAGGTTGTGATAGGAAAGATGCCTTAAAATTTTTTTATTAAGAATTGACTCGAAAACTTTTGAAATACAGGACGTTAAAGCAATTGGACGATAGTTGGAGGGTTGGGAGTGGTCACCCTTCTTTGGGACTGGCTGAATGAGAGCAAACTTCCAGCAAGAAGGAAAGGCACAAGTTGACAGACTTCTCCTAACTGTATATTAAAACATTTGGTTGATACTCTGGTTAATTCTTTCATTAGTAACAACCATAAAATATAATAACTAATCCCCTCAGTCCAATGACGCATTTTTTTCACATTACGATTTTGTTCAGGGTACGAGAGACTTTCTGAACTGGAGGACAAGATTATAACCTACATTATCCCAGTCAGAATGAGATATCTTGCATAGCTTGGAAAATGTCGTCTGGGAATGGCTAATATAGTGGTGCATTGTCCTTACTGGCGAAGGAGGACATCGCTTCCTTACCAGCCTTCTCCACTCTCCTCCATTCTTTATCACTTTCCTCCTTTTGCGATCTTCGTTTGGTCTGTCTTCCCCTTCTTGATCATTCTGTTATCTAATCTTCCCCTCTCCCGTCGTCGCAGTCTTTATCACTCTTTGTTTTGTAATCCTTCCTTTTCTGTCTTCCTGCTCTTTATTACTTTGTTTTCTAATCTGTTTTTTTCGGTCTTCCCCTTCTTTTATCATTTTCTTCTTTGCCAATCCTCCCATTCTCTGTTACTGCATCGCTCCCATGCCAGTCTTGTCCACGCATCTTCCTTCCTTTATCAGCCATTTGTATGATCTTCCCTCTCTCCCTCCTTCACCATGGTATATTAGGGACAAAAGAAATATATATTGCCATCTTACCAGTCGTGCCCTCTCTCCTCCCAGCTTTATTACCCTTTCCCTTATTCCTCCGTTTCTTCCTATTCCAATGTAGGCCTTTCTTCTTATTTATCACTCTCGCCCTTTTTCTCTCTTCCCTTTTATCACTTTCTCCTTATTCGATTTCTTTTCTTCGACGCCCATGGTACTGATTTCGTCATATTCCTTCCCTTGTCTCTCCCGCAGTATATTAGGCCAAGTGAGGGAAAGATGATATCGCTTACGTAACCAGTTTCATCCACTCTCATCCCTTCTTTATCACAGCCGTCCTTTTTTCTTCTTCTTCTTCTCTCTCTCTCTCTCTCTCTCTCTCTCTCTCTCTCTCTCTCTCTCTCTCTCTCTCTCTCTCTCTCTCTCTCTCTCTCTCTCCTTCGCTATCATTCCTTCCCTTCTCGCTCCTTTTTCTATTCTCCCTTCTTTATCATTCCTTTCTCTTATTTCTCGCTAGTCCCGTCTTTATCTCTTTTCCTATTACTCCTATTATTCTCCTTCATCCACAGTGAACATAATTATCTTCTCCGTTCTAATCTTGTCCATTCTCCTCCCTCCTTCATCACTCCATCTCTTATTTCCTTCCATTCTCCCTCCCACCGATCTCCATCTCGTCTTTCTCAGGCGTGACGACGGGGAGGAGGGGTAACACCAAAGACAGTGTTATCGTGGGCTCTGGAGGCTCCCTAACACTCATCCTTAGTGATTTATTCTGTAAATTAACCTTGATGGTCTCCTACATGCTTCGTGTTTAATATTACCGTTGATACAAGCAAGGTCTATCCTTGGACCTTGGATACAAGTAGCGGTGGACTGGATGACGTGGAGGCGATTCGTTTACGGGATTCATGCGTCTGTTAAAAGATCATGTGATTAAATATATATAGATGGATGGATAAATAAACAGATAGATAGATAGATAGGTAAATCGATAGTGTGTGTGTAAATAGTAATAGCTACGCGGGATTATTGACGCTCCATATAGAGCTAGGAACTAAGAAAGACGTGCTGGAAGGTTGTACAGCTCGTGGGAGTATAATATGGTACAGTCCTGGAACACCGAGCCTGGGCAGTACGAAGAAATGTTGTGTGTGGGATGAGAGAGAGAGAGAGAGAGTATATTTCGTAGCCTGATAAAGTAGCGAAAGCACACCAGTTCTGAAGTTGCATTTGGGGTCAGTGGTGTGTGAGGGAGGAGGGGGGTCATGGCTGATGGCCTCACGTGATAAGGTTGGGGTACACGAGGGTATATGTCTGGAGAGGAGAGGAGAAGACAGGAGAGGTGTGAGAGAGGAGAGGAGTACAATGAGGAGGAGAGAAGGAGAAGTGTGAGGGAAGAGAGAGTGAGAAGCAGAAGTTTATGAAAAAGTTGAGAAAAGAGGTGCGAAAAAGTGGACAAAGAAGATGAACTGAAACGGAGAAGAGGGAGAAGTGTAAGAGAGGGGAGAAAGGAGAGAAGAGGGAGAGGGAGAGGTGAAACTAAATGGGGTGAGATAAGGGAGAGAGGGGAAGAGGGAGTGTAGTAACAAGAGAGATAAGATAATATGAAATAAAGGGAGTAAAAAAGGAGAGATGTGAGAGGAGGAAGAGATAACGAAGAGGGAGAAGAGAAGTTTTCCAAGGAATCTGGGGTGAAGGAGAGGGAAATGTGTGAGGGAAGGGAGGGGTAAAGGGAGAGGCGGGTGAGAAATATGGGGGAGTGGGAAAAGAAGAGGGATGGGAGAGGGTAATGAGTGAGAGGTGAAGACGAGGTGGATGAGTAAAGAGGAGACTTGTGAGGTGTGTGTGTGTGTGTGTGTGTGTGTGTGTGTGTGTGTGTGTGTGTGAGAGACAGACAGACAGACAGACAGACAGACAGACAGACAGAGACAGAACGGATCGGGGATGATAAGGGCAAGTCGTTTTCAGATTATAATGTTTTGGATTTGTCAGTAACAATTTGTCTGGTGAAGTGGAAGGGGGAGCGAGGAGGTGGGGGGGAGAGACGGAGGGGAAAGAGGTAGAGAGAAAGGGGGGAAATGAAGAGAATAAAGCAAGAAGACGAAGAGGGGAAAAATGGAGGAGTAAGGGAGGGGAAGGAAAGAGGGAAGAAGGAGAAGGATGGGGAATGAGGGAGGGTGGAATAAGAAAGAATGTAGAGAAGGAGGACAGAAGACAGTGGGGACAGGAGGGGAGAAAGAAAAGGATGAGAGAGGAAAAAAAGTGTGGAGGGAAAGAAGGTGACAGGGGGAAAGGATAGTGAGGGGAAAACAGACTGAGAAGAGGGTCGGTATGGAGGAAAGATGGAGAAGGAGAAGGGAAGATTTAGGAAGGGAGGCGATGGAAAATAGAAGGGAAAAGGGAGGAGAAACAAAATCTGAAAGAACGAAGAAAGAGTAAGACGGAGGTAGAATAGGAAGAGAAAGGAGGGAGAGGTATAATAGAAGAGGGGAAAAGAGACGGAGGGAATAGGGAGAAGGGAAGGACAGGGGTTAGAGAAAGGACTAAGAGGGAAAGGATGGAGGAGAATGAGTAAAGAAAAGGGTAAGATGAAAGGCATATGGAAAGAGGACAGAGAGGAAGTAAGGGAACGAATTCTGGAAGAGGAGAAAAGATGAATATAAATAGATGACTGTTGCAGTCATTTTGCATATGTTTATTTCCTGAATGACAGAGAGAGAGAGGAAACTGGGAGGGACGGAGAGAAGTAATTAGAAAAAGAGGAATAACAGAAAATAAAGAAAATGTGTATAGGGACAGTAGCTGAAGAGTAAGGAGCTGGGAGAATACATGAAGGTATGGAGAAATTTTGATGGATATGGAGAGGAAATAGGGGAAATGGGAAGGGAAATGAGAAATATTGAAGGTGTCGATTAGAAGGGAGAGAAAGGGAGAGAGGAGGGGAGACTGCAGAAAGTGATAAGGGAGACTAAAGTGCCATAATACAAGCAAATGTGACCGAAAGACTAGATGGATAATAAGGAAATTATGCAAAGAGAGAAGAGTGATAAACAGAAGATTTGTGAAGGATATGTAGAGGGGGGAAATGGGAAAATGGAGAAAGAAGGAATAATGGAGTTAAAGGAAGATGAGAAGATGAAGAGGGAGAAACAAGGGAAAGGGAGAGGAAGAGAAGCGAAGAGGTAAAGAGGAAGAATGGAGAGTTGAAGGAGTAGAGGAGAGCTAAGATATGAGAGGGAGGGAAAACATGTGATTAAAGACTTTGAAGGAAGGAAGGAAACGAAAAAATGATAAATAAAGGTAGAAAAAAAGAGGAAAGCTGAATAAAAAAAGAAGAGATGAAAAAGGGCGAAAAAGGATAGGAAAAATCTGAAGGTATGATAGATAGATAGATAGTTTGATTGAAAGATAGATTCGGATATAGGGATAGATAGATAGAAAGATAAATAGATTTAGAGATTTAGATAGATAGATAAATTGATTGAAAGATAGATTTAGATATATGGATAAATATATGGTAGATAGAGATATAGGTGAACTGATAAATAGATAGATAAAAACATTGATTGAAGGGTAGATTTAGATATATGGAGAGAGAGAGAGAGAGAGAGAGAGAGAGAGACCGCATTACGACGGCAGCTGATGTGACCAGATGATAATATTTTTGCCACATTCTCACGCAGGTGCTTATAGGCCTTTTTTTTTTTTTTTTTTTTTTTTTTTAACACGGGGAGGGAGGGGACGACGAATGTAGGTGAGGATGTGAGAGAAGGAGAGCGGAGGGAAAAAAGTAGTAAGAGAGAGAAAGAGGAAAAGTACTGATGGAGGATGAGAAAGAGCAGGAAGAGAAAGTAAGGATATTTACACAGTATAGTAGAGCAGTGAATAGGAGAGAGAGAGAGAGAGAGAGAGAGAGGGAGAGAGAGGAGGAGAAATAGGATGGGTGGAGGAAGATAGGGTAGCAGAGAAAGAGGAGATGGAGAGAGAAAGAGGGAGTCGAGTAGGGAAGGAAGGAAGAAAAAGGTACTAAGAGGGGATAGAAAGAGAAGGTGGGAAGAAGGAGAGGGAAAAAAAAAAAACATTTAAAGAGGAAGAAAAGGATGAGGAAGGAGGAACACCAAAATTGAGAGAGAGAGAGAGACAGAGACAGACAGACAGACAGACAGACAGACAGACAGACAGATGGGGAGTAAGGAGGGGATGGGATAAGTTGAGAGAGAAGTGAGAGAGAGTGGTTGGGCCTCAGGGGGTTAAGTTTATGGAGGCACTGAGTGAAGGGAAAAGTGGGGGAGGAGGGGGGGAAGGGGAAGTGAGGGAGGAGGGAGGGGAAGAGGAGTGAGGGAGGAGGGCGGAAAGAGGAAAGGAAAGAGAGAGAGAGAGAAGGACGTACTAGTGAGGAAGGGAAGGAAGGAGAAGATAATGAAGGTGGAGGAAGAAAGGAAGAAGGAAATGAGGAAGAAGTGATGAAAGGGAGGAAGGGAAGTGCGAGAGGGAAAGAGGTGGAGGGAGAGGGAGGAAGGAAGGAATAGAGGAATATGAGAGAGAGAGAGAGAGAGGAGGAGGATAGAGAAGCCAAACACCCGTTACTATGACAACGGCGTCAGAGAGAGAGAGAGAGAGAGAGAGAGAGAGAGAGAGCGGCCATTTCCCTAATTCTCACATTTCTAGGAGTGTAGTGTGTCCCTTACTTTTTACTCACTCTCTCATTTTCACACTTTTACTAACTTTCTCTTAACTCTATTTTCTCTCACATTCTTTGATATTTTCATACTCGTTCTTGACTCTTATTTTTATTAATGTTCCAGTATTTACTCTGTTGTCACTCACTAGCCATTATAATTCTCTCTCTCTCTCTCTCTCTCTCTCTCACACACACACACACACACACACACACACACACACACACACACACACACACACACACACACACACACACACACACACATTCTAACATTCACAGTATGCCTCATTTTTATTACCCCTTCTCTCACAAGCTCACTCATTCACATTCATTCACTCATTCACTGATTCATGTAGTTACTCACTCAAGCTACACTCACTCATTTCCTCATCTCGTCAGTCTCTCTCTCCCTCACATTATTTAACTTTCACTCTTATTCACCCACTCTTTCTCACAACCATTCACAGTTATTCACCCTCACTCATTCATTTAACTATTACACACTCACTTTAGCTTAACAGTCATTCACTCTCTCCCATTCATTCACTTACTCTCTCACTCATTCAAACTTAACTCTCTCTCTCTCTCTCTCTCTCTCATTGTCACATTCGGTCAGCCTCACATTCATTCATTCACTCGCGCACTTGTTTTCTTACTCAAACTCTTAATTTTCCACCGTCATTCTTATATTTACTCACCTCTTCCAACTCTCATCCCTACTCACATTCACACATTCACTTATTCTATTAGTCATTCACTCAATTTCTTATGCGCGTGACCCACTCGCCCTTCAACTCCTGCCCTCCCACTCACTCACCCACTCACTCACTGGTACGCCTGGAACACTCACTCAAACTCCCCGGCCTCGCTCCCGCTCACTTGCTTATTCCGCAAACTTTCTTTTTCACTTGCTGACGTGGTTATATAATCCGACACACACACACACACACACACACACACACACACACACACACACACACACACACACACACACACTCTATTAATATTCCGTCTATATCTATCTATCTATACATCTCTCCATATCTATGCGTCTATCTCTTCTACATATCTGTCTGCCTGTCTGTATCTATCTGTCTGTCTCTGTCTGTCTTTCTGTTAGTCTGTCTATTATCTATCTCTGTACATACGAGTATACTTATATCTATATCTGCCTTCCTGTTATATAATCTTCCCTCTTCTTTCATCACCTCTTTTCTTCTATTTCCATTTCTGTTTCCTCTCACTCCCTTCCCCTTTTCTTTTCTTTTTTTTCCTCTCTGTCTCCCCCTTTGCCCCCCCCTCCTTCTTCATGTTTATATGCAGTGCGCTGAAAAGTAACCTCTCTATTGAAAACTTCTGCACTCGACTTACAAGTAGGAGGAGAGGGAGGGCGCACTGGGCCAATAACGTAAGTAATAAAAGTAGTTCTAATGGCAGTTCCAATACTTACTTACTAATAAAACTAGTAATGACGGTAGCGAAATTAACTTAGCAAAATAATGATCGTATTGGTGATGGCTGTGACGGAATTAACTTCCTTCGAAAAGTATATTGGAATGTCAGTCGGAAAATTAATAATGAAAGTATTTGCAGTGGACATAGTAAAATAAATTAACCCACCAATAAAAGCGTTTTTATTGGCAGTAGTGCAGCAGTGAAATTTGCTTCGAGGATTATTGATAAATGGATCTGTAATGGCCTTAGCAAAATCTGATGAATGGATTTGTGGTAAAGTTAGCAGAATTAAAATATTATTGGTGAGTGACAGTAACGTAAGGCAGTACGAAAACTATTACCAGTCATTTTATTTACAGTCGCACTGTTATCATCATCATCATCACCAGCAGCAGCACAGTAGCAGCAGCATCTTCCCACGCTTACGTGGGATTAACTGCACACACACATTCCAGTCCGGTAATATGAGAACGGGGGATAGCGAGAAATTAGCCTTGTTTCAGTATTGGGGAATCCGCGCTTGATTAGTGATGGTAGAAGGTAATTGCTGTAATCTTTGTTTTACACCTCAAACTTTTTTTCCTGCTATCTCTCATTCAGCCATCCATATCTCCTTTCCTTCGATCCTTCTTTCTTTTTCTTCCTTCCTTCCTTCCTTCCTTCATTCATTCATTCATTCATTTCTTCCTACCGTCTTTCATTTCTTCCTTTTTTTCGTTCCATACCAATTTTTTTTTATTGTCTTATTTCCCCCAGTCATCGCTTGTGAGGTTATGCTTTTCCATTTTTACAGCCTGCTTTTTCAGTCATCCTTTTTTACTCTCTCTCTCTCTCTCTCTCTCTCTCTCTCTCTCTCTCTCTCTCTCTCATCCTCTTTCCCTCCTTACAACGTCCACATTTCCATTCTCTCCGGTCCTCATCACCCATCCTTCCCTCCCTTCCCCTCACTTCCTCCCCACTCTCCCCTCCTTCCGCCTTCAGCTCTGCTCGTTTCCTTCCCTCCCTCCCTCCCTCCTTCCTCTCTCGTTCGTTCGTTCCTTCCTTCCCTCCTGTGCTCCATCCCTCCCTCCCGCTCTCGTTCACTCCCTCCATCCTCATTCGTAAACCTCTCAATCCCTTTCCCCTCCACCCTCACCTCTCACTTCTTTTTCTCTCCATCCTCATCCCCTCCTTCATCTTGCCCTCGCCCTTTCTCATTCTTTCTAACTCCTCACTCCCTCACTACTACCTCCCTCTTCTACCCTCTCATCTCCCTCCATCCTGAACCCTCTCCCCTCCCCTACTCTCCCTCTCCCTTCTCCACTACCCTCTTGCCCTCTTCTCCTAACCACTCGCTCTCCCTTTCTCCCCTTCACCCTCCCGTGCATTCCAGATGAAGAAGGGAGGGGGATGACTGATTGGGAGTGGAGTGAGGGCGAGCGAAAAGGAGAAAGGGAAAGGGGAGTAAGGGGGAAGGGGAGGGAGAAGGAGAAGAGAACGTGGGAAGGGGATGAAGGGACAGCGGAAAGCGTTGAATTAGGCGTGGAAATTATCATCACGAGAGAGAGAGAGAGAGAGAGAGAGAGAGAGAGAGAGAGAGAGAGAGAGAGAGAGAGAGTTGATAAAATTTCCTGGCGGCGCGGCAAGCAAGAGAGAGACGAAGAATGTTAATGAGACAGAGACAGTGAATGTGTGTAAGGGTGTTTGTGAGGATAATCATGTGTGTTTGTTAGTGCTGATGTTTGTTAGGGCTAATGAGAGTAGTTTTGTGTGATTAGGTGGAGTGGGTGATTAGAAATGATTGAGCTAATAAATGGACGGGAGTGAATGTCAGAGAGTGGTGATGTTGTTAGTGACTTAATTGAAGAAGCTAATGAGGGAGGGAAATTGATTGTTCAAGAATAAGTGAATTAACGAGTGGAGGAAAGTGGATGGGAGAATTTAGATTATTTATTTATGTATTTTGTGTATGACCGAAGTGAGATAAGGGAATAGAAGATAATCTAACTGAAGGTCTTACTAATGAGTTAGAGTGAATGACCTGAATTTTGAAAGCGGGAGGGGATATAAGGATTTACGAACATTAGGGCATTAGAACACAGAGAAGAAAAACATTAGCACGTAATCATAATATAAGGGAAATACTTACAAACCAGATGAACCATACGAAGCTGCTCATACCATCATCATCATCATCATCATCACCCCAAAGATGAAGATAGAAAAGTAACTATGTGAATCAGAACTGTATAGCAACGAGGTCCCCCCCCCCCTCCCTACTTTAAGGTCGGCAAGAAATAATCAGAACGATCACCTAGTAAAAGCTGACATGGGAATCTTATTGGATTAAAGTAAGTGGAGATATTATAAGTGAATTAAAAACATTATTAGTGAGCGAGAGTGCATAGTAAAGGGTGGGACTAAGTGGTGGATTTAGTATTTAATTAAACTGGATGAATTTTCAGGGAATGAGTAGGCCTGGTTGGAAGTGGGTGTGTGGGTGAGGTGTTGGTGGGTGTGGGCGGGGCGGGGCGGGGCGTGGTGGAAATGCTCCCTTGAGGCGCATCTCTCACCACCATTTCCAACCACGCTCGTCAGTCATCTCCCCCATCCCTTCTTCTTCCTTTTCTTCCCACTCTTCTTCTCTCCTCTGCTCCCCTCTCTTCTTAACTTTTTCCATCCTTCCCCCCCTTCACTCTATTATTTGTGACCTCTTTCCCCTCTTTTACTTCCATCCCACCGGCCTTTCGATTTATCATTTCCCCTCTTCATCCCACCTCCTCTTTCCCAGTTAACCCTCTTCCCTCTCCCCATCCTCCTTCCTTTCTCATCTCTTAACCCCTCCCCATCCACTCTCCCTCTCCTCCTCTTATTTTCTTTCATCCCTCCAACCCGTCAGTCTGTCATTTCCCCCGTCCTTTCCCCATTTCTTTCCACCTGCCCACCACCTCTCCACCACCGCTCCACCTGCCCTCCACCACTCCACCTGCCCTCCACCTCTCCACCTGCCCTCCACCTCTCCACTTGCCCTCCACCTCTCCACTTGCCCACCACCTCTCCACCTGCCCTCCGTCTCTCCACCTGCCCACCACCTCTCCACCTGCCCTCCGCCTCTCCACCTGCCCACCACCTCTCCACCTGCCCCCCACCTTCCCTCCACACCTCCGCTCCCCCGAACCTTTTGGTGAAGAAGAATGCACCAACTTTCATTTTTGTGGGTAATGTCAGAGTGTTTTATTCATCTGGTAGAAAGCCACTGCGGCAAAGGTTATAAACAGTGTGGCCGACGTATCTCAGTCTCGCTACCAGAAGTGAGTTTAGTCAGCTCAGAAGCACCCACCGTGGCCAAGGGTTTACTTTCTCCTCTCTTCTTTTCTCTTTCCTTTCCTCTCCTCTCCTCTCCTCTCCTCTCTTCTCTTCTTCTCTCCTCTCCTTCCCTCTCCTTTCATCTCCTCTCCCCACCTTTCTTGGAGATGGTTGATAATGATGATGATGATGATGATGACGACGGAGTATTGCATTCTCTCTGGTGAGTGGGAGTTGACGATGTTTTTTTTTTTCTGTATCCTTGACGAAGACTTAAATGATGATGACCCTTTTCATCTTTATTTTTTCGAACGGCAACACTCATATTCATACTTATAAGTTATCCATGGCGACGACAGCGATGATGATGATGATGATGATGATGATGATGATCTGTTTTCTTCTTCCTTGTGTGAAGCTATATTATCAGTAGTAAAGATTGTGATCCTCCTCCTCCTCCCCCTCCTCCTCCCCCTCCTCCCCCTCCTCCTCCCCCTCCTCCTCCTCCTCCTCCTCATCATCATCATCATCATTTTTTCTTTCTTTCCTCCTATCTTCTTCTTCTTTCTTTTTCTTTCTCTCCTCCTCCTCCTCCTCCTCCTCCTCCTTTCATAAATGTTTCTTCCCTCTCTCTTCTTCGCCCCACCCCTTCTATTGTCTCTTAACATTCTGCCTTTATTACTCTTGCTGTGACACGTTATAATCCACCGCTTCCTCCCCCTCCTCATATTTTCCCTGTTATTTTCTCCTTCATCCCCCTTTTTTATTACTTTTTCTTTCTTCTTTATTGTCATTCTTCGTTTAAAGGTGTTGTGTCTTCAAGCATTTCTTTAACTTTTCTTGTGTGTCTTTATTCGAACTTTCCTTCATAATTTTCTTTCTTCTCATTCCTTCCATCCCCATTATATCCTTTTTTTCTTGTTTCTTTCTTTCCCTCCTCATTTCGCACTTTTCTTTCATCTCTTTCTTTCCAGCCTTCCTCATTTAATTCTTTTCTTTCTTTTCTTCCTTTTATTCTATTCCTTTCTTTCTTTCTTTTTCAGACATCATCATGTTGTGCTAGTATAAAATGTATTGCACATGTTTACGCACGCACATAAGATATTCTACATTATTATGGTACAGGTATACTTTCGTAAAATAACTCTCTCATTCTCACATGCACACGCTTACTCACTCGCTCACTCACTCACAGCACAGCACATCACGGCACAGCACAGCACAGCACAGCACAACACAACACAACACAACTGAGCACAACAGGGCACAGCACAGCACAGCACAACTTAGCACAACGGAACACAGCACAGCACAATACAGCATAGTGCTGCAGAGCAGTACAACACAGCACGCAAAGCAATACAGCACATTACAGCATAGCACAACACAGCACAACCCAACACAACTCAGCATAGCACAACACAGCACAACACAACACAACACAACACAATACAGCACAGGACAGCACAACACAACACAACACAATACAGCACAGCACAGCACAGCACAGCACAGCACAATACAGCACAGCACAGCACAGCACAGCAACACCTCCTACCGTCCCCTTGACCCCATTCTCGGGCAGCACTGGAAGACAAATAAAAAACCAACAAAAATATCAGTTAGCAGATACTGAGTCACTCGGAAGCCAGAGCGGGTGAATTAGCAGTAAAAGGAAGATGAAAGAGGGAAAGGCAAGGGAGAGAATAAAAGAGTGATTAAGAGAGAGTAGGGTGGAGGAGATGGATCAAAGGGAGGTGGAGTTTCTTTGTAATGGAAGAGGAAGAGGAGGACGAGGAAGGAAGGGAGGAAGGAAGGAAGAGGAGGGAGACGTAGAGGAGGAAAAAGAGTAAGAGTAAGAGGAGAGACAGGAAGAATCAGAAGAGAAGGAGGAAAGGCAGAGACAGGAGGAAGACGACGACGATGAATGGGGAGAATGATAATAATAAAAGTAATAATAATAATAATAATAATAATAACTACAAGGGCGCTTAGTGGAGCCCATCTCTGCTGTCCGATAAGGGCAACGTAATTTCCAAACCACTCTTCATAATGGGTTAGGTTTTCTCATCATTGATTAGGACTTCGCAAAAAATGTTTTTCGGATCCAAAATCTGTAATACTATCCGGATCGGTCCCAAAAGTTAACTGATCGTTCCCAGGGACATAGGCTGTCAACCCACCATATTTGGTCCAAATTTCTCTTTTAGGTTTTGAGTAATCCTGCTAACAGACAAACAAACAGGGCTGAAAACATACTATCCTTGTCGGAGAGAATAATATTAGTAGTAGTAGTAGTAGTAATCCAGACCGAGGGATCGACTTGCCAAAACAGACATGGAGTGGATGTGCAAACAAGGGAGGCGATGTACAGAGGTGGACAGATATGAGGCACGCTGATGGACGGATAATAAGGGACAGACAAATGAACGGGTGGGCAAAGGGACAGACTGACAGGCAGATTGATAAAGGACGGACTGACGGGGAATGTAACAGGAAAACATAATGACAGGTGGGGATAAATTGAGGTCCGGGCAGATGATGGATGGAGGACGGACAGGCAGACTGACGATCACAGAAAGAGAGTCGAACAAAGGCACCAGCATAACCAGGTCTAAGTGAGGCAAGCACAGATAGATACTTACACGTGCACACATGATAGGCAGATAGATAATGGCACAGGAAAAGACAGAAAGACCAATTGATAGACAGAAGGAACATATGGTCAGATACTAACAGACGCAACTTGCTGGCAAATAAGTAAACAGACAGACATGAATGCAGACACAGACACATACGAAACAGACACGCAGCTCACAAGACAAAGACTCTAGACACGGTAATATGCAAATAGGTAATAGTCAATTGAAAACAGAGAAACAGACAGGCAGACAAACAGACATTTCCAGTTACCCGTATAACGAAGTAACGAATACAGGAATAACAGGGAAACTCGATAACAAAGGAAACGGTGAATGGGAGAAAACAAGTATATTAGAATGAGGGACTTTTATAAATATCGCTAATTACCCGGAAACTGATGAAGACTTAGCCAGGAAGAGACGGGGAGGTGGTAAGAGATGATGGAGAGAGAGAGAGAGAGAGAATGAATGGTGCAAGGGAAGGAAGAGGGAAGATGGGGGAAAAGGTGGAGAGTGGGAAGTAGAGGACAAGAAGAGTGGGAAATGGAGGAGCAGGAGAAGGAGGCCATGGAGTATGTCTAGAGTTTGTAAGAATACAATTCATTGGCCACATCTCCGTGAAATGGATATCGCTATTCACAACCCTTTTAGCGCGAGATCTTTCTAAGGTGAATGAAATAGCCCGTCTGTAACGAGAATACTAAAAAAAAAGACGTCATCAAGCTTGCCACCGTGCTTTGACTCTGGAAATGAAGAGATAAATGAAGTATGCTCTGAAATCATTTTCTTTCTCAAACTGATTTGAATGTCAAATATTACTCAGAGGCCAGGTTTTACTCACTCCGATATGAATCCAATATTAATACGGTAGATACTTCGATTAACAGATGAGGAAGCTGGAAGATAGATTACTGTATGTTGATGAGTTTTTGCTTCAGTTTATATGCAGGGTTGGGTAGAATTAATATTAACAGGTAGAGAAGTGAAAAGAGTAAGACAGGGTGGAAGTGAAGTTAGCAGGGGAGTGAAAGATAAAAATGGTAGATTACTAGTGGAGAAGGGAGAAAAAGTGAGCAGATGGAGAGAACACTTTAAGGAATTGTTGAACGTAGAGGATGGAAGTAATGCGAGTATAAGTGGCTGGGGAATGGCTGGGAGAAGGAGGGAGGTGAGAAGACAGGAAGAAATCAGTAGGATAGAAGTTGTGGAAGCAATGAAGAAAGTTATATCAGGGAAAGCCCCAGGAATTGATGGAGTGTGTGGTGAAATGCTGAAGCATGGGGGAGAGATAGTAGTAGAATGGATGTGGAAGATGTGCAGATTGGCCTGGGAGGAAGGTAGAGTCCCGGAGGATTGGAAGTCAGGTATAATTATTCCCTTGTACAAAGGAAAAGGGGAAAAAGAAGTTTGTGGTAATCATAGGGGCATTTGTCTTCTTAGTATAATAGGAAAAGTGTATGGTAGGATACTTATAGACAGAGTTAGAGAAAGAACAGAGAAATTAGTTGGAGAAGAACAGGGAGGCTTTAGGAAGGGAAGAGGTTGTGTAGATCAGATATTCATTCTTAGATCTTTAGTGGAAAAGTTTCTAGAGAAGGGAAAGAAGTTGTATGCGGCTTTCATGGATTTGGAGAAAGCATATGACAGGGTGGATAGACAAGGATTGTGGAAAGTGTTAAGAATATATGGAGTAGATGGGAAGTTGTTGAATGCTGTGAAGAGTATGTACGATGGTGCGAAGGCTGCAGTGCGTGTGGATGGTGAACTAAGTGAATTTTTCTCTTTGAAAGTTGGTTTGAAACAGGGATGTGTCATGTCTCCATGGTTGTTCAATCTGTACATGGATGGGGTAATAAAAGAGGTACAAGGTAGGGTAGTGGATGTTGGAGTGGCCCTGGTGAGAGAGGATAGTGTTTGGAAACTCCCTGTACTGTTGTTTGCAGATGATACTGTGTTGTTGAGTGAAGACGAAGGGGAGCTGCAAGGCTTGGTGGATGAGTTTGAGAGAGTGTGTAAGAAACGGAACCTAAAGGTGAATGTAGGGAAGAGTAAAGTGATGGTCTTTGAGAGAGGTGAAGTTAGTGAATGTACAGCGAGGTTAGATGGTGAGGAATTGGAAAATGTGAGTACGTTTAAGTATTTGGGTAGTGTGATGAGTAAGGATGGAGGTTTGGAGGGTGAAGTGCTTGAAAGGGTACAGCAGGGAAGAAAGGTTGCTGGTTCCTTGAAAGCAGTGATAAGAAACAGGGAAGTGAGCATGGAAGTGAAAAAGTTACTACATGACAGTATTGTGATACCAACTCTAACGTACGGAAGTGAAGCTTGGACATTGTTGGAAGGACACAAGTCAAGAGTGAGAGCAGTGGAAATGAGTTATTTAAGAGGAGCCTGTGGAGTCACATGGAGAGACAGGCTGACGAATGAGGATATAAAGGAGCGTTGTGGTGTGGATGTGGATGTGATAGGAAGCGTTATGAGGAACACACTGAGGTGGTTTGGCCATGTGGAGAGGATGGAGGGTGAGAGACTGACGAAGAGAGTGTATGTGAGTGAGGTGGAGGGGGGAAGAGGGAGGGGGAGGCCGAGGATGAGATGGAGGGATGGGGTGGAGAGGTATATGAGAGAGGGGGGTGTGAGTTGGGAGCAGGGCAGTGAAATGGCGGGGGACAGGGCGACTTGGAGGCGATTTGTTTGTGGCCACCCCAAATGGGATTGAGGCGTCTGGCAATAGATAGATAGATAGATAGACATTCATCGCTTGATAGCTAGTGCAACAGATGGACATACTGTAGGCTGGTGGACGGTCGTTTGGGATGGCGATGATGTGGCCGATGATGACGCTATTAATGTGCGATAAAGATGATGATTATGGAAGTGGAGATGGAGTGGATGATAAAGAAAGTGGTGGTGATATTGTTTATAAGACTGATGGTGATATTGATGAAAGTGAACCTGGCGATGAACTAATAAATATGGACAGGATGGTGGTGACAGTGAACCTGATAATGAAGTTGATAACGAAAATGAGAGTAATGGTAATGATGATAGATGGTGACGGTGAAAATGATGATGATATAGATGATAATGTTGGTGACAGTAAATGTAAAAATGATGATGATGCTGAGGCTGATAATGGTGGAGAAGTTATTATGATGAGCGTGGTAATGATGGTTGTGATGAAAGTGGTAATGATGGAAAGGATAATGGGTAAAATCTGGAACCAGTCAGGGACGGTGCCTCCCTTAATAGTCGTCTGATTGGGTGAAACGAAAGAGAGAGAGAGAGAGAGAGAGAGAGACAGACAGACAGACAGACAGACAGACAGACAGACAATGTAGTCGCAGTAGAAAAACGCGTGCACATTTGCTTCCAAAACTCTGTGCACACATTGAGGGAGATTCTCTGACATCCCAGGAAATGGGTATTGCAAAATGTTCAGTGATTCCTCTCCATGCGTAAGCCTGCTTTCATGAGGATCAGCTATATCGAATGTTTGTGATATTTCCCCGTCAATATTGTTGCCGGAAAATATTCAGATGATAAAATATTAATCTTCGGGGAACATCCAGAGAGACTTTATTTGTCATTTCTGGGAGCCCTCCAGCGCCATACTTTTTGCAATTAATATACAATATATATCTCCTGTGTTAATTCAACATTCTTTTATTAGTACCTGACCCAACCACACATCATAGATTCATAAACTATACATGTGTAACGTCCAGAATGATTGTGACAGAAGTATGCGATATACTCGTAAACAGTTGAGTGTGTTGTAGTATTAAATGGGTACAGTTATGATTGATAGGTGCCAGAAATGTAGACGAGGGAACCATCGTTGTGTGATTGCTGTTTGTAATTCTTGCGACGACGACAATGATAATTTAGACAGTAGACGAAATGGTTGTACTCAGTTACTATACAACAACAACAACAACAACTACTACTACTACTACTACTACTACTACTACTACTACTATTACTACTACTACTACTACTGATAATAATAATAATAATAATAATAAAGAAGAGTAAACATTCCCGCATAAACTAAGGACAATACTCCCTCTTCCCCTCTAACCTCCACCCCACCCCCTTACCATGGTTAAGGGCGAATCCAGGAAGAGTGTCCATTAGGCATAAATTACTGGGTTAGTGGGCCAAGATATCACCCTTAATGTCTCGTCCCTTTTGTTTTGTCTCTTCTGGATCTCTCTCTCTCTCTCTCTCTCTCTCTCTCTCTCTCTCTCTCTCTCTCTCTCTCTCTCTCTCTCTCTCTCTCTTCCATATCCTGTTTTCTTTCCTTTTTTCCCTTCCCTCAATTCTTATCCCCTCTTCTCCTTATTACCTTACTTTTTCCAGCCCGATTCTTAATGTTGTCCAATTTCTTTCCCTCTTAATCCCCGTGTTTGTCTCTCTTCTCTGTTTTTCTTCCTGTCCATTCCGATCCTTTCTTCTCCTCATGTCCGTTTTCTTTGCTTTCGTCGTTTTCTTCATTATTCCAGTTTTCTCTGAAGTTTTTTCCTCTTCTTTCATGCCATTTCTCTTATCAGTTTTCTGTTTATTTCTCCTTCTCTTCATTTTTTTTTTCAATTAATTTACATTTCTTTCCTTTAATTTCTGTTCTCGTTCCTCTTTACCTCTTTCTTATCCACGTCTTTCTTCGTGTTTTTTTTTTGTTGTTGTATATTTTCATGTTATTTTTCTCTTCCTTTCTCATCCACACTTCCATTATTAATTCAGTTGTTTCTCTTTTATTCTTCCTACTTCCTTTCTCTTATCCTCCTTTCATCTTCCTTTTTTTCTGCCAACGTACTTATCTACCTTCCTTGTTTCCTTCCATCCTTCCTTCCTCTTTTCTTTTTATATTCTAACCTAACTTCCCTCCCTCCTTTACTTTTCCTCTTTCTCTTCCCATTTTCCTTCTTTTTTATGTTCTATCCACGTACCTTCCTACCTAACTTCGTTCCTTCTTTTCCTTACCGTTCCTCCTTCCCTCATTCCTCCTTACCGTGTGTCTTCCTTACTTGTTTCTTTCATTATTTCTTTCCTCTTCTATCCTCCCTTTCTTCCTTCATTTATTCTTTTTTTGTTTTACTTTATCTATCGTCCATCCTCCATTTGCTTCTTCCCCGCCTCCTTCCTTCCTTTCCTTCTTCCCCGCCTTCTTGCTTCCTTCCTTCCGTTTTAAGCTGCTCATCCCTCTGACGTCCTTCATCCCTCCCTCCCTACTTTTACTATTCTATTTGGCAAGACAAAATGAAGGAGGGTAAGGGAGCAGGATGAAGGAGAAAGGCGTGGCGGCGATGAAGATGGGAGATGAGGGTGATGGAGATGACAGTAGAGAACGAAGAAGAAGAATGCGACGAAGAGAAAGTGAGAGTGATTTTCATGAATCTATATGAGAAGGTAAAACGACGGGAAAATAAAGTTGAAAGATGATAATGTAGATGATAATGATCTTGAGATGATGGGAGTGGAAGAAGGGAGAGTGTACAATGAAGTAAAGGGAGGCATTGTGGACAGAGTTTTACGATTCTATTTAGGAAGGAGAAGCGAAGATGAGACATGACGATGATGACGAAGATGATGGGAATGGAAGAAGGGGGAGGTGGAGGGGGGAGAGGGGAGAAGAGACGCAGAGTGGGGGTATGTTAGGTGGTTACCTCGTCTGCTGGGGTGTAAAAGGTAAGTTAGGAAGTTAAGTTATGGCGGGTACGTTACGCCTGCTTAGATCTCTGGAGCGGATACTTAACTCTTGAAGGAGGATGTTTGTGCTGGAGAGTTACTGCCTGGTTGGCTGGGTATACATAAGAGGGTTTGTGTATGGGTGTGTATACGTGTGTTGGTGTGTTTAAATAGCATGTATCGATACGTATACGTGTGTAGATGTATTGTAAATGCTATACATAGAAATGCTTCAACTTTTTGTAAGGCAGAAGCCCATATTATGTGTGTGTGTGTGTATATATATATATATATATATATATATATATATATATATATATATATAAAGTATATATATATATATATTTATATATATATATATATATATATATATATATATATATATATATATATATAGGCAATAAAAACATCCTCAGGAAAGCAGTTTTGTAGAAAAGAGCAAAACCAGCACTCGTTAGGAAAACATCATATTTATTCAGCACGACAGTTTCGGAGACAACTTTTCTCCATCGTCAGGCAATCTCCAAGTTAAAACAAACATCATGTAACAAAAGTTTAAAGCAGTTTACAAAGTTCGTCATAAAAAGAAAACACAAAACGACGTAAAAGTATTTTTAATGAAGTGAGCTGGTTATTCTAAAATAAAACCATTAACAAACTCAGGACAAAATAAAAGTAAAACCAGTAATGACATGTTTCCAACTGTTTTATATACTCTTCATTAGTATATATATATATATATATATATATATATATATATATATATATATATATATATATAATTCATCTCATCTCACGAGCCGTTTGAGTGTCCACTGCAGGACCGGCCTATTCCGAGCGAAGTGGGGACAATACAGCCAATGTATCTCTAGCAAGTGGCTTAGGCTGTCTGGCAGAGATTGTAGGGTGAGAAGTGCTTGTAAGTGTAATTGTAGTGTTGTAGTGGCTTTGGATGTGTGTGTAGTCTGTGAACCAACTGTAATCGGCCCGCGCAAGCCGACTGAGTGCAAGCATACTTTATAGTATGCAACACTGGTTCAACCACAGCACCCCTGATGTCCGCCAAGCAGTACGTGGCCAGAAGAACGCTCCCAAAGTTTATTACCCTGGCGGGGCGCGAACCCTCGTTCGTCAGTGTACGAAAACGCACATTTTACCACTGTACCACAGAGGCTTCATATATATATATATATATATATATATATATATATATATATATATATATATATATATATATATATAATAGATAGGTAGACAGATGTAGATAAAGTCAAGCAGTGTTTGTGTGTGTGTCTGTCTGTGCGTTTGTTCATTTCTCTCACGTGAACGGTAATATAGATATGGGCCTAATTCTTTTTGCATTAAGTCGGGATAAGTCCAAGAAATGTCAGAAAAATACCAAACAAAAATTCTGAGTATCGCTCGCGACGAGACGGCGCAAAATCATCGAAAATCTTGACATTCGAAAATGCCCGTCTGTGCGTTTGTTTGTTTCTTCACGCAAACGGTAATAGATATCGACCTGATTCCTTTTGCATTAGGTCTAGGTAAGTCCAGGGAATGTCAAAAAAAAAAAAAAAAGGCCATCCTGCCCGATGCGACGTTGCAAAATTGCTGGAAATCATGACACGCTAAAATGTCTATCTGAGCGTTGTTCGTTTCTTTCACGAGAACGGTGAGAGATATCGACCTAATTCATTTTGCTTTGGTCGGAATAAATCCAGGAAGTGTCAGAAAAATATCAAACAAAAATTTTGTCAGTCACGCGCGACGCGACTGCACGAAATTGTTGGACATTGCGACATGCGAAAGTAGGCGAAAATAATTTATTCGACTTTCTGGTCAGAATTTGTCATTGTGGGCTCAGAAAGGGTATGGAAACAAAGATAATGGTATTTGCAAACATTTTGTTTTGGAAAGACTATTGGTTAGTCCCGCAAATTTTTGCGGGCAAGAACTAGTGCGTGTGTGTGTGTGTGTGTGTGTGTGTGTGTGTGTGTGTGTGTGTGTGTGTAGATAGAGAAATAGATAGATAGATACGGTATATATATATATATATATATATATATATATATATATATATATATATATATATATATATATATAATATATATATATATGAATTATTCATGAATATGAATCCTGGCTATTACTAGATCATTTCATTAATATGTGTCCAACAAGGGTTATGAATGCTGAATGAGTACTCGGATATATATGTCTGTGTATCTAGAAGTTATTCTGTGGACATGTTTGAATAGCATAAATAACTGCATGTACGTACAACTGTACTTCAGTGGGTCATGGATGCTTGTTTGCAGCATATAAAATTAGCACATAAATCCTAATAGAATGGACATGAAACGTCTGTATGTGTGTGTGTACGAAACATTTACTGGGATATGTAAGCTACATTTAGGTATAGTTGTGGGGAAAGGAGAAACGGAATGGAATGTACCTCGTGAATTCGTCTCCTAAAATGATTCGAAAATGGCTAATAATATGTTTGTATGTGAATGATAAAGCGGATGACTTAATTAGTGTGGAATTATGTGAGGGAAATGAGGCCATATTTCCTCGTATTATATGATCTGTATTATATGATCTTACACTTTTAATATCATCCTTTTCTCGATAAGTTGGTCTTACCTGTGCCATGCAATTTGTCATTTTGTTATTTCTGTTTGAACTTTGTTCCTCGACTACTTTTGTTTTGTTTCCTCCTTTCCATTTGTCTGTTTTTTGTCTTTGGTTGTCTTTTTTACTACCATTTCCATTTTTTTTTTTCTTACTTTCGCCTCTCTTTTTTTATAGCTTATTTTCCCGTTTCCATATCCTCCCACTGCCATTTATCAGCTTGTTCTTGTTTCCCCTTTTTTTCTAAGTTTTTATTTCTTTCTTCTTCCTCTCCCTTTTCCTTGTTGTCTCTTTTTCAGCTGTTTCCCTTCGTCCTGTTCCTTTATTTGTTTTAAGTTTTCTTCATGTGTTCTCTTCCTCCCTCTCCCTTCTTCCTCTCACTGGCTTCTCCCTCTCTTATTGTCTCTTTATTCTCGAGTTTTATTGCTGTTATCATGACTTTCTTATTCACTGCGTCCACTCCCTCCTCCCTTTCATCCTCTCGTTTTTTTCAACTATTTTTTTTCTCCTTTTCACTTCTTGTCTTTTGTAACGTCTCTCGCTTTGTCATATGTTCGTTTGTTTTGTTTTGTTAACTTACCGTGTCTTATATTTTATTTTGTTCATTTTTCGCTTCGTTTTTTTTTTCTTCCCTAAGATTTTTTTTCTGCCACTGTCTTAATTCTCTCTTTTTTGCTGTTTTCCTACTTTTTCGTATTTTCGTGTTTCTTTGACCCCTTCCCTCTTAACTAATTTTTTATCCTCCTCCTCCTCCACCTCTTCCTCCTCCTTTTCTACACGATAAAGTTGCCCTCTTCAGATCAAAAAACGCGGCACGTCCAGGAACAGTAACCTTAACGTAAATACCCACAAAGTCAGATCACCAACTGTTCGGAACGGAATTAGAGTCTGCTATGCTAACGCACGTAGTCTACGTAACAAGTTTGAGGATTTAGAATCTCTAATTTACCTAGAAAATTATGACATCATTGGCATCACAGAGTCCTGGATTAACACATCTGACCGTGACTTTCTAGCGGAATACTCACTAACAGGGTACAATATTTTCAGCTGTGAGCGACCACATCGAGCTGGTGGCGGTGTTTTACTATATGTGAAAACTAGTCTCCATCCCCTTGTGCTATCCAAACCCAGTATTACCAACATAGATGCCAGTTATGTTCAGCTAAGTATTAATTCACACAAAATAAATATATGTCTCATCTATCGTCCGCCAGCACAGTCAACTGAGACAGATGAAAAACTTTATGATCAAATTGCGGAAATTTGTTGTCAAGAGGATAGCGTAATTTTTGGAGACTTTAATCTACCGGTAACAAAGTGGGGTGAACCACTGACGGCACACTCAGGACAAGAGCTTTATACGAATCTTCAGGAAAGCGCCCTTTCCCAACACGTAGAATACCCAACGAGAGGAAACAATATCCTAGACATCATCTTGACTACAAATGATAACCTAGTCAACAACGTTGAAATAGGACCTGAGTTTAGTTCCAGTGATCATCGAACTATACAGTTTAATATTACTACTGAAAAAGTAAAAGAAACGGAGAGCAAAGAAAAGGTCCCAGATTATCGTAGAGCTAATTTCAACAGGCTCAGAGCGCTACTTGCAACTGCAGATTGGAATCAAATGTCTGAAACCGATGACATAAACCAAGCATGGGAAATATTCACCGAAAAATTTAATGAAGTGGTAAAGTCATGTGTGCCACTACGTAACAGACGTCCAGCTGGAAATAGTAAACCAAAGTGGTGGTCCAGTGAAATAAAAAGTAACTTAATAGCCAAAAAACAGGCATACCATAAATATAAAGCTACACAAAATAATGATGATAAATTACAATACGATAATCTACGCCGCACATCGAAAAGACTTATTAAACAAAGCAAAAGAGCACTGGAGATCCACATTGCTAATACGTGCAAATCAAATCCTAAAGAATTTTACAGTTACATTAGAAAGAAAAAGGTTATGACTACATCAATAGGTCCTCTAGAAACAAACAATGGCAGACACACTGAAAATGAGGTCGAAATGGCAAACATTCTTAACGATTACTTTGCGTCTGTTTTTACAGTAGAAAACACCACCAGAAACCTACTGTTACCCACAAACCAAGCAAATAGCACAGTCCTTAGTAACTATGCTATTGATAATAATGATATCCTTTCAGCCATAAATAGTACGGACATAAACAAAACCCCTGGCCCCGATAAAATATCACCGAGAATTCTCAAAGAAGCAAAACATGAGTTACTGCTGCCACTCTCTGTCTTATTCAATAAATCATTAAGTACTGGGAAAGTTCCACGCTAATGGAAACTAGCAAATGTAACACCAATTTTCAAAAAAGGAAATGAGTCGCACCCAGGAAATTACAGACCAATCAGCTTAACATCAGTAGTGTGCAAGTTAATGGAAAAAATCATAAGAGATAAAATAGTTAATTATCTAGAAGAAAATAATATAATTAAAGACTCGCAACATGGATTCAGACATCGTCGTTCATGCTTAACTAACCTACTGGACTTCTTCCATGATGTTTACAAATCATACGACGACTCAAGAGCAGTAGATATAATTTACCTCGACTTTCAGAAAGCATTTGACACTGTCCCTCACAAGCGTCTCATGAGAAAAATAGAAGCACATGGAATAAAAGGAAAGACGCTAAAATGGTTACAAGACTGGCTGTCAGACCGAAAACAGCGAGTTGTGATAAACGGAAAGGAATCCAAATGGCATAATGTGATCAGCGGCGTTCCCCAAGGCTCAGTACTTGGACCGATACATTTATTATCTATATAAATGACATTGATGAGGGTCTAAATTGTAAAGTATCCAAATTTGCAGATGATACTAAAATAACCAGTAAAGTCACTTCAAAATTACAGTGGCAGCAGTTACAAAATGACCTTAATACTTTAGCAAGCTGGGCAGAAAAATGGCAAATGAAATTCAACACAGAAAAATGTAAAGTACTTCATATTGGAAGTAACAATGTCCATGCAAATTACAAAATGAACAATATTCAGTTATCAAGTACAGACAGTGAAAAGGATCTTGGTGTGATAATATCAAATGACCTAAAACCAAGCAAGCAGTGTACCGATGCGGTAAAAATTGCAAACAAGCTAGTGGGTTTTATTGGAAGAACTTTCGAGTTTAAATCGGAAAAAAGTCATACTTGCCTTGTACAACTCGCTAGTGCGCCCCCATCTTGAGTATTGTGTGCAATTCTGGTCTCCGTACTACAGAAAGGACATTGAAAAATTAGAGAAAATTCAGCGAAGAATCACAAAAATGGTACCACGACTTAGAAACAAACCATATGAGGAACGCCTTGAAGAACTTAAATTATTTAGCCTAACGAAGCGCAGGTTAAGAGGGGACCTTATTGAAGTTTTCAAAATCATGAAGGGATATGACAACTTAGACATGAATAAATATTTTGATATAGACCGGTCTAGTCAAACCAGAAGTAATGGCTGCAGAATCATGGGAAAACGATTCCAATCCCACGAAGCAAAATACTTCTTCTTTAACAGAGTTGTAAATATCTGGAACAGATTACCCTCAGATACCGTGAACAGTATCTCAATTGAAACATTCAAAAACAAATTAGACAAGTATTTGCACGAAAATCCTCAGCTGACTCTTTTTCTGTCCGAATAACTTGCTTTTATAGCTACGGTACATGTAAGTTCATGCCCCCTTAGTTCACAAGACACCCCGTAAACAATGTACCCGTACATAGTGTTGCGTCACGATATTATACATTTTCAATTTATTCGGTGCAAACAAAGCAATATAAGCACAGATTAGGATCTGCACAGATAACCCTGAGTTAACGGTCACTACTCTTACTTTCGACCTGTGATGGGCTGTGGATCACTGAGGGTCCCTGTTAGTCAAGTGACCACCATCGGGATTTTTTTAATGTACCATGGGTCACTGCTTCAGGATGAAACTTGTGTACTGTCCCACATGGGAGAGTTCCTTGTCTCAGTGGAGTGAACGGAGCTATTGCCTGATTGACTGCTGCCTACCTAAAAAGCGCCAGGGAAGGTTGCCGCACCACCCCTAAACATCCACTCTGTGCATTGCACATCCACACTGTGCACTGTGCAGTCCCCTTTTATCTAAGACACCCGTCCTATATACTTTTCAGTCTCCCCAGCGCAAAGAAAGCAATATAAGCACAGATTAGGAGCTGCACAGATAACCCTGAGTTAACGGTCACTACTCTTACTTTCGACCTGTGATGGGCTGTGGATCACTGAGGGTCCCTGTTAGTCAAGTGACCACCATCGGGATTTTTTTAATGTACCAGGGGTCACTGCTTCAGGATGAAACTTGTGTACTTGTCCCACATGGGAGAGTTCCTTGTCTCAGTGGAGCAAACGGAGCTAGGGCCTGATTGACTGCTGCCTACCTTAAAAGCGCCAGGCAAGGCTGCTGCACCACCCTAAACATCCACACTGTGCAGTGTGTAGCTTCCACGTTATGTCCACAGACTTCCCATTAACTCAATGTAACTGGTTTATAATGTCATGCCGCAACTATTATTTTATTTGTTTACTTTCTCTTTCAGGTTACTCCATCGGGTAGCTTATAGATAAAGTATTATAGAATGTGACTTTTCCTTTCCAGTGTTTCCTATAAAATTTCCATGTCAGTTTTTCCATGCTGCATGGTGGTTTTTCTCACTTTTTCCTGGAGGGTTTGGTGGTGGGGGGAGCCTTCTTGCTTTCCTATCCTTATCCTTCAACATGTAGAGTTAGATCTTGTAGTCATAGTTTTCTCTAACAAGCAGCCTCGAAAGGACCATAAGGTCTGTTGCTGTTTGCTTTCCTGTGTAATCCTGTGTAATCCTCCTCCTCCTCCTCCTCGCATCGTTCTTTCTTCCTCTCCCGCCATCATCACCACCGCTTCTTCCTTTCTCATGTTCCTTCTATCTTTCTTCATCCCTCCTTGCCTCTGCTTCCTTCTGTGCAAGATGCAGTGGAGAGAGAGAGAGAGAGATAATAACTCCTCCCAATCATGCCTTATCATCGTAAAGTACACTGCTTCCATTTTTTTTTTTTTCTTTCTCTGACGCACGCTTCTTTCCCCTTTTCGTTAATTGTCTTCACCTCTTCAACCAGAGGATAGAGCTGAAGGCAGTAATGAAGGCCATAGCTAACTCCATTTGTCCGAAGGTAAATGAAATGGTCTGGAAACTGCAAGAGTAAATTCCAGAAATGCATCGTCATATTGAACAGGTTAATTCTTGTTTTCACCCCTGTTTGTGTTTGCCTCTTCACTGTACTGGAGGAAGACTAATAGGGAGAGGGTTAGAAATTAGTATCATAAAATATTCGTGACAAGAACACTGATAAAAATCGTTCCGTATAATGTCTTCCAGTAAATTACAAGTTTACTAACGATAAAATTCAAATAACTTGAGAACTGCAACAAAAATACCAGCCCATAATGCCTTAATGCGTTATTCAGTGTTGTGTGTATGTTATATAAC
>NC_136982.1:28126551-28241551 GCF_032717465.1 Coenobita brevimanus
AGAGTAATGATGATAAGGATAACACTGTTGCTCTACCTATTCATCTATCGCCAGACGTTTTAATCCTGTAAAAAGTGGCCACAGGCAGATTGCCTCCACGTCGCTGTGTACTCTGCCACTTAGCCACCCTCCCTCCAACTCACACACCCCTCCCTCATATATTTCTCCACCCCATCCCTTAATCTCATCCTTGATCTCCTCCTTCCCCTCCCCCTCCTCACTCACATTCAGTGTCTTACTCTCAGCCCTTTCCATATGGCCAAATCATCTCAGAGAATTTCCCTTAATACAGTACTTTCATTCACATCCACATCAAGACCACGGCGCTCCTTTACTTCCTCATTTGTCTGTCTGTCTCTCTCCATGTAACTCCACATGCTCCTGATAAGTAACTCGTTTCCAATGCTCTCACTCTTGGCTCGTGTTGATAATAGTGATGAGGTTGATGATGATGTTGATGATAGTGATGATGATGATGTAACTAAGAAGAATAAAAATAGCAACCCAGCAGAATGATGACAACAGTGCAAAACAGCTTTATAAACAAGAATAAGAAGAATCATCTAAAAATACGAAGAGTGCTAATAATATCAGCACAACTAAAAATAATAAGAAAAGCAGGCCAAGATAATAATAATAATCATGGTAATAATAGCTCTCTTAACCCCTTCCTTGCCCCGCCCTTCAAGCCACCCCCTCTGATGACGTCACCAATGTAAACACGGCAGCTCAACCAATCCCCGCCCTCCCCTTCTCCCTAACTCCATTACACTCATCTCTTTTCTTAATGATATTTCCAGGCATTCTGAAGGCCGAATCGAGAGAGAGAGAGAGAGAGAGAGAGGTTATATACATATATGTATATAACTGTGTGTGTATACTGTATATACAGTAGGCTATGTATGTTTCTGTGAGTGCTTTGCGTATCGATACTGGGCACATATTAAACAATGTGCACCTTGAGGCCCAACAGTCTTGCTACACAAAACACATGGCGTGACACACCCTTACATATCCCTGCTTGAGCACTAATACCCGCCGTCCTTAAGAAATCCATGCTGGGGTGTTTGATTCAGTACAAATGCGGTGATATTAGTGTGGTATTAGTATGACATGTCGTTGGATGTTATGCACAGATTGTCCAGAAATTATCTTTACAATTTAAAGATGTATAAAAAATACAGAAATTCAGATAAGTTCATTGAGTTTGTGGCATATAAAGGAGAAAATATCAGAGTTTAATTTGAGTGTGCGTAATACACTTCTAGATGAGCACCCTAAGTAGCAGATGCAACTAGGCTGTCTTTTCAGGTCAGCCAGTTAGAAAATGTGTTGTTGAGGAACCCACGAACAGCCAGACCCCATTGAGTGTGAAGATGGCAGGAAGGTGTCGGTCTTGCAACTGTTATACCACAGATTTACCTCAGACGTCAAGGTAACTACTTCCTGCAGTGTTTGTGGAGATAATTTGAGGTCACCCTGTGCAGCTCTGTATATCACTTAATATTTGCCCCAGGTTAAAAACCCTAATCCGTACCCTGCCTCAGCCTGGGATCGATCTCACCTCCTTTAGGTCAGCAGTGTGTGGAGTTTCGTGTGTGTGTGTGTGTGTGTGTGTGTGTGTGTGTGTGTGTGTGTGTGTGTGTGTGTGTGTGTGTGTGTGTGTGTGTGTGTGTGTGCCCTCTTTTCCTTCGTGTATTCCCTGCTTCCTGCCTCTTGTTTTAATTCCTTTATATCTTCGTTCTCGCTCCCTCTCACCGCGTCTTCCTTATACCACCTTCCTTGACCCTGATTTCCCTTCCCTTCCCTTCCCCTCCTTCTTTTCTCATCCTACCTTCCTTCCCTCCTTCCTTTCTCCTGTCTTCGTATTTTGTTTATTCTTTTTCTTCTTTTTCCGTCTTGATACTTTGAATAATTTTTACTTTCCTTTCACCAACTACCCTTATTCCTTCCGTTCTGTCGTTCTGTTTTCCCTTTTCTCACTTTGTAACAGTTCACCTTTCCCCAATATCTTCCTCCCTCCCCCCTTCCCCCCCTCTCTCACCCCCCCTTCCCTCCATCTCCCTTTCCTTAGATGCTATTTCATCCCATTATGCTCCATTTATCCTCCCCTCTCCCTCCCGTCCCTCCATCTTCTCCCCTCTCACTCCACCCTCGCCCTCTCTCTCTGCCTCGTCCTTCCCCTTTGTCCCTCTTCTTAAATTTGGCTACTTCTTTACTCACCCTCCCATCCCCTTTCCCCTCTCCCTTTTCCTCTCTCCATCTGTTATCCCATCCTCTAACCTTGTCTTGTCTCCTCTCTAATATCTTTGCTCTCCCACTTCTTGCCTTTCGCATCTTTTCACTCTCTCCCTTCATTTCCCCTCGCCCCTTCCTTCAGCTCTTCACCCCTTCATACACTCATCCCGTCTTTCCTTTTCACTGTTTCATTCTTCCTTCTCTCATTCTTTTTCTTTCTTACTCTTTTCTTCCCTTCCTTTTCCGACTCCCTTCGCTTCTCTTCCATAAATGTCCTTTCACTTCCCTATATTCAGCATTTCTTCCTCTCACTCCCCTCTCTACTTTCCATCCACTTTCTCCTCACCCGTCGTTTCTTCTTCTATCTATATCCACTTCTTTCAGTTGTTTCTATACTTCCATTCTTCTTTTCGTACATCTTTCCTATTCTCTCCTTTCTTCGCATTTCCTCTCTTCTTTCAATCCTGTTTTTTCCCTTTCCCTTTTTCTCTCTTTTCTCTCCTCCATTTTCTCCACTCCTCTACCTTCCCGCTGCCCTTTCTCCACTCGTACTTCCAATTTTTCCTCCACTGTACCATCTGTTTCGCTTTGCATCACCTCTCTCTCTCTCTCTCTCTCTCTCTCTCTCTCTCTCTCTCTCTCTCTCTCTCTCTCTCTGTTTTGCTGATCTTTTACATATTTCCTGTCCTTACAGTTCTCTCCTCCATTTCTCTTTCACACTCTTCTCCTCTCTCTACCACCCCTTCCTTCACTTTCCTTCACTCTTCCACTCCTTTCACTCCTCTTGTCTCCTTCACTCCCCCTACTGCTCTCCCTCATTCCACTCATCTCATCTCCCTTCCAGTCTCCTTCACTCCCCCTACTGCTCTCCCTCATTCCACTCATCTCATCTCCCTTCCAATCTTCCTGTCCTTTCTACTTTCTCCCTTCCACTATCTTTCTTCTCCCATATCTCTCTCTCTCTCTCTCTCTCTCTCTCTCTCTCTCTCTCTCTCTCTCTCTCTCTCTCTCTCTCTCTCTCTCATTTTTTATCAGTGTCTCGACCCCATTCCTTCCTCTCCATTAACATTAATAACTTCAGTCGAGATATCTTCCTTTTTAATATATACAATTTTTTTTCTTTCCTCCTTCCATCTTCCTTGTCCTTAAATGGCTCTTGTTCGGTTTCTTCTTTTTCCTCTTTCCTCTTCCTTTTTTCGCGTTTCTCATCTCCCTCCTTTTGTTTTCCTTTCCACCTCTTCATTCCCTTTCTCCTTATTTCTTCCGTCACTCCCTTCTTTGTTTCCCTTTCTCCTCTCCATACTTTTTCTATCCCTTCCTTCCTTCTTTATTTTCTTCTTATTTCTTCTGTATCTTCCGTCTTCCTGCAGTCTTTCTCTGTTTTTCCCTTACCTTCCCCCTCTCCTTATTTTTATTCTCCCCTTTTTATTTCATCTTTCCCTGTCAGCTTTCTTCATCCTCTTTCTCTCTCCCCTCTATAGTCGTCCCTTCAATCTGATGACGTATATTAATGATGAAGGCCCGTATTCTCGTCGGCTGAAGAATCTCCCTAACACATTTTCTGAAGCGCTTTACTCTGCTTACTACACCATACTGTCCTCTTCTGTGATACATAAATCCTTCCAGCATCACCATACTCTGCATAAATAACGTACAAAAGGATATTAACCAGCCATATCCAAAATTAAATCGGTAAGGAAGAGGTGTTAGGGAGCTTCCTTAATCAACAAGAGTGTGAGCCTAAGATTTACTTCTCCTAGACGCTCATGGCTTAGAGGAGACTATTTTACCTTTATGGGTTAGACAGAGCCTTCATTAACACTTCCACTGACAGACTCCCTTCCCAAATGCGATAAATTCGTCTGGAGGAAGGAAGAAAAAAATAAAAATGGTCACCTGATTCTCTCTCTCTCTCTCTCTCTCTCTCTCTCTCACACACACACACACACACACACACACACACACACACACACACACACACACACACACACATCCTCTGTTCTTCCTTATATCTTCTTCCTTTTCATTTCCTGTGTAATTCATTCCTCATATTTTCCTTCCTTCTACTCGTATTTTCCTTCTCCTCTATATTGCCCATTCTCATCATCCATCCTTCGCCTCTCTCTCTCTCTCTCTCTCTCTCTCTCTCTCTCTCTCTCTCTCTCTCTCTCTCTCTCTCTCATTCGTATATGCTCGTTTTTCCTCCTCTCGTTCTCACCTCTCTCGTTTTCCTCTTTCCTTGTCTTTGGTTTTCATTGTCAGCCTCCCGTTTTGCCCATTTTCCTGTTTATATCATCAGTTCTCTTTCCGTTTTTACCTCACGACCCTCTCAGTCTATCCTCATTCTTCCTCCTCCTCCTCCTCATTAGACAGTATTCCTCATTTTTCTTCCTTATCTCCCTCCTCTCCCCCTCCCCCTTCCCAGTTCATCACCCATTCTCTTCTCATTACCACCTCTGCCCTCCTTTATTAACCCCAGCAACACCTTCCTCTCTCCCCCTCCCTCCTCTCCGTCCTATCTTCCCCTTTCTCTCCCTTCCCATCCCATCCTCTGTCCTCTCTCCCCTTCCTTTCCTACCTTCCTTCCTCTTTTCTCCTCCTCCCTCGCCTCCTTCCTCACTACCCCTCCTCCTCTTCTTCCTCTCTTCTTCCCCTCCCTCTACCTTAATCTCTTCTCCTCCCTTCCTCCCATCCTCTCTCCCCCTACTCCCTTTCTTCCTATCTCTTCCCCGTCCCCCTTTACTTTCTCTCTTCTCCCGCTCCTCTTCCACTCCTACTTCTATTCCTTTTCATTCTCTCTTCCCCTCCCCCACCTCCTTCCTCCGTCTCCCTTCTTTCCCTCCTTCCTCTGTCTCCCTTCCTTCCCTCCTTCCTTCATCTTTAATACCTCTTCATCTTTCCCTTTTCCCGACTTCGTCCTTTCCTTTCCTTCCCCTCCTTCTTCATTTCCTTCCTCCCCTCTCCTTCCTTTCTTCCCTTCCCTTCACGTCCCCTCCCTCTCCATTTCCTCTGCTATTCCGACTGCTGTTCCCCCCCCCCTTCCTGACCCCTCCCTTCCCTCCTGTGGCTTCCCTTCCTTTCCCTTCAGTTCCTTTTCTTAAGTACCTCTCCCCTAGTGTTCTTATTACCGCGCCTTCTCCCCTTCCCTCCCCTCCCCTCCCCTTCCCTACCTACCCCTCCCCTCGCCACTCCCCTCACTCTTCGTCCCACGCACATCTACCCTTCCGTTTTTATTACCCGTACTCACCTTCCTCCCCCTCCCCTCTCCCCTCCCCTCTATCATTCCCTCATCTTCCTCATTCTTCATCCTTCCGTTCTCTTTTGCTGAGTACGATTCCCCTCCCATTTTAATTACCGCCATTTCTTCTCTCCTCTTCTTCCACCTCCTCCTGTACTCTACTCTCCCTTCCCCTCCCCTCCCCTCCCCCGAATATAGATTTAGGGCGGGAGTGTGTGTGATGGAGGAGTTAAGTCACGGAGGGAGGAATAGTCTAGTGCACCCTCAAATTTCACCCTTCACTCAATTCCCCTCTACATTCATTTTTCCATCCTCCCCCCCCCTCTTCCTATCTTTCGTATTTCATTCTCGTCCTTCCTTCCTTTTCCTTTTCTTCTTTTCTTCCTTCATTGCTTCTTCCTTCCCACTCATATTTCCTCCCTTCCCTTCACTGCTTCTTCATTTCCGTTGTCCTTCCTTCTCGTCACTGCATCTTCCTTCCTTTCCTTTTTCCTTCCTTCTTTTCACTGCATCATCCTTCCTTTCTTTTTTCCTTCATTCTCCTCATTGCTTCTTTCTTCCTTCTTCTTTCTCTTATTTTTATCTCTTCCAGCTTGCTCACTCCTCTTGCCTCTTTCTCCCTTTCCTTCGTCCTTCTTATTCCTTCTTTCTCTTTCTACCACCTCCTCTTTCTTCGTTTCGTCATCTTTCTTTTTCTTCCTCTTCCTGTCCTGTTTCCTTCGTCCTTCTCTATTTCTTCTCATTTTCATGTCGTATTCCCTCCTACTTTTCCTTCTTCTTCTCCTCTCTCTCTCTCTCTCTCCTCCTTCTGTATCTTCCATTTCTTTTTCTTTTCTTTTGCTTTCCTCCTCTCCACATCCGCGTTCCTCTTTCTTCTGTCTCATTACCCTCCCCCGTTTCCCCTTTCCTTCCTCCGTCTTCTTTCCCCATCCCTCATCACCCATGCCAGTTATTCTCAGTCTCTTTTCCTCTCCCCTTCTGCCTTTATTTCTTTTATTTTTATTTTACCTCTCCTTCTCCTGCTCCTCCTTTTTCTCCCCCCTCTCTCACTCCCCCTCTCAGTGTCTCCCATTTTTTCTCATTCTGTTTCCTCTCTTTCTCTTTGCTCCACGTTTTTCTTCTTTTCTTTATCTCTCCCATCGCTCACTCTCCCTCGTCCATCACCTTCTTTCGTGTCCTGTCATTATCTCTTATTTTCTCATTACTCTCATTTCCTCCATTCTCTTTACACATCCTTTGTTATTCCCCATTTCTATGCTTTTCCTCTTTCTCTTTCCTTCGTCCCCCTTCTCCTATTTGTAGTCTTTTACAATATTCCTTTTCTTCATTGCTCTCATTTCTTTCATTTTTTTCTTCAGTGTCGTTCCCTTGTTTTTGCTGTCCTTCCCCTTTCTCCTGCCTTCTCTTTCATTTTATTCTTTTTTATCGGGTCCTCTTTATTTCCTCTCATTTTCTTTATTGTATTTTTTCATTCACGTATTTCTTCTTATTATTCCTTACTTCCTCCTTTTTTTGCTATTCTTGTTTACTTCTCAGTGACCTTCAATTTTCAAATCTATTCATCTATTTCCATTTTTCCTCTATCGTCTCCCTTTCTCTTTATCCTTTGTCATTTTCCATTTTCCTTCCCTTACCTTCACTCCACCCTTTCCTTACCGTCCAGTCTTTATCTCCTGTTACTTCCTCGTTCCTAGTCTTTATTTTCATTAACTCTGAGACCTTTTAAAATTCTCTCATACTCCTCCTCCACTTGTTTCTTTTTCTTTTGTTTACCTCTCTCAAAAATAATCTTCTCAACCTTCATATTTTCTTTCACACTTTTTTCTCACATACTATTTCCATTTTTCTCCTGTATATTTACCTCACCCCTTGCATTCCCTTCCTTCTCTTTATTTTTCTCTCTCTGTTTTCCCATTTCCTTCCCTCTCTTTACACTCCCCTCTCTTTGTTTTCCCATTTCCTTCTTTCTCTTTAGTTTTCTGTCTTTGTTTTCCCATTTCCCTCCTTTACTCTCTCTCTCTCTCTCTCTCTCTCTCTCTCTCTCTCTCTCTCTCTCTGTTTTCCCATTCCCTTCCCTCTCTTTATTCTTCTTTGTTTTCTCATTTTCTCCCCATCTGCCTCACTGCCCCCTTTCTTTACGGTGCCGTCATCATCCCTTCCCATTAGCCCCACCTAATGGGGTAATTAGGAGGGGGCCTGTTACCACCCTCAACCCCCAAGTCGCCTTTTGAAGCGATGGGAAGGGGGGTTGGGATGGGTTTTGTGGGGTTAGTTTGTCGGTTTTAAGGGGGGTTTGTGTGTGTGTGTGTGTGTGTGTGTGTGTGTGTTGTGCTTATTCCCCTTATATTCCCATTCTCACCATTTCCATGCTCCCCTTCCTCCTCTCTGCATCATAACTCCTCCCCCATCCCATTTCTCCCACCCTTCCCTATACTGCCCCTCTTCCATTTATCCTCCCTCTCACTCCCCCTTTTCTGCTTCCCACTTCTCTCTCTCTCTCTCTCTCTCTCGTCGTCTTCCTTTCATTTCCTAACACCCCATCTCTCACATCCACAGGCTTTCTCGCCCTCTCTGTTTTTTCTTCCCCACTCCCCTCCCCTGCTACTACCCACCTACAGCCTCATCTCCCCTCTTTCTCCCCCACTCTTCTTGCTCCACTTTCTTCCTCCCCCCCTCCCTCCTCCACAATAGTGGTGTGGTGCGATGGTAGAGATAACCCACGTCGCCCTGCAGTTGGCCTCCCATTCCTGCTGACCCCTGCAGCTCTGCCTCACTCTAAACCTGCCCCCCCCTCCCCCGTTCTCTCTCTCTCTCTCTTTCTCCTTCTGTGTGTGTGTGTGTGTGTGTGTGTGTGTGTGTGTGTGTGTGTGTGCGCGCGCGCTCAGTCAATACCTAAACTTGGTACGGCTCACTTATTGCTAGTGATGCCAAACAGGTTTAAAGTTGTATGAAATGGCAGCGTTCACAAACTCCGGGAAGTTGCCAATCTTCACCTGATAACGTAATTTGAAAAGTAATAACGTTTCAACTAAACTGCTAATTTTGTGTTTCCTTTATCACATTGTTCATAAGTATAATTTTATGGACATATTTATTCAGTAAGATAAGGAAAATAAGCTCTAGTATGATAAAGTTGAAGAGAACCACTAAACAGAACCAACTATACTGTCTAAACCTTGGGACAAATATTGTTCGTAGCTTAAAAGCGATTATTCACATTCCCAGCCCTGTCTTTTAATATAGCCTTAATCAGATAAAGTTTTCAGACATGTATGTCAACATATAATACAAACATGAAGTCGTTTGGCTCCAAAATATATATAGAAATCAGATGAAGATTATAATTATGCACACGCCCGCGTCAGGTTTTGTTGTTTTCCTCTTAGAAACATAGGTACTCGCGATTTCGGTTGGCGGCTTCGTCTTCGCATGACTTCGGCTTCACATTTTTTTTTTTTTAATAACTATCAGTCGGTACATTCTCTTCAGCATTTGTCAAATGAAACATTGATCTCTTTGATAACTACTGTAAATGATAAATGTTTCGCATTAAACATGCTGCAAGACTTCTAGTATTATGTGATGAATGCTTACGGACCACTTGTCGTTTATGCATTCTAGCAACTTTTCTGCAGTATTTTATGTAATAAATCATATATATATAACTGGTATAATAAACATAGATTACAGTATTGAATAATTTATATACTCTTCATCACTAAATATCATGGAAGGGATTTTAGAAAATATATGAGAGTGAGGCGGGAGTAGTTCACCGAGTTCCTAATTAAATTACCCGGCGATCACTGGCAACCTCTGAGTTTGTGAACGTTCTTATTGTGAGATTAGTTGGAGAGGTAGTAGTTGTAGCCGCAGGTGTAAATGAAATGTGAACCCATTGGACTACAGGCTTAAATTTTCCCGCAGTCCACCATCCTTCTTTGGGAGGATAGGGAGGGAGTTGAGGGACATTTATATAGCTGAGCAACTCCACAATCCAGTTATGTCAGTGTCACGACATGAAGGCATCCTTCTTCAGCACTGTAATTAAAACAAGTTGCTGCCTGGTTAATAAAGGACGGCTAAATTTGAAGTCAAAGCATACTTTGATATATGCCTGCACAGTGCAACATGCAGGTTAGTGCACGCATTTCATTATAACCGTAGCGTCTAAAAATCTAGTGTAGATTCGGTGGGCAACACAGAATTAATATGCTGTCGTGGATAATTGATTCCAGGAAACTCATTTAGTCTAAGTCATGTGTGGTTATTCCTGTTTCTATAGACCATTGAAAATACTGTAATAACCTGAGTAGGCCTCCTTGTCGGTCTCCAAACTGTATTTTTTTTTTTTTTTCAATACATTTCACAGATCAGCAATTTTGGTGTGAGGCGTCTCAGACTCATTAGATTTTCTCTGATAGTCCGTTTTTTATTCCCATCCGATCATGTTTTTATCAAGCATTGGGCAGTCAGCCCTAAAGCTTTCATACCTAACGCAGCTTAAAAGCTAACGTGATTAAACATTAAGTGGTTAATATTTATTTTTTTGTGTGTCCGACTCTGGGCATAGGCTTCACAGTCTGCTTCCAAGGCCCAGTAGAAATCCTACATACCGTACACCTCTACATGTCACCACTTCGGCGCTAACACCCACCGTCCATATTGAATACATGCTAGGGCTATCTCATACAGGACTGGTGTATTGGTATTAGCGGGGGTATTTTTACATGTCAGCGGGTCTTCTGTTAGATCAGTGAAGTCTGATTCAATGAAATTCAAATCCTTAAACTGTTCCCTGCCCCAACGGGGATTTGAACCTGGGTCCGGTAGGACTACAGTCCACCTCTGTGCCGACTGAGTCACAGCCTCTTTTGATTATGTTAATGTTATACTACCTGGTGTTTGGTGTTGTCTAAGCAGGTAAATGGTAAAGTTTACGTCTTATATTTTACGGGCTGGTGTGCTGGACTTTGGCACCAGGCATTGGATAGAAGCAAATATATTAAATTCACTGCCCAGTCAGTGTTTCTAGTGACTGTTCTGGGTCCTTGTAACTGAAGTGTACAGAATAACTGGGCCTTGAAACCTGGCAACATTGAATTAACAGCAAGAGCGAGTTCATACTCAGATTGAATAATAATAATATGCGTGTTTGTATGTATGTGTGTATGTGTATATTTTACAGGGAATGTGTGTAACCAGTGATTTCATGAAATCCCTAGGGAATTTGGGAAATAAGTTTAAATTCAGACAGGTTCATGTCGGTTAGGTTTATTTAGATTGCGGTTGGGTTAGGCTGGGATAATCTACAGTAGGTTAAATGTAGGTTAGATTAGGCAAGGTTGGTTGGGTTAAGTTAATTTATATGAATGCTTAACACAAGCGTTTATAAATTAACCTATCCTTACCTAACCTAACTAACCTGAATAACACGCTTTGACTGCGGTAGTATATTTAAGTTCAGCAGAAATCGTCAGAGTACCTTTCTTTGTCCTCAAGGATATCTTAAACTCGTCTGAATAACATACCTAAAGGAGAGAGAGAGGGGGGGGGGAGAGCGAGAGAGAAGATGAATGATAGAGATAATAATATCAATAAAAATGGGCGGGTTTGATAACTGAGACAAGAGGTACACAACAAGTGATATAGTAAATGATTGCAGGCCAGGGAATCATCGGTACAGATGCTTTTTCCAATCAGGCAGGCGACGTGGAACAGATTGCAGTCCTCCATCACGTCAGGCATCGCAGTATTGGTACACCATAGCGCACAGCAGCGTTTGTGCACACATTGGCAAAGAGTCTCAGTTTATTAGTATTTTCGGATATTAGTGTATTCAGTTTTAGTAACAACAGTAATCTTAATTCTCTAAGAAGTCTTTAACTTACCTAAGGAATAGTTTCCTAAACAAATACAAGCAAAAATGCAACCCCCTTCCCCCCCCCAAGTGTGCCGGGATTATAGTAATAAGTCAACAAAAAACATTCAGCCCCAGCACTAACAAGGTATAACCTGCACCACACTACCGATACTGTACTTCAGCACTATGTGTTGTTTCATCTGCTGTACTCGTATCTTCTGGACTGAACCGCGTTTCTTGTTACCATCCATCTTATTAGAGAGAGAGAGAGGAAGAGAGAGAGAGAGAGAGAGAGAGATCACACTTTCATGCGTCGGCCTTGCCCACCTAATGGCGGCTTTCCATGCTGCCCGATCTCTAGCAGCTTCCCTATTCCTGAGGTCACACTCTGTGACCTCGTCCCAGGCTTTTTTCGAGCAGCCTCTCGCAGCCCAACCTTCTATGTTCACATCTCATCCTCTGCACCCAGTTGTCTTCGTCCGTCCTCTCCACATGCCCAAACCATCTCATTCTACCCCTTCTCGTCACAACATACACATTTAAGTCCCATGCTACCTTTCATTTCATCATTCGCAATCCTAACTCTCCCCTCCCCCTCTGGCCTGTCATTCAGGGACGCAATACACATCCATCTAATCATGATCAGTCATCTTTGTACGTTTGGGCCTTTGAATATCCTCTTCCTTTACTGTCCAGGTCTCACTACCATACAGCATTACATTCCCAGCACATGCTGCAATCAATGGTCCCTAAGCACAGAGGGAGAGCCCCCTCAATGTTAGGAGATGCAACAGCCCCCTGAACTTCCTCCAACCACTCCTCACTGTAGTCACACCACTCCTCACTGTAGTCACACCACTCCAGCCCCACCTCCAGTACGTAACATGTTCCCCCCCAAAAAAAAAAACTTCACACATACTCGGACAATATGTATGTATAAGATCCGTCCTTTCCCATCTCTGTCTCTGCACATTGCACACACGAAGTCAGCATTATTTCGTAGCCTTCCTCAAATACCACTACATCACATACTCGTATGCACCCACTTATCACAAACACTGCACAAATTGGAGTTACTTCCCGCACCCTTGTGGCAAACACCACGTGGTACTCTCCCTCTGCTTTGACAGCACCGCCACCAGCCATAGACATCATCAGTTTTGTTTTATTCACATTTACTCTCAAACCCTTTTGCCCCCATGCAGTATCTCCACTTCCTATAAGTCTTTCATCCGCCACCCTCTCATTCTTTGTAATTAGCACCAATTAATCAGCATACAACACCTACCATGGGAGTCCAGTTTTGAAGTCACGTGAGAGAGCTTCAAGCACCTTGTTAAACATTAAGGGACTTAAAACTGTTCCCTCATGCATACCAACATTCACGGAAAACTGATCACTCAATCCTCCGTTCACTCACACCTGGGTGCGAACACCCTCGTACAGTGCCATAACCACTTTAATCAACCACTCCTCGATCCCAGCTTTCTCATTGCCCACTTCATCACCTCCCCAGGTACCCTACTAAAAGGCCTTCTCCAAATCAAGAAAAAAGACAGCTTTCTCTTCTCTCCTTTGTATTTTACCTGAAACTGTCGGATAATAGATACTGCATCAGTGATCCCTGTGCCTGGCATAAACCCAAACTGCATTTGATCAAAATTCACTCTTTCCGTATTATGCCCTCCAGCCCTTTCTCCATTACCTTCATTATTTGATTGAAAAAATTTTCACTTAAAAAATTCCTTCTTCTAGGGCATCATCCGCCCCCTCATACGCTATATATATATATATACAGTAAATCATCATCATCATAATTATCATCAGCCGTTTGAGTATCCAATGCAGGACCAGCCTATCCCAACCGAAGTCGGGACGATACAGCCAATGTATCTCTACCAAGTGGCTTAGGCTGTCTATATATATATATATATATAGAGAGAGAGAGAGAGAGAGAGAGAGAGAGAGAGAGAGAGTGTGTTTGTGTGTGTGTGTAAAAACCACCACAGTGTCTCCGTGAGGAATGTTGATAAGTACTCCACTATGCAGATTTGACTAGCTGCTTGTAGAGAGAGAGACGAGGAGGATTGGAAGGCGGAAGGATAAAATGAGAACAACGAGAAAAGAGAGAAGGAAGAAAATAGGCGAAAGAGAGAGGGGATAGCGAAAGGAAAAAGAAAGTGTAGGAAAAATAAGCTATCGTAAAGAGGAGAGAAACGTGGAAAAAATGGAACATGAGAAAGGAAACGTGAGTAAAAATGGAGAGAGAGAGAGAGAGAGAGAGAGAGAGAGAGAGAGAGAGAGAGAGAGAGAGAGAGAGAGGCACAGTCGCTTTAATTAAAAAAGTTCTGAGGAATTTCGGAAAGGGTTAGGGAGGGAGGGAGGGAGGGAGGGAGGGAAAGAGAGAGGGTGGGAGGGAGTGAGAGGTGTCAGCTGCTGGAGGAATGGAGGAGAGAGGGAGAGATGAGGAAGGTAGGGGGCATGTAGGGGAGGGAAGAGGAGAGGAGATGAAGTAAGGAGAACAGGGAGGAGAAGCGAGGAGTGGAGAGGGAGAGGAGATAAGGAAGAGAAGAGGAATGAAGAAGGAAGGAGGAGGAAGAAAACTGAAAGAGAATGAAGAGGACGCCGAAGAGAGGGGGGAAGGAGGAGTTGTGTGTGTGTGTGTGTGTGTGTGTGTGTGTGTGTGTGTGTGTGTGAGAGAGAGAGAGAGAGAGAGAGAGGGGGAAGAGGAGGAGGAGGAAAGGGGGTGAGGGAGGGGGCAGTGACATCAGGAGGGGAAGGGGTGGGGGAGAATCAGTCATTAACTTTCCCCTTCTGTCATCGATTATCTATCTCATATCCATCTATTATGCCTCCAACTTGACTCCTCCTCCTCCTGGATCTTTTTCCTCACCACCTGATAACTGTATGTGTTTGTGTGTGTGTGTGTGGTGAGTGGGGGGGGAGTTGTGTGTGTAATTTCTATTTATCTGACACCTTTTCATATCTCATATTTTGACCTTTAGTGTTAAATATAGCGTCCTCTTCATTATCTCATCTTCCTCCTCCTCCTTCTCCTCCTCCTCCTCCTCATTATCATCATCATCATCATAACTCTGCATTTTTGAAATCTGTAATATTAATTTATATTTACCCTGATATTTTGACTCCCTCAGTACTCATTACAAGCGTAAAACGTGTCCCATGGTGGTAGGTGGAGGCGCCCACCGCCTGCTTGTTTAATGTAGCGCTACTTTTCGGTTTTCTACATTAAGTGACAGCCAATTGGTTTCGTTTAACCCAGGAAACAGTTTACTGCGTTGATCGGCAATCATATAACCAAATGCCGCCTGGTGATCTAATGGATTATGGCACCCAACTGGATGGGGCCTGTAAGTGTCTGCATGCGAGGGTTGGTTGGAGTTTATTACTCAAATAATGCCGCTCAGCGACGAGCAAGGCTGGACACCCTCGCCTTCAGTGTGGAGACCGAGTAGCCCAGCCCCAGGCCCCTACGCTCCCGATGGGGCAGTAAATGACTAGGTAATGTATGTGGGTAAAGTCTGAAAGAGTACATTTTCACTCTACATATTTAACCACGATTTAACTAAGTTTAGCTCAGGAAAAGTTTCTGTTTTTGAAAGGATTAATGTTCCTCTGTATCTCATATCTCTTTTCTCATTTGTTTTCCAGGTAAGGCAGTGAGCTTCACTCGTCTTCAAGTATGTAGGTAAAAACCTGTCATGTTCTCACTGTTATTAATATTGTGTGTAATTTATAATGATTGTAGTAGTTATTGTGGCCGATGCTATTGGTTATGTTCTGTGCAGGAGTGATAAATGAATTATTATTGTTGATGGCTGTGGTAGCAAAGGAAGGCTTACACATAGAATTAACAACAACACACAAGCGTCCAAATAATCGTGGTTCCAGTTCACAGATAAAAGTTTCACTCATTTTTTTAAAGGTGTGCTGTTACAAACGCCTTGGGGTTGAAGCCTTTCCGTCGACTCCCCTACTAACCTCTTCCAACCGATGACGTATTCTTTATTTTGTTCTTACTACTTCCAGCCGATTTTGTTAAGCTCAGGAAAGACTTTGTGAGCTTGTGAAATTAGGTAAACCTGTCACTGACCCCTTCAGCTAAAGATCTCTGTCAAGATAAAAAAAAAAAAAAAATCGTCTGGAGGTAACAAGATTATCCCAATACATAACATTACCTGATTCATAGGACTGAAACAGGAGTGCAGCCTCAGTCATGTACATCTCCATACTCCATACGTGGTTTATCCATCCATTCATTCCCATCCTTAGCCATTGCTTTTTCCTCAACTTCTGTACCTCACTTTCATATTAACTTGCCATAACCAGTCACTTTCCCTTTGGTTTTCCACACCTCCTCGAACAGTCAAGCCCTCACGTATTAGACCCGTGTCACTACCTTATTCAGAGTCAGTATCTCATTAGGACCATATAATCCGAGGATCAATCAATCAATCATTTCCTGTGGCACCCCACGGGATGCATAGGGCCTCAATGAGCTCTCTCCACCAATAATTGTCTCTTGCCATCTCCTTCAGGTCCCACCAACACTCCTCTCCTGCTTCTTTTTTCATTGTCCTCAACCAGGTTTCCCTCGGCCTACCTTTACCTCTTCTTCCTCTAGCAGTCCACTCTGGCACATCCTGTATTAAACAACCTTCTTTTCTGTATATGTGCCCCAGCCATTTCCACCGAGACAGTTTCACATATTCATTCACTGGTTCCACTCTCGTAATATCCCTTACTCTTTCATTTGTAACTCTGTCTTGCCACTTTACCCCAAGAATCCTTCTCAGTATTTTATTCTCAAATCCTAATACTTTCTGATCTGTTGCAATTGTACTGTACCACGACTCATGCCCGTAAATTAAAATTGGTCTAACCATGGACTTGTAAATTTTCACTTTAGTAAGTACCGAAAGCATATTATTATTCCAAACAGATTTCAGCATTCCAACAGCTCGCCAAGCCTGTCTAATCCTCTCCTCAATTTCATTGTTTAATGATCCATTAGATGATACAATCGTTCCCAGATATTTAAAGTTTTCTGCTTTCTTCACCACATTATTCCCAATTACACAATCGATTTGGTTCTCCACGTTCATATTAATAATTTCAGTCTTTCCACAATTTATTACCAATCCCACTTTTTCTCCTTCCTCCACCAGACACTCAAGCACCCTCTGCATCTCGTGAATACTTCAGCAAATCAGTACAATATCATCAGCATAGTCCAAATCCATCAGCTTCTTATTTTCTTTCCAGTTAATTCCTGCACCTGTTCTCCTTACAACCTTTTTCATAACATAATCCATAACCAAAACAAACAACAATGGCGAAAGAACTCCTCCTTGAATCACTCCTGACCTAACTTGAAATGGATCACTCAAAGAACCACCCACCATTACCTTACAGAAAGTACCTTCATGCAGGCTTCTAATAATATTTACAAACTTTTCTGGTATACCATAGAATCTCATAATTTTCAACATAGCTCCACGTGAAACACTATCAAACGCCTTTTCAAAATCCACAAAACACATGCTAAGTGGCATTTTCATCTCATTAGCTTGTTGCATTAGATGCCTTACAATAAAAATCTGATCATTACAACCTCGACCCTTTCTAAATCCCGCTTGTTCTTCTCTTAAAATTTTATCAATTACTGGCTCTATTCTGTTCAACAAGATTTTGGAAAAGACTTTTGCAACTACAGGTGTCAAAGTTTCCCCCTCCAATTGCCACACACACTTAAATCTCCCTTTTTTGGTATTTTTATAATCACTCCATTTTTCCACTCTTCTGGAATTCCACCATTATCCCAAGCCACATTAAAAAGTTTCAAAAGCGCATTCATCAACTCGTCATTTTCCACCTTAAGCATTTCAGGGAATATTCCATCCTCACCTGGAGCCTTAAAATTCTTTAACTCCTTTATAGATTTTGCTACCTCTTCCAAAGTTATATCCCCTGTTTCTATCTGCAAATCTCTCTCGGCTGGCAAAATGTCCTCTTCAGCTGGGATTGGTCTATTTAGAACAGTTTCAAAGTGCTCTTTCCACCTTCCTTTTACATCCAAATCTTTAGTCATCAAATTACCATTTCTGTGTCGTACAGGTATTTCCTTCCTTCTCTTTTCAGTCCCAGTTAACTCCTTTATGGCCTGATACGCTGCTCTTGTGCTCTGACCGTCATTTTTACTTAATTTAATTTCTGTCTCTGTCACCTTTTCATCATATAGTCTCCTCTTATCACGTCTAACGAGTCTTTTTACTTCAGAATGTAAACTCCAGTACTTTGCTCTAAGTATTACAACTACCTGGCCATCAACATGTTGTTCTTCACTTCTTAACTTAGCCTCTTTCCTTTTCTGAATTACATTCCATGTTTCATCTGACATCCACTTTTTCCTTCTCGCTTTTCCCTTTTTCTTAATAGTAACCTTAGCACTCCCATGCAAAACCTCTTTTACCTCTCTCCACATTTGATTAATATCATTGTCTTCAGATTCCATCAAAGTCTGCAGGACTAGAAATCTGTTTCTACATTCCCACCGAAACTTTTCCCTCGTGCTCTCATCACTTCTCAGCTCATCAAAATCATAATTATTACCTCCTGTACAATTACCATTAACGTTTCTCTTAAGTTTTACTTTAATCTTTGACACAACAAGTTGATGATCACTACTTATATCTGCCCCCCACCTTACGCAAACATCTTGCAAATAACTCCTATGCCTTCTGCTAATTGCAATGTGGTCAATCTGGTTACAATATTTACCACACGGTGAAATCCAAGTAGTCTTATCCGAGGAGCATTTTTTTTTTTTTACCTTTCTGATCATCATAAATCTGTATTTCACGCGAGCCTTTGTGTTATATATTCCATCCAACTACGCACCCCCACTTGCATTTATAAACCGTTTCACTCCACCAACATATTTTTTGTGTTATCCAGCTATCTCCAGACGATGTTAATCCGCTTTTGAGAGACCTTTCGAACTGGGGGAGTTAGAGACGGTCTTCGTTAACCCATTCAGTACACGAGGTCTCCCATGAAACTGATTACAACCTTTCATTGGCAGCAATACAATATAATATACGTCATCGGACTGATAAGGTTAAGAGTTTCATTTCCATTGCTCTCACACTTGACTCCGATATTCAGTCCGTACCAAATTGTCAACCTGTTCGTTGAATTGGTCACTTTCAGGCAGTCCTATTGCAGTGTTTGCTCTCTAAGTCCTGTGTTTCATGTCAAGACCTTAGCACCATCGTCTTTTCATCCTTGAGCCACCCCACTATTCATTTCCTTTATTAGGTCTTCACGTCATAGTGTTTTTTTTTTTTATGTGTCCGACTCTGGGCATAGGCTTCACAGCCTGCTCTCAAGGCCCAGTAGCCCTCCTACATACGATACACCTCTCTGCATGTCACCACTTCGGCACTAACACCCACCGTCCATACTGAATACATGCAAGGGCTGTCTCATACAGGACTGGCGTATTGGTATTAGCGGGGTTATTTTTACATGTCTGCGGGTCCTCTAGTAGATCAGTAAAGTCTGGTTTCATGAAATTCAAATGTACCGTATATGTTTAGTTTCATGCTACTTTTCTTCCAAACACTTTTCAGTTTGGTGCCATTCTTTTTTTTTTTTTTTTTTTTTTTCTCCAGTTCCCTTCTGACTTAGTAAATTCTTCCTTGAGCAAGCACTCCCGTCATCTTTTTCTTTTTTATTCTTTTTTAGGCCTTTTGTTTCTCCAGTTTCCTTCAAACTTTGTAAATTCTTCCTTGGGCAAGCACTCCCTTCATCTCTTTCTTTTCATTCTTTTTTTTTTAAGGCCTTTTAAAAGGATATATAGAGTCAAAGATGAGATTACACCGAGAAATTTTGAGATCCAGTGTTATTATATGTTCATTAGTCATCATGCCAATTTGCACAGCTGTATGTCAGTGTCCTGCAGCTGTTTAGAGACCATCCTGCATTTCCTTGTGAATGTTGGCAATATTTAATGCTTCAACTTTTTTGTATCATTACTTCGTGAACATTAAAATCTTCCAGTTCGTCTCTCCGTTCAACAACATTTCGCACAAACGGTCACCTGTCTCTTCACACCTTCAGTCCTAACACGTGTTTTGTATTTAATTCATTGTATCGCCATACCACTTTATTCATTAAATTCTGTGGTTAGTCAAGGCAGCAAATGACTTCCTGATAAAAAGCTCCCAAAGCTGAATAAAGCTGACAAAATGAGCAAATATACTGAACTAACCAAATACGTCGTCGGATCGAAGAGGTTAGCATCCATCGCCCTCCTCTTGGTCACATCTACTTGCACACCTCGCTGCCAACACACATTTACAGGCTTCAGCCAGTGTGTAAAGATCCCGTTCAGTGTTGGCAAGCAGCTCAGCCTCATGTGTTACGGTACAGCAAATTTGAAGTATCCCATCTCTCACCAGCTGCACTTCCCTTGGCATAGCTTTTGTTTTGATGTTTTAGTAACCCCATCCAATATGTCATCATCATCATCATCATCATCATCATCATCATCATCATCATCATCATCGTCATCCAGACCAGGTAGGATGCAGAGTACCAGAAAGAACCTGAGAGAATAAGACACTAACCAGAGTTTCCTCGATTGAATAGGCCACACTTCCATTCATTCACCATTCAAGCCCCGGGAATCCTGGCTGCACTTGTAGGAAGAAAAAAATTCTCTCTCTCTCTCTCTCTCTCTCTCTCTCTCTCTCTCTCTCTCTCTCTCTCTCTCTCTCTCTCTCTCTCTCTCTCTCTCTCTCTCTCTCTCTCTCCGCCAAACGCATACCTTTGCATCATATCAAGGTCTTCGTATCACCGTTCACCTTTGTTGCTGTTATTACTATGATGCTGAAGGTGGTGATGATGGTAATGATGATTAATATTTTTAGTGTCCACCGATCACATAGGTGGAGACTGTTTTTGCTGGTATTAATATTATTCCGGCCTCAGAGTCTCGCGAAATTCCAGGAGAACCGGAGACTGCGCGAGGAATCTGAAGGGCACAGGTTATGTGCCTTGGCATGGGCCATTGCTGATAGAAATCCAAATCCTTTGTGCGCAGCGGAAGGGCATGTCAGAACGTGTCATATCTGTAGTATGTTGTGAACGAGAGAGTTGGTCGTGTCTTCTGGAGATTTCAGTGGGACCAGAGCAAGGAATCTGAATTGCCCAGGTTATGTGTCTTGGTATGGGCCATTGCTGATAGAAAAAAAAAATCCAAATCTCCCCAATGGGTTCGAGGTCATTGTAAGAAACAGTAGGTGGAGACTAGTGACTGTCCGCAGGACAGTTGCGAAGTTCTAGTTATTATTATTATTATTATTATTATTATATTATTATTATTATTATTATTATTATATTATTTATTATTATTATTATTATTATTATTATTATTGTTATTATTATTATTATTATTATTATTATTATTATTATTATTATATTATTATTATTATTATTATTATTATTATTACAACTACTACTACTACTACTACTACTAATAATAATAATAATACTATACTACTACTACTACTACTGTTAGGAAGTAAATACGTTCCTCATCCCATCCATAGGTAGGAATAAAAGGTCATGGTGATGATAGTGATAATTATTTGGTCTATTGGGGTTACAGACAACCTCCTTATACCCCACCTCACATTTGTGGATGGGAATAAAGATTGAAATGATGATGATGATGATGATGATGATGATGATGATAATGATGATGATGGTTTTTGTCGCTGGTTCTATTGTTACGACCCAGCTCTGTCCCTTAGCAGTTTGTGCGGAAGTTTTGTCATTACGGTGTACGGTAACTGTGCGGTCTCCAGGGATAGCATTCTCTTACCTTCCTTCCATCGCTCATTCCATCATTACGTCTTTCCTTCCTTTCTTTCATTCCTTGATTACTTCTTTCCTTCCTCCATTTCTTTAATTTCTTCTTTTACTTTCGTCTTTCTCATTCCTTTCGTTCCTCCCATCCATTGTGGTGTAAAGGAAGGAGGCAGTAATTCCATTCTTTCCCTTCCTTCCATCATATCGTTTCTTCTTTTCCCCTTTCCTTCCTTCCCTCCTTCCTCCCCTCACGATATACATTACTGAAGTTCGCTTCAGGGCTTCTTTCCTTCCTTCCTTTCTTCCTTCCCATTCTTTCTTCATTCTTTTCTTCTTTCTTGTCAGCTCTCCCCTTTCCCGTCGCACTCATTATTTCCATCCATCTTTCTTTTCATCATCCTTCTCTGTCCTCTCTTCCTTCCTCTCTCCTACCTTTTCGCTTCCTCTTCTGACCCCTTCTTCCCCAACTTCTACTTCTTCGCTCTCCTTCCCTTGTCTCCCACAATTACTCCTGTCAGGACTCCATATTATAATAATACAACTCTTAGATAGATAGATAGATAGAGATAGATGATAGATAGATAGATAGATAGATAGGCACTCCTTCCTCCCTCTTCCACATCAATTTTCTTCTTACACCGTTTGCCTTCCTTACTCCATTTTTGTCTTCCCCATATTCCCCTCTTCGTCACCCTCCTCCCCTACTTTCCCCTCTCCACTCTATTCTTCAGTTTTCTCTTTCCCCCTCCCCTCTCCCACTTTCTTCCCCATCCTCACCATCTTCTCTCTTGTTTTCTTTATTCTCCTCCCACCCTATCCCTGTATATCCACTTGTCTTTTCCTTTCCTGCTCTCTCTCTCTCTCTCTCTCTCTTTCTCTCTCTCCTTTCCTTCTTTCCTGCTTCTTCCTTGTCTCTTACCCCTTCCTGATGTCCTCCTCGTCCTCCTGCCCCCCCCCCCACCGCCTTCTCGCCGCACCCACCCCTCTAGGGTTACCATCAACATAACGAGAATTCGACACTCACTCCACACATTGTTGTTGGTCTTGTTCCTCTTGTTAGCCTCCTGAGGGTAATTACTATTTCCAGTGTTTTGTCTTTGTTTTTTATAAATGTTACCACCAGATACGGTCACTACTTAAACACGAAGACATCATATTTACTTCCCACTGGCTATTTCCTGACGGTTTTTTACAGCTTAAGACAGAGAGTTCGGACTGGACGTGTTTCACACCAAGGCCTTTGCTAACTTACCGTAGCTGAATGTTATCCGTTTATAGCAGCAAGAGTAACCTATAAAGGACATCTTCGGATTGAAGAGGTTAGATGTTCTCATATATATATATATATATATATATATATATATATATATATATATATATATATATATATATATATATATATATATATATATATGTTATACCGCTCTTGCGGGTTAACGCCGGTAAGCAGGAGAAAGGATTCTAATTCACTGACATTGCCCTTCAGCTCTTGTACGTAATTGTCCACACAGAACAGTTTAAACCATCCTAAACCAGGACCTGCTGATTTATAGCTTATCCCACTTGCTTCATTTCTTGCCTCATCCCAATCATTGACAGCGAGTTGCCCCTCAGTATGTCGGTTCATTCCAATTTGATCTTTTCTATAAACACATTTTTTAGTGTCCCTAATACCTTTGTCCCCTCTCCTGTCCATCTATATACTTTAGGTCACTTAATTCTAACTGCTGCTGTGTCCACCATTAAATAACTAAGACACGTCACTTCTTCCAAATCTTCCCCATTTTGACTTACTTTCAGAGCATTCTGCTCCCCACTCTCTTACATCTCATTACCTTGTTCTTTCATGCTTTCAGCCTCAGCATCCTCCATTCACAGATTTTTTTTTTTTATTTAGATGATAAATGCTAAAGTTTCCCTGTTAAGTTTGCGACTGTGATGTAACTTCCTACACTCTCCTTTCCCCTATGCAGTATCTGTACTTGTCCGTGCTAGGCCCATTGCAAAGCTGAACTTCTCCGCTAAGGAAACAAGATGTTTATAATAGCCCTTTCCTGTGTTAATTAAAGACGTATTAGGAAGGACTGTCAACTGAGGTGCCTGTGGATTTAGAAATATTGTATTGGCTGTGTGTGTGTGTGTGTGTGTGTGTGAGTGAGAGAGAGAGAGAATCTATTTATTTCATTGTAAAAAATCGACAATGCGAATATTAAAGGTAGAATACGGAAAGACGTACTCCCAGCTCTCTGTAGAAAAAGTTCCATATTTTTGATAATCCTTTGGAAGAGTTTGCGAGTTCCAGTGTCTGTTGTAGTAATCAGGATCTGGAATCACAAATATGCTCAACATTAGTCCCCCCTCCCATTTTTTTTTAAGGAAAGACAATGAAAATATAGTGCAGAATCCATACGTATGTTTTGTGCTTCATGGAAAAATTATCTTAGTTACGAGAGAGAAATGGTAGGTAGTTTGTTTATTAATCCTGAGGCGGAGGTGAGGGACTGGTAGAGAGGGTAAGTGAGGCTACGCTGGTGGTGATAGTCTGTGGCTTTGGTGGAGGGTTGCATCACCTCATTACTGCCAGTACATCACACCAGGATATATTTGTCACTACGTTGAGAGAGAGAGAGAGAGAGAGAGAGAGAGAGAGAGAGAGAGAGAGAGAGATGCTGATGGCTACCTCCACAATACATCCTGAAACTTCTTTAATTACCGTTAGGATTAAGATGGTTACAGTACTTACTTACCTTTCATCATCGTCATCATCGTCATCATCATCATCAGCAGCAGCAGCAAGGTGGTAGGTGGTGGCGATCATTATCCACTCAGCTGTTGTAGTGCTCCGTACTTTTTCTGTCACTTTTATCATTCTTTTTTTTTCTGTGTCTGCCCTCCTCTCTTCCTCTTTCTTCCATTCTTCGGGTCACTTTTTATTGTTATTATTTCCACTTCAGGTGAGTCTAAATGAGTGACAAGCCTAATGGGTGCTTATAACCCAGGAATCCATTTACAACGATGGGTGGTAACCATATAATCAAATAGCGGGGTGATATAGTACCTCCTATGGTGCCATTGTTAACTGAGTGGAGAGATGCAAATGCGGGGTTCATCTGGAAACGGACCTCCCCCCGCCCCCGCCCCTTTGCGTCTCGCTGTGGCGAATCACTGTCTGCCGTAAGGGAACTTCAGTTCATTGCACGGGACGGGGTGCTTGTCTGTTTTTGATGGGTCTGCACGGCCAAATAGACCGGGGTTACTCAACAACAACGAACTCAAAAAACAGTAGCAAGAACAGCACCACCAACAACAGCTAGAAGGAGAGTGTAGTACAGTACCTGTACCCTGCAGTTGGTCTAAGGCCAAACATCTGACCTTGCCCTGTTCCTTTGACTCATGGCTCTCCAAATCAAGTTATTCTTACCTAACCCTTAACCGATTAACCAAGTTTGGTCCAAGTCTGGTCATATGTATTTAAATGACCTTTCTTTGTGACACTGGCCTTTAACCTGTTGTTCTGTAAATAGAATGTAGGTAATCTTTGTTAAATTTTGATCCCCTCCACCAAGTTTGGTCCTGACCAAATCAAACCTACCGGTATGTGGGTAAAAGGGCGGAACCTTTGACCCTACGCTGTGACCTTCACATCTGACCTATTACTTTCAAAATTGAATCACGTCGTCCTTTCTTCTCCCTCTCACCAAGTTTGGCTTACGACTTTTTTTTTTTTTTTTCCGGACAGCAGTAACTCCTGTTCCTCTGAAGGTCCTGAATCAATGTGCAGGATTTTGGTGCAGTTCCATGTAGCTGTTTTTCCATAACCTTGCTATGAGACAGAAGGACAGACAGGCACACTGACAGATAGGAAGGCAAACCGAACCAAACACATAATCCCCTTGTCTTTTCGAGTGCTGGTGTGATAATAATAATAATAATAATAATAATAATAATAATAATTAATAATAGTAACAATAATAATAATAACGAACTGAAAAATTGTTCAAGAACACTATTGATAAGTCCCCATTATTTTACACCATCAAAAACATATAGAAGAACATCCGGACTGAGTAAAGTGAAGAAGTAATGCCGTCTCTGTGAATCCGTCAAAATATACTCTTCTGTATGTAAAATACTACTATACAGTATACCATAGATAACCTTTATAGGGACTACCAATAAAGGCCTCAAATCGGCTGAAGAAATATTGGTATTTTGTTTTACTCGTAAGTACTAAGCACCGAGTAAATCATAATAGGCCTTGATTTCAGGATTCCGGAACACACTTAGCACTGAATAAATCGTAAATAGGCATTGATTTCAGGATTCTGGAACACGTTTTATTTTTTTTTTTTCGGACCAATAGTTTCCGAGGTACAGCTATTTGAAAACTGCAAAACTTTGACCTTGGAAATGACCTTTACCCAAGGTTAAGGTTACCGATTTTTTTCGGGTTATAAGACTTTTATATGGATGTAAACATGCAAAATTTCAACCTTCTACATCAGTGTCTTTCACGTTTAATAATTTTTTTTCAAAATTACCCGTCTGCAAAAGGGTCAAAATCGGTTGAATGAAAATTAATTTTAAATTAAAAATCAATGAAAGGGACTTAGAGGGGAGGCTTTTAGGATTCTAATACAATTTTTATTTTGTCAGTAGCCCCAATAAAAGCCAAATTATAAAGGGGCCAATTTTGAAAGTTTCCGGGCTCATGTGACCTTGACCTTGAGGTCATCCATCTTGTACATGTGACCTTAGGTGGTCAAGATCTGTAAGTCCATGAAGTTTGGTGGCTCAGGCTTAATTCCTTCATGGATAGTTAGGTCACACCCAGCTCTTCCAGAGTAGTCCGATATTTTGGACCATAGGCGACCCCGGGGAATGACCTGCCGATTGGACCCATTTCCAGCACTGCACTCCAGCCATGTCCCAGGTACATCAGAATTTTACCTGTCTGTCCCAAGCATTTCTTGAGTTTGGAATCAGATTTATTTATTTATTTATTTATTTATTATATTTTTTGGAGGGGGGGGGATTCCGAATGCTATCCGGATACGTTTTGTCCTATCCAGATGAAACTTGGTCAGGTGAAGCGGCCAACCAGTCCTATAAGATGTCACAGTTTGAAGGCGTTAGGTCAGAATGTACGCGAGTGGCAGCAGTTCAGATCTCCAGGATAATAAGAAAAAGAATATTGACAAAACCAATATAAATCCCCATTATAATGGCGTTATAATAATACATAATAACGGTAGTAATAGTAGCATATGGCAGTAATAGTAGTAGTAGTAGTAGTAGTAGTAGTAGCAGTAATTATTAGTACCGAGTATTAGTATTATATTAGTGATACTATTCTCTATTGCTGTTTCTCCTCATGCTGCTGCAGCTATAGTTGACTCATATAGGTTACCTGTTGTTGTTGTTAGTGCTGTTGCTGTGGGTGTTGTTTTGACGTAAAGCTTGAGATCAAGCGTAAAAACAGAACAATGCCACCTCCTCATTAGACACGCTCCCCTCCTCCCCCCTTACCCTTCTGACATTATTGTTCTTGGGAAGGTCAGACGAAGAGGCAAGAAGGTAGGTGGGGGTAGAGGAGGTAAAGAATGAAGAAAAAGGGAAGGGAGGGATGAGAGAAGAAGACGGGAAGCAAGAAGGTAGAGGGGAGGGAGGGGAAAAGAGGGAGAGAAAGAAAGGAGGAAGAAGAGAAGAAAAATAAGAGAGGGGGAGAGGAAAAGAATGGAGTAGAGAGGAGGAGGAAGAAATGGGGAAGGCGAAGGGAGGTGTTGACGGAGAGAAGGAATGGAGAGGAGATTTTGAAAAGAAGTGAGAGACATGGAGGGGAAGCGGATGGGGAGGGAAAGTGGGGAGAGTGGGAGGTGAAGAGATGTGGTGAGGAGAGGAGAGAGCGAGAGGGGAGAAGACGAAGGGAAGAGTAGAAAAGGGTGAGGAGAATTAAGATTTGGGAAGGGAAGGGAAGGGGAGAGGAAGAGAAAGAAGAGGGAGAGAGAGGAGACAAAGAGGAGGGAATGGTGGGGTGAAGAGGACAGAGTTGGGTGCGAAAGAGAGGGGAAGTGGAGAGAGAAGGAAGCAAATGGAGAGGAGGATGAGAAAACAGAAAGGAAAGGCTGAGAAAGAAACGAAGTGTTAGGAAGGGAAGGGATAGCAGGAAAAGGAAGGCAGAGAATGGAGGGAAGTAAGGATGAGGATTAGAGGTGAGAACTGGGAGGGGAGGGAAGAAGGGAGAATTGGGAGGGGAGGGAAGAAAAGAAGGGAGAATTAAAGAGGAGAGGGAGAGAAGAGAGTTGAGAGGGCAAGCGAGGGGAAGGGCAAGGAGAAGAAAAGGGTACGACGAGGGGAGAGGGGGCTGGGAACGCAGATTTGTCTCGTTCTTTCACATGTAAGCAATGTAGCTGTTGTTTGATGCTCAATCTTTGTCGCTCAGTCCGTCTTTCCATCAAACGTTATCTCTGTCCTTGTAGCCTAATGGTGTGTGTGTGTGTGTGTGTGTGTGTGTGTGTGTGTGTGTGTGTGTGTGTGTGTGTGTGTGTGTGTGTGGATTAGTTCCCATACTTGTAAGTGGGTCATGTCTGTAAGTGATTGTATCTAAATGTTTATTTGTATATCTATGAATTCCTGTCTGTAAGTCCATATCTACACCATCTTTCTGTGTGTATATGTCTGTTTGTCGTCTCTCTGCTACTGATTTCATCAGTCGGAATTTAATGTGCACACACACACACACACACACACACACACACACACACACACACACACACACACACACATATATTATATATATATATATATATATATATATATATATATATATACATACAACCCTGCCATTACAAATAAACTACCTCCCCTGCAAGTAAGAAGGAATGTTGCCTCCCTTGCATTATTTTACAGAAATTTTTATGGCAAAAGCTCATACGAAGTTGCGTCCATGGTGCCACCTCTCCATGCCTTCCCTCGTGCTACACGGGCATCTGGTAGCGCTCATGACTGGAATGTCACTCAGCCATATTGCAGAACTTCTGCCTATCAGAATTCTTTCATTCCCCGAACTGCGTCTCTCTGGAACTCACTTCCCCAGAGTTGTTTCCCTCCAAATTTCAACCTACTGCTGTTCAAGTCTAACTGTACAGATATTTTATGAACAGAGGACACCAGTAATCTGGTGAATGGATTATTTTTTTTTATTCATTTGTTTTTCCTTCCTCCGTTCTGTTATTTAATATACATATATATATATATATATATATATATATATATATATATATATATATATATATATATATATACAGTATATCTATATCTGTATATCAATCTAATCTATCTATCTGTATATACAGTATATCTATATCTGTATATGTAATTTGCAATACTTTGGTGATAGAAACTCAGTGTACAAACAGCTAGATAAGGAGTTTATTATGAGCTCACAACAAAATAGCCTGTCCGTCTTGGCTGTCTGCTATGAACTGAACTGTGGCGCCGTCTTCCCAGGCGTGGGGTCCTGGGAAAGCGTGCTAGGTCAGCAAGTTTAGTGGGGGCATGTATGCATTGGGGGGGGACATATATACATCGGGGGTAGACATATTGTGGAGGGGGTACACTACTCCCCCGAGTAGCTGAGATGGTGTCTCCTGACACGAGGAGTTAAAGGGTGTTTGATTATAGTATGAAGACAAGGACGGGGAGGTTTGTACAAGGGATAAGTATGATACAGGGGCAGTAGGGGAGACGTGGCCATGTTGAGGGGAGGTAATTAGAAGGATATATACATAGAAGATATACAAGGATTGATAGGTATGTGTCCAGTAAGGGTCGAAGGTATTCATAGATATAATGGGGATTATACAATAATAGTTTGATACATGATAAACAAGGAGTAGATATGAGAGTTCTATTGTTGTTCTTCGTTCATTTTTTTTTTGTATTTTCTGTAGGATACACTGTCACTCAGTAATGCATTAAAGAAATACCATCATTTTCTAGTAGGCAGAGTTCTGTTCACAGTTTGGGTAATTGTCAGATGGCATTGGTAGTCACTGAATGTGAGGGCACTAAGTACGGGGAGTTTCTACGTCGTTTGTAGGGCGTACTATGCCTATAGCGACTCGGATTTCCTGGAGTCGGCGTTCCATTTTTCTGACACAACAATACACTGCACATATGATGAGTAGAAAACCTATGAAAGCGATAACCACAGGGGGAAACACAAGTGTTGGATGAACCCATGAACGGCTGAAAGCCAGAGAAAATTGATCCATAATGAAATCACTGTCATTGAGGAATGTTAGCATGCGCAAGTTAGGGGAGGTGATGGTAATGTTGGCAGATGGTAGGGTGGAAGGCATGTCGATTGGTTAAAAGATGTCATAGGAGTGTTTACGGACAGCTTGGTGATAGCGAGTGGCGTAAGTGATGACGAACTCTGATTTGACGGTACAATAGTCTGGTGCTTTGTAGAGACCACTAGCAGGGACGGATCGAACCGAAGAACCAGGACACATGATTGTGACAGAGATGGGAACAGCAAAGAAGAAGTACTGGACATGGTTGAGGTGAGCATGGTGGACCGGGAGGTCAGGAGCTGGGACAAAAGAACAGGCCGAGTAGATGGAATGGTTGCGAACTAAAGCAGACTCACAGGGCGTAGCACTGCTAGGGAAGATAGCGAAAAGGTGGGCAGCACAGAGACGAGAGGTCGGAGTAAGGGAGGAACATTTCTGGAGGTCTGTGGAAGAAAGGAAGGCAACCAAAAGATGATCATGGGAGAGGAGGAAATATTCTGAAGGAACAGATACTTGTAACAAGGAGTTGTTGAGGCAGAAAGGGAAGGGAATGATGTGGAAAAGGTTAAAGGTTATGGCAGAACGGAGAGGAATATGGACGACGACGTATGTGGTGAGAAGAGTGGCTTCGAGAACAGGATAATAATATTCAAGGGAGGAGTAGGGGAGGACTGGGGGCACGTATTCGTTACTGCACGTTTCGTCTCTGCATGTTGGAGAAGATCATTCACACTGTGTGAGGTAGGTAATTGAGACATGTCTGGGTCAGCGTTAGTGTTGTCGGGAGAGGAGGTAAGAGCCATGTCCGAAGGCTGAGATAATGTATCAGTAGACATTGAGGAATTTATGTCCTTGCTCGCAGTCAGTAAAAGAATGATCTCTGTGTTCTCAGATGATGATAGGGGTGGTTTGGGCTGGGTTGGACTTTTTGGTAGTGATAGGGACAGAGGTAATTGAAGGACTGATTTGATCGTAAGAACAGGACGGGGACTTTCCATACTGTAAACTGGGAATCCAGAAATGTCTATACTACCACAGGCAGGTAATAAGGCAATGGAGTGTTGTGCCATGGTGGAAAAACCATTAAGGGCATCTGTGAGATACTGCAAGTCATTAGTGACATGAAATTCAATTGGGATAGGGGGCAAATCTCTGTGTAGTTTGACTTCTAGGGTGACTCTTCCCTTAACCTTAAACTCTGAGCCTTTGACACCACATAGGCGAATGTCTGGTGGTTCTAGGAAACTGACGTGGTTGTGATGTAGTTGAAGAAGATGTAAGGAATTGTCGGAGATCAGATTTACTATAGATCCTGTGTCCAAGAAGAATGACGTTGGTATGTCATGACTGCATCCGAGAATGACTAAACCTGAGGATGTTATGGGACCTACATGGCGGATGGGGAGTTGGGTTTCTGGTTCTACGTGATACTGGGCCGATACGGGCGCGGCGCTTCCCCCGACTGTTGGCGGTTGAGGTAACAACATTCCTTAGTGGTGTGAGTCGTGCTTGATTTGTGGTATTTGCATTTTGGACGACGTGAGCGGGAAGGCATACGCTGTCTGGTTTGGGAGTGAGGACGTCTGTATGTACGGTCGCAACTGGATGCTCGATGTCCAGGATGACCACAGTGCCAGCAAAGAATCGAAGATTGTCTGTTCCGTCGGACGCTAGATTGATCACGACCTGCAGTAGGAGAACGATGCATGGCAGGTCTGCCGCGTGTGGTGGGACGGGAGCGAGATTGGTCTGGGGTAGTGGAGGTGTGACAGACTGAGGAGGCCAAGGGTTGGGTGGTGCCCTGACGCGTGTAGTTTGAACCGGTTCTTTCATGAATGGCTTTAGTGAACTGAATAATTTTATCTCCTGGATTGAAACCGATTTCCAAGGCTAGCTCTCGCTGTTTAGGAGTAAGCCAGTGAAGGAATCTCAGGTAACCAGTTAAGTCAGCAAAGTTGGTGAGTGAAAGCATTGGAACGCCATTATTGTCTTCTAACCATTTTGTGCCTACCAGTAATTGGAGCATCTCACTACTAGTTGCTTTCATGGCGGCGGCAGCTTCACGGAGCTTGGCATGTTGCGCTGGGACCCTCAAGTCCTCATCTAGTTGGTTTAGGATATTAATGAATCCCATGAGAGACGCGATATTTGAATGCTGGCAACAAAGGCTGATGAGTTCCGTACGAAAATCAGCAAAGGTATGAATGTTATTGAAATGTCCTGCACGGATCGCGGATCCGATGTCCGATTTGCCGTGGTGCAAGCGACCCATGAGATAGGCTACTTTGAGCGATTCATCGGTGATCTGCCTATTGTGGATTTCTGTTTCAACTTCTCTGAGGAAATCATAGACAGACCAAGTTGGGTCCTGGCCGGTAAATTTGGGATGATTGGCATCGTCGAGATAGATAGACTGTGGAGGGTTGGCCATGGCTGGAAGAGCAGAAGTGGCGGTAGGAGAGGTGTGGGAGAGAGAGAAGGTAGTGGTAGTTAAGGGCGAGCAAGAGGGGGTATGAAGGGAGGCAGGAGAGGGAACGACAGGGGAAGGAGTAGAGGAAGAAGAAGGGAGTGTAGAGGCAGGAGTAGAGGAGGAGGTATCTGGATTTACGAGTGTAGGATGGGTAGTAAGTGATTCTGCGGAAAGTGAAACGGGAGTCTCAGGTACAGGGCGGTGGTACTCTTTGCCACTTCGTAAATGAGTGATTGTGTTAGAGTCGGCAGACGGTGTATGATCAGGTGATGTTTCCGGGTCGAGAGGGCTGGTGGTAAGCGGTTGACATGGAAAGTATGACATTTAATGCGGCAATGGAAGATGAAATGATGAAGATGGATACGTAGGTGGATTTGTATAATATAACAATGAGAGAATGGAATACACGAGTAGATGTGAAAATGAATGAAGGTGCGGGGATGGATGGTTTAAATAAAAGGCGAAGGATGAGATGGATTATAAATAACGTAGGTGAAGATGAAAACGGGATAATGGAAAGGAGATGGAATATTTACAATATCCAATCTGTAGAGAAAATCGAGGATAATCTCTATAGAAAGGTAAGGTACACTATAGTTACACAGTTGAGGCGGGATTGTCGAGATGCATGACGTGCAGGTGTGGCTGGGCGGGGCGGGGCAGGGCGGCGGTGGAGAGACAGCTGGGCGGAGAGGAGAAGAGACGCTGCGATGAGTCACCGGCAGGGAGTGGCGGTCCTAGGAGGCTCACGTAATTCAGACCACATGTGGGTGAAGGCAGGGCGTGGCGGTGATGGGGCCGGTGGTGGGTTGTGAGGGCAGATGTTGGTTCAGTGCAGGTGTAGAGCTGTTGAGTTGCAAATGCAGAGAATGGCGGTGGGCAGACAGTGATAAGTGGCACCGTGGGGGCAGGAGTTATGATGAGTTCGGAACAAGTGCTGGGAACAGGTGCAACAGGTGCATAGGTCGGCGATGGTGACACTTGCGGTCAGGAACAAGGTGTGTGGGTGGGGTTGTGTGAGAGGTGAGCACTGGTGAGAGAAATTGTACACTCGGAAAGCACAGCCAGGTATTACACCACTAGAGGCACTGAGGAGGGGTGAGGCTGGGAGATGCGAGACGTCGTGTATCTGTTGGTGTCACGAAAAATCGGAGGAGGCGGTCAGAATCTGATGGTTCGAAACACCGCTGCTACCAGATGTAATTTGCAATACTTTGGTGATAGAAACTCCGTGTACAAACAGCTAGATAAGGGGTTTATTACGAGCTCACAACAAAATAGCCTGTCCGTCTTGGCTGTCTGCTATGAACTGAACTGTGGCGCCGTCTTCCCAGGCGTGGGGTCCTGGGAAAGCGTGCTAGGTCAGCAAGTTTAGTGGGGGCATGTATGCATTGGGGGGTGGGACATACATACATCGGGGGTAGACATATTGTGGAGGGGGTACATATATCTATCTATCTGTCTATCTCTATCCATCTCTATCTATATCTTTATATATATATATATATATATATATTTTTTGAGGAAGAAGGAACCAAAGGCAATGAGCCCGCAGACCTGTTCCTTCCAAGAGAAAAACAAAATACAAGAGAGAGCCAAATTCAAGATCCATTCATTTCGAGATGCCTGGACACACTGCGTTTGAAAGGCTTCAGATCATAAGAAGCAGGAAATACAGACAGAGGGAGACAGTTCCAGAGTTGACCTGTTGCATAAATGAAGGACTGGGAGTAACGGTTAACTCTTGCATTAGAGAGTTGGACAGAAAAGGGGTGAGAGTTTGCTGCTAGACGGGTGCTACGCGCCCGTCGTAGAGGTGGAGGAATGCATGCAGACAGTTCAGAGGAACAGTGACCATTGAAGTAGCGATAGAAAAGAGATAAAGATGCAACAGTGCGGCGAAGAGACAGATGTTGAAGGGAGTCAGTAAGAGGAGGAGAGTTAATGAGACGAAAAGCCTTTGACTCCACCCTATTGAGAAGAGCTGTATGTGGGGAGCCTCCCCACACACGAGAGTTGTACTCCACGCAGGGGCAGATAAAACCTCTGTATGGAGTCAACAGTTGTGGAGGGGTAAAGAAGGAACAGAGTCGGCTTAGCACACCCAACCTCTTGGAAGCAGATTTTACAAGAGATGTAAAATGATCTTTCAAAGATAAGTCCCGAGTAAATGAAACCCCAAGCTTGTTCAACGATGATGCAGGATTAAGCTGAATATTATTAAACATTAGTGGGTATACCTGTGGAAGATTTTGTTGGGTTGATAGGTGCAAAAACTGAGTCTTTGATGCATTAAAAACAACGAAATTATTTTTACCCCAGTCAGAGATACGAGCCAAGTCAGACATTAGGTGTGCCATAGCCTCATCCCTTGTTTGTTGAAGTAACTGCTGAGATGGACGTTGTGGGAATCGAATGGAAAGGTGAAAGGTGGAGTCATCAGCGTATGAGTGGATAGGGTTAGATGTACAGCTTAGAAGGTCACTGATGAATTAAAGAAAGAGAGTTGGTGATAGGACAGAGCCCTGAGGAACAACACTGTTAATAGATCTAGGAGAAGAACGATGGCCGTCTACAACAGCGGCTATAGAACGACCAGAAAGGCAGCTAGAGATGAAGGCACAGATACGAGTAGAAGGATAGAAACCATAAGAGGGCAGTTTGGAAATTAAAGATTTAAGCCAGACTCGATCGAAAGCTTTTGAGATGTCAAATGCAATGACAAAGCTTTCGCCAAAGTCCCGAAAGGAGGATGACCAGGAGTCTGAAAGGTAGGTGAGAAGATCGCCTGTGGAGCGTCCCTGACGGAACCCATACTGACGATCAGAAAGATGGTTGTGATAGAAAAGATGCTTTAAAATTTTTCTATTAAGAATAGACTCGAAAACTTTTGAGATACAGGATGTTAAAGCAGTTGGACGATAGTTAGAGGGGTTGGGAATGGTCACCCTTCATTGGGGCTGGCTGAATGAGAGCAAACTTCCAGCAAGAAGGAAAGGTACAAGTTGATAGACAAAGGCGAAAGAGTTTGCCTGGGCAGGGTGTAAGCACAGAAGCACAGTTCTTGAGAACAACAGGAGGGACTCCATCAGGCCCATATGCCTTATTAGTATTGAGGCCTGTGATGGCAGAAAATACATCAGCTGAAGAAATTTTAATGTCAGCCATGAGGAAGTCAGAGGGGGGAAGTGATGGAGGAACAGCACCGGAATCGTCTAAGGTGGAATTGGAGGAGAAAGTCTGAGCAAAGAGATGTGCTTTATCAGTAGAAGAAATAGCTACAGAGCCATCAGAGTAGAAAGAGTGGGGAAGGATGATGAGGTAAAGTTGTTAGAAAGGTTTTTGGCAAGGTGCCAGAAGGAGCGGGAAGAATTTGAGTTAGAGAGTTGAGAGCATTTTGTATGGATGAAATTATTTTTAGCAGAGCGAAGAACAGACTTAGCTCTCTCTCTCTCTCGCTCTCTTTCTATATATATCATCATCAGCCGTTGAGGTCCTCTGCAGGACCGGCCTATCTCTACCAAAGCAAGGACGATACAACCAATGTATCTCTACCCATTGGCTTAGGCTGTCTGGTAGAGACTGTATGCAGGGTAAGAAGTGCTTGTGAGTGTGATTGTTGTGTTGTAGTGGCTTTGAATGTGTGTGTAGTCTGTGAACCAAGTGTAATCGGCCAGCCTTAAGCCGATTGGGTGCAAACATACTATGGTCCTTTCGCAGCAAGAAGTCCGTTCAGGGTATGGCAGAAGTTGGGATTTCCCCGAGTGCGACGTTGCCAATTTGATCACCAATTATCGGATTATCACTGTTCCCCTTCTCTCTCTCTCTCTCTCTCTCTCTCTATTTATATATATGTATATTGTATATATTATTTATTTTCAACTTTTTTTCCACACCACCTATGAGGTAAAAGTCTAGGCACGTTTTATTTTTAAGAGGTTTCCCCTGTAGTCCTAATCCTCTCTATGACCCTGGGTCCCTCGCCGACCTCGGCGTGGCAACGTGGGAAAAAAGCGCTGCCACGTGTCATAGAATTCATTCAAATCGTTGTTATAATTCTAAAAAGTGATACTCAGTGTACTATAGAGCTTCCTTTATTATAAACACAATATAAAAAATAATTTCAAATAACACATAGATGGGAAATAAGAGAAAGAGAGGCATGTACTACGGTTGATTTGGCAGAATTGCTAGAGGTGATTCACCAGGTGGGCCCCACCCTGAACGGACTTCTTGCGGTGAAAGGACCATAGTATGCGACACTGGTTCAACCACAGCACCCCTTGTGTCCTCCAAAGTAGCAAGTGGCTTGGTGAACGCTTCCCAAAGTTTTTACAACTATGGCGGGAGGCGAACCCACGCTCACCCGCGTGCGAAACGCACACTCTACCACTGTACCACAGAGGCTCCATATATATATATATATATATATATATATATATATATTTTGTTACGGAACAGAGAAAGATAACGTACACTTTAAGTGAGAATACTAAGAGTCACTACTGTCCCTTACGTAAAGTTCCAGGTTCAAAACAAAAGAGTTAGGTAAAATTACAAGTTAAAGTTTCATGCTCAAACTAACAACAAAACATTCAGGACTCATAAGGATAATGTAATGGCAAAAAACAGGTTAAATATATGGCTAACTGCAATAGCCTCTATTAACACGAAATTAGCAAGAGTAAATTTATCTGTCAGCCCTGATAAAATAAAAATACACAAGGTAATGCTCAGTTAATGCAAGATAAATAATTACAGATACAAAATATTATCAATAATTGTCTGATATGAAACTTTACATTAATCACAAAAGAACCTTACTAGGCCTACAAATTAAACTTATGCTATACAGTACAAGAACAAAATGCAACAACACTTATACTCAAATTACACACAGCTGCTAGATGTTTGGAGATTTCTTGAGCACTCACAATAATAATATCTGCACAGGGGAGGAGAGATGTGAACAAAATGAGGAGTAGATCTAAGTGGCAATGATGCAGAGACTGAGCTCATTATATAGGGGCCAGGAGAGCTTGATACAACTTGTAAGAAGGACGCGCAAATGAAGCGATGGGGACAGAGAGTTGACAATCCCGCTCTGAATAACAGAGAGAACGACTTACTCTACTATAACGGTAGAAGGGGGGGACTGAGGCAGAACACGCTCGTGATCAAACATGCAGCATACTGTGCGTTAAAATTACACAAAGGATGATGAAATCATAGGCTATGTAACAATATATATATATATATATATATATATATATATATATATATATATATATATGCGTAAACTTAGCTTCACCGTGAAATGTACCATATGCAAATTGACCACAGAAATGAAAATAGGTATAGTAAGTACTTTCGTCTATTACACCTTCAGACAAAGTGACACAGTGACATTAGGGTGGAGGGCTTATATACACACCTGCAGTAGGTCAAAACGTGAAATCCTCCCTTTGTTCTGTGTGCCACTCCCTGCTGCAGATGCGTTTATAATCCCTCCACACTTATGGCTCTGTGTCACTTCGTCTGAAGATGTAATATACCAAAGTATTTACCGTCTCTGTCACTTCTCCTGTTGTCAGTTTGCACATAAATAACTCTCTCTCTCTCTCTCTCTCTCTCTCATATATATATATATATATATATATATATATATATATATATATATATATATATATATATATATATATAAAATCTCATCAGCCGTTTGAGTGTCCACTGCAGGACCGGCCTATCCCTATGGAAGTGGGGATGATACAGCCAATGTATCTCTATCAAGCGGCTTAGGCTGTCTGGTAGAGATTGTATGTAGGGTGAGAAGTGCTGGTAAGTGTAATTGTTGTGTTGGAGTGGCTTTGGATGTGTGTGTGTAGTCTGTGAACCAAGTGTAATCGGCCCGCGCAGGCCGACTGGGTGCAAGCATACTTTAGTATGCGACACTGGTTCAACCACAGCACCCCTTGTGTCCGCCAATGCAGTACGTGGCCAAAAGAACGCTCCCAAAGTTTATTACCCTGGTGAGGTGCGAACCCTCGTTCTTCAGTGTACGAACACGCACACTTTACCACTGTACCACAGAGGCTGCATATATATATATATATATATATATATATATATATATATATATATATATATATATATATATATATATATAACGTTTAAAAATCCTGATTTGTATCAACTATGTCAGTCCGTGCCATGTCTGTCTGTCAGTCAGTCAGTCTGTATATCTGCATCTGTGTCTGCCTGTCTGTATTTGTATCTACCTATCTACATCGTTCTGTCTTACTTTAGGTATATATAGATTTGTTTTGTATCTGTGTTTCGTGTTTACATATTTACGCTGATGTCCCTATACTTACTTTTGTCTGTCGCTGTGTTTCAGTCCCTTTGATATTTTTCAGATGTCCATCGGGCCTGCCTTCCGTCTGTTATGATGTTTTATCCCTTTTGCTTCTGACATAAACGTATTGTTTTAGTCTTTTGAGACTGGTTTATTTAGCACATGAGAGACATCGAATCTGTGCTCTGGTGAGATGCTTAAAGTTGTCTGGTTGTTTAGTAAATAAAGAGAGGTATCATGGTACTGACAGGATTAATTATTTACCTTTGGCTTCCACCTACTTCAGTTGTGCCTGATTTTTAATCTATATTACATTTTATCTGTTTATGCCTTCTTTGGCTGACTTCCTCCCCAGTGATTTTCTTGTATCTGTTTTTCGTCTTAGCCTGTTTTTGTATGTTTTAATATTGGCCATCCTTTGCTATTCCTTCCCATTTTCTTCTTTTCTTTCATTTTCTTCCCTCGATCTTTTGTTTGCACCTTCCTTTAATCCTTCCTTTTTTTTTTTTTTTTTTTTTTTTTTTTTTAATCTGCCCCCACCCTTTGGTTTTTAATTCTTATCCAGTCCTTCCCTCATTCCTCTCTCGCCTCCTTCATTTTTCCCTAATGCCCTCCCCTTCTTTCCTGCTCCTCCTCACCTTCACTACTTTCTTCCACCCCCCTACCACTTCATCACTCTCACATCCATTCCTCCTCCCCAGCTATCCTCCCTTCATTCCCTGATCTCTTCCTCCTCATCCTCACCTCTCCCGTCCTTCATCATCCTCACATCCCTTCCTAAGCCTCATTTCCTTCATCCCCTCACGCCCATTTTCGTTCTCACATCCCTTCTCCACCCTCTTCCTCTTCCCTTGTCCCCTAACCCATCCTCTACACCCTTATCTTACCCGTTCTCACCCCCTCTCCTCCAGACGCCGGGAGTGTGGCAAGGAATTCAATATCTTGGCCGCCCCCTTGACGAGATTGTAATTTAAACCTCTTATTGCACTTCTCCGCCAACTGCGCTCCACTACATTTTTCTTTCTCTGCCTGTTCTTTCGTCTTTGCATTTTTCTCTAAAAACATATGCTACCGCTAAGGGGAGAGCACCTGATCATCATTGCCTAAAATGGCTGAACTGAGTAGACCGGCCCCGAACTTTTATGCTCCGGATTGGGCAGTAAAGGGCTGAATGATGGATGTATTATTTCCATTTTGTCTCAAACAGTTCCTCTAATTTGTCTTCCATTTTTATCTGTGTATCGTCTTTCTTGTCATCAGCTGCACCCCTGACTGCCTTCACGTGTTTTGTACCCCTGACTTCACTTGTCTTCCTGCCCGAAATCCATCCTGTACACCTGTCACTGCACCACACCCAGATGTTACCCCTTCACTACGAGAACTGTCCCTTCAACGGAAAAAAATCTCCGGCGGAATCAAGAATAATAACAAAGAAGTCATTGTGGTACAGGTAAAGAGAGAGAGGGGGAGTAGGACAAACACCAGTCAACTCTTATCTGTAGTGCTCATCCGCGTATCTAAGATTTTTGAGTCTGGCGGTTACTCACCCTACGCCTTGAGATACTGGGCTGCTGCAGTATCCACCTTACCACATTCCACCCCCCCCCCGCCATCAGGTGTTGCCTAGGTACTCATTTTGCCCACCAGTTCTCAGAGGCCTGGGTGGAGCGGCGGCACCTGCCTGCACCAGGACTAATTTTAAATAATTCAACACGTTTTAACCTTGGAATTTCGACTGCTCTTCTGTTTTATTAGCGTGCATAATCTGGTCAGAGTCTCCGTATCTGTTACATACGGGGTAAGGGGAAAAATTTACCACCATTTTTTTTTACGAAAACATAATTAGAGTTGGTCCATCTGCTTCTGAAATTTTGCACCTAGGTAGTAGAGGCCGAGACACATCGAATCGAGCCGGGCCAATATGAGCAAGTCGAGCACTTATCAAGCACACTGAAAGTTATACACAAGGACAGATAAAACAGACGTTCATGATAAGCATGACACGAATTTAGTCTGCCTGAGTGAATTCAAGCCATGTTGTATATCTATCTGTACATCTGTGTGTTTATATGTCTGTCTGTCTATCTTTCTAAAGATACATAAATAGATAGGTATAGATAGACATAGATGGGTAGGTAGGTAGAGAGAGAGAGAGAGAGAGAGAGAAGTATTTAGATAATACTAATGAAAAGATGTCAGGTTTTTCAGACAAAGTACTTTGCCAGGAGTGCCCATTCCCACATTCGACCTTACCTCGTTTTAACTATATCATAAAGGACTATATATTGTACGAAAGAGATTTCTGAACTGAAGGGGTAAGATTTAGTTCTAACCTTCATTTTCCAGCCTTCTCCCTTATTGCCAAACACATTTACTAAGCTAAAGAAAAACGTCTGGAGGTGACAACGGCGTGTACTGATGACGTCCTCTGGTGAGTGGGATTGATACCATGAAGCCCCGAGAGAGAGAGAGAGAGAGAGAGAGAGAGAGAGAGTAGATTGATTATATTGGAAGATATATATTAAATGGCCGGGAGAAATTAATATAGATTGTCTTTAATGGGTCAGACCGTGCGTTGATAAAATATGGGAATTGCAATTGGATTTTGGTAGTTTTCTTATTTATGTATTATTATTCAAAGGATTTATTTATAAGGTGAGTTCCTGTGGTGGCTGTCTTAGTTTAACGCACACGCACGCACACACCGTCTCTCTCTCTCTCTCTCTCTCACACACACACACACACACACACACACACACACACACACACACACACACACACACACACACACACACACACACACACACACACACACACACACACACACACACACACACACACACACACACACACACACACACACACACATCCCTTCCTTTCGCCTCCCCACTCTCTTCTTCCATCTCATTTTTCATTTCCCTCTTCCATCCTTCTCACCGCATCATCATTTCCTTTCCCTTTCTTTTCTTCCCGTCCTTCTGCCTTCTCGTCCTCGCTTCCTTCTTCTCTCCCCCTCTACTTCCTTCCCTCTTCCTTCTCTTCCTCTTCTCCCTCTCCTATCGACCCCCCAACATCATCGCAGGCCAGTAGCTGTTGAGTACCGTACATGTGCACCCCGTCCTTCACCCCCCCCACACACACACACATATTATAGGAGGATGTAATCCTTCAAGACCAGTGGGTGATACGCAATAACAGTACCATAGACTACACACACACACACACACACACACACACACACACACACACACACAATTAAAGAGGATATGTGTGTGTGTGTGTGTGTGTGTGTGTGTGTGTGTGTGTGTGTGTGTGTGTGTGTTTCCTGAGCGTGTGCGTGTTTACTGAAAGTTAGCGTGTTTTGCGAGTCTGCTTGTGCTTAGAGAGAGAGAGAGAGAGAGAGAGAGAGTTTAGCAAAGGCACGTTACAGGGATGCCCATAGAGGTGAGACTGAAGGAGAGAAGAGGAAGAGGAAGAGAATAAAAAATAAACTGGGACTGGAAGGTCGAGATTGAAAGAGGAAGAGGAGGAATCAAGGTAACTAGGAGAAATTGGAGATGAAAGGGAAAGTGGAAAAAACAATAAAGGAAGAGAGGACAGGTAGAGAGGGCATAGAAGGAAAGAGAGGAGGAAACATGATTAGAGAGAGGGGGGGGAGGGAATGAGAGAAAGAAGTAGATAAAACCCAAGTTGGAGGAAATCAAAGGACTATAAAACGGAGTGTGGGGAAAAGGAAAAGAGAGGGAAAGGGAGATGCAGGAGAGAGGCAGGGAACGAGAAGAAGAGGGGAAGAGAAAGAAAAAAAAAACGGAAGGAAAGGTAAAGTTGAAAAGGAGATGCGAGGAAAAAAAGATAAATGGAAAGAAAGAATAATATACCTACTCATTCATGATAACTCACAGAGGCGCTTAGTGGATATAGGGTTTGGCCTCAGTGTTCATTAGTATGATTAGCAAATTACAAAATATCATGAATATGAGTTATATATGTAGAAAAGACTAACACTCTCTCCGAGGCTGTACTTCAAAATTATCAGAGTCTGGGCAGTTACCCAATGTCTTTGTCAGATAATCATTGTGTATGCAATAAATGCTTAAACATTTTTATAAATTTTGTAATGAAGGGATCTCTCAATTCCTAGATATTTTTACACTGCATTACATACTTGTTAGCGCTACACTGTGATAGCAAGGTTTGCAGGCAGAGGTTATGCTTGGTATCTACACTTACACGTTGTTTACTTGCCATAGGTGTTTGTTATGTAATATACGCTTGGCAGTAGCTTAGTGACACCGAGGAGTTTGCGGACTGTGTGACAACCTATAGATGTTAGACTGTTGCTTGGTGGTCGTGTGGTTAGAACGCTCCAGCCGAAGTGACGGCCTTGCGTAGGGTCGATCCCCAGAAAGTGACTGTAGGATTGTCGATATGTAATGCCATCAAGGGAAGTAGACTGGCCATAGGATTGTCGATATGTAATGCCATCAAGGGAAGTAGACCGGTCATGCACCCTCAAATTTACTATGGGTGACAACATTATCGGTGTACAATATGCGTAGAACATTTGGGAACACAGAACGAAGGTCACTGAAATATTAGCGTCCGACCTGCTACACATTGGTAGCCCTGATGTCGGGAGGCGTCGTATACGCCAGCTAGCAATATCCTCTTGCAGACATATAGCAAATGTTATGTTTATTTTAAACAGACATTGTTAATACACAATGAGACGTTGGTAATGTACAGCAGTTGTGGGAAGGGTTTCGGTAGGCAACGGACCCCCTGTGCACCGATACGTATGTGACCCATAGTACAGGACTGATAGCTAGTCTTGGTAACCTTCATCTGGAAGAGGATAGTATGAGATCTCTCTTACCGTTATGACTTCCCGCATCTTGGAGTTATGGTATTCCGCATCTAGCCTTGGCAGTACCATGTCGTACTTTCTGTTGCCTCTAGACAATTGTGTTGAGATTAAGAGGAGTTGTAGGAACTGCGAGAGTTACATACAATCGTCATATACCCCTCCACGATGACGAGGATTTCCTAAGCTGAATAAACTCGTGTGATGATAACGGTAGCAATAATAAAGTACAGCAAATTTTCTCTTACTTAAATGACCAAGAAGTTATGAAGAAGGATGAGGCGTAAGATAAATAAGTGGGTGAAGGCAAGAAGAAATAGACAAAGTAGAAAACTGGATAAAGGAGAAATAGCAAATATCGTAGATAGTGAAAGAAGCAAAGGGAGGAGGAACAGAGAGATGACGAGCAAGGAAAATTAAAGAGGAGAGGAGGGGAAGAGGGAATTAAGAAGAGGCAAGAAACGGTCATAAAGGCGGAGGAGAGAGCAAAGTACTTAAAAAACAAAGGCAACGCTACGTTGTTGCAACCCTCAGTCGGACCAAGCACATACGCCCCACCTCCCTGCACACCTAACCAAGCGCAGAACATCCCACACTCTCCTTCAGTCTTTTCTTTTAAAGGTGGGCGTAAGGAGAACGCCTCGAGGACACATAACCTGGGCCCTTCACATTCCTTGTGCAGGTCGCATTGAAATCTCTGGAAAATTTTTCTTTTTATTAAAAAAAAAAAAAAAATTAAGACAGACAGCATTCTACCTGTCAAGAGGCACCAGTTCACTGTAACACACATAACTATGTGAAACTTCATGAATCTATAGTGAATACTGTCTGAGTTCTGGCCTGGAACGAAATCTCTACATCCGGCCAGCCGTCTTGCCGACATGCTGCCTAACTCTATGGACGGATACCTATTGATCCGTGATAACAACACCCTCCTCCGACTTTGCCAGGTGGAGGGTAACATAGAAGAATGAGTAAATTACTGTGAGGGGAAAGATAAAGTAATAAAGGAAAGAAAAGTAACAGTCTTAAAAGGTGGAGAAGGCATTAAGCAGGAGAAAAATAGTGGAAAGGAAAGATAAGAGAAAAATAAATTAGATAAAAAGTGAGAAGACAGAAAGAGAAAACATAAGAGGAGTGAATGAAACAGTGAAAGAGAATTTGTGGCAGGAAGGGGAGAAAAGGTCAAGCAAGAGGAAGAGGAAATCAGAGGAAGGTGGAGAAAACTGAAAAAAAAAAAAAAATAAAATAAATAAATGTGCATGAGGAGAGAGACAGAAAGAATGAAAATGAGAAAAAATGAGAAAGAGAGAGCTTACAATAATTTAACAATTTCTTACAAACTGGACTGATATCAGTATACATACTAGGGTACATCTAGTGGTATATAAATGTAGAGTATAAGTGTAGCTCGGCCTACGTGATAGAAACTGTACCATCAACCAGTGCCGAGCTTGAATATTGCTGAGATAATGTGTGTGGACCTGGGCAGAGAGAGAGGGGAGCCGATTCTGCCTTCAGTTCAGAGGCAAGTCTCGGAGCACGTCTGTAATCTGCTAGTCAAGAAATAAACCCATAAAACCACATCGGGCTTTGGGAATGACCTTGATTTAAGGGAGGTGTAAAAGTGGTGGCAGCGGTGAAATTCGAACCCATTCCTCCGAAGAGACTGGTGTTTGAGACAAGCACGCATTTCATTCTGTTGGCCTAGTGTGCAGAAAGCCATCAATGCTCACTGTAATTCTTGTATTTCCTGTAATCGTCATAATGGATCAGCCGGATTATCTGCCCCACTCTTGCAATATCCAGTTCCATCACCTCCATGGGAAACTGTTCCTGTCGATCTCCTTACATTAACTCTTATAGAAACCAGTGCAGAGCATTTGTTCATGACAATTGATAATTTCTCACGTTACTGTGTCCTCGCAGCTCTCCAAGACTAGACCGCTAAGCGTGTCGCATGTGCTTTTATCCACCATGTCATTTGTCCATTCACTACTTTGTCTTCTGTTATTACCGATAATGGCACAGAGTTTAACAATCATCTTCTGGCTGAGATTTGTAGACCATATAACATCAGCAAATGTAATGCCATTCGCAACAGTCTAGCTTCCAGTGGCCTTATCGAGAGACACAACAGAAAAGATTTGGAGGGCTTGAGGCATATAGGTTGTCAGAGCACATGTTTGGATGAAGTTCTGCCTTCGTTTCAGAGGCAGGGCCCGGATGGAGCGCATCTGTAATCTAGACAAGATATAAACCCGTAAAACCACATCGGGCTTTGGGTATGACGTTATTAATTTAAGAGAGAGAGAGAGAGAGAGAGAGAGAGAGAGAGAGAGAGAGCAGAGAGAGCGGTTGTAGAAAGCTGAGATGGTAAAACGGTGTGATGATGACGGAGGACGTAAGGGGAGAAGTGAGAGGAAAAAGAGGTGTAAGCAGGAGGGAAAATGGGCAGATGGAAAAGAGGAAAAGGAAGAAGGGAATTAAATGAAAGAAGAGGAAAAGTGAGGAAAGATATGAAAGAGGTTAAATAAGATTGGACAGAAACGGGATAAATGAAAAGAAATTAAGGGAGGAAGAAGGGAATAAGAAAGATAATGAGAAGAAAAGGGTAAGAACAAAAGGATGAGAAGAAAGGAAATGAGAAGAAAAGAATACCAAGAAAAGAAATGAAAAGAAAAGGAAAGGAAAATGAGAAACACTATTGAAGGTTTATGTCAGAAGAGAAGATATCAGTAACTGAAAAAAGGACGGAGGGAATGAGAGGAAAAGGGGAAGAAATTGAGGAGAGAAAAGGAGTAAGAAGGCCTGGAAAGGGATGAGAAGAAAGTAGAAAAGTGAAACAAAATGAATAGGGAAATTAAGAAAGAAATAGGGTAAATGGAATGTGGAAGGAAGGAAGGAATGTGACAGGAAAAGGAAAGGATAACCAAGAGAACATTAAAGAGTTGAGGAGGAAGAGGGGCAAAATGAGACACGATGTTCAAGGGAATAAGTATGCAGGGAGGAAATGTTGATGAAAAGGATGGAAAGAAGGAGGCGTCTCAGTGAATAAAGAAGGAAGGATCTAGATTGTTTTTCAGCGCCTGTAGTTATGTCAGCGTAACTGATACTAAAACTGCTACTTGTATTCTCAGTACTGTCATTGCCGCTGCTGCCACCACTTCTCCAGCCAATATTCTTACTGGTATTACTGTCCGCGTCGTGTGTAGCTAAAATTTATGGTCACGTTTGTCTGATTGTCCTGATTTTGAAGGCCTTGACCTAGTAACCTGTCATTTTGAAGGATGGCAGGTCAGGTTCGATAATAAAGGTCATAAGTCTTATCTCAGGGTCACTGGAGTGTAAAGTAGTCTACTCCAAAAAGGCGGTTGGTCCTCATGTCGGAGACTGTAGTTAGTATTGTTACTACTACTGGCCTGGCTGCTGCTGCTGCTGCTGCTGCTTTGTTAATGTTGCCGAAACCAATACTACTTCCTCCTGTACCACTCCTACTGGCTCTATTACTTCTACTGCTGCCACCACTTAGAGTTTCTGCTTTTGCATTTACTAATTTTCGTTGATAGTTAAAACTTTACTAATATTGAGAGAGATGAGAGAGAGAGAGAGAGAGTTGTAAACAATTTAGGAAGGAAGTTACTGAGGCGATGCGAAATTAGAAAAGGTGAAATACAAGAAGAAGACGATTATATTGGAAGTTAAATATTATTGTAGAAAAGAAAAATTATATTAGAAGAAGTAAATGGGTGACAGATGAATTTAGAAGAAAACAATACAAGGGGAGCATCCTAGACAAAGGTAATGATATATTTTAAACGGAAGATTAAGGGTTGAGATTTATGAAAATGAGGATACTTACAAGAAAAGAGAAAAAGGAAATTGTATTACACGAAAAGAGTTCGACAATGGGAAGAAGATGAAGGCGAGGGAAGCAGAGACTGCAAAAAAGGAGACTAAGGGAAGAGAAAGGAAAGGATAAGATAGTAAAAGGGGGACATAGTAGAGTCGACCAGAGCCAGCAGGAGAGGAATTAGAGATTGCCAGCGATGCCAAGGGAATGTTGGATGATCAACACAGTTGCAGTATACTAACATACATCTTTGCAAATTGCCAGGATGATTAATGGACATACAAGAACATCTGGGATCCCAGATTTTGTTAGTATTGTTTGAAGTTTGACTTTATAATACCCGCTAAAAGGAATAACGCCAAAAAATTACAAATGGTGTCTGGGGGGTTGTGCCCAAGATACAACTGTACCAAGCTGAAGCGAACTGATGAAGGAATGGGACGAAGCTGAAAAGGGTTTAGAAGAACAAAAGAAGAGAGTCTAAGCAAAACAGTATGGTCTCCACCACAATGTGGGGATCGTACATACGAGAGGAGAGGAGAACAGAGTAGAGTATATTTACTAGAGTACTGGAGAGCAGAGGAGACGCTTCAGCAGGAGAGTTGCGAGGAAAATACTGTAGACTTGAAAACCTTATAGGATACAGTATTACAGTGGAATATAAGTGATAGGATAAATCTGGCATGGGACATCAGAGTAGATTAGGGTGGGGTAGGGTAGGGTAGGTAGGGTAGGGTAGAGTAGGGTACAATAGTGTAGGGTAGGATAGAGTAGAGTAGGGTAGGGTAGGGTAGGATAGGGTAGAATACAGAAGGGCAAAGTCGAGTCGAGTATATGGGAGGCAGCTGGAGAAAAACAGAGTAGTAGTCAGTAGAGGAGAAAAGGAGAGGTGTCGAGGAGAATATAAAAGAGAGAATTATAGGGCAGGGTAGAGAGGAGAGGATACGAGAGCAAAGGATGTGAGAAGAGAAGAGAGTAGAAATGAGGCAGTAGAAAAAGAAAGGAAGGCTGTAGAGTTAGGGAGGAGAGAAAACAGAGGAAAAGAAAGAGATTAATAGGGTAGAGGAAAGGAGAGGAGGGGATACAAGAGTAAGGATATGAGAAGAGTGTAAAGTAGAAAAGAGGCAGTAGAAAAAGAGAGGAGGGCTGTAGAGTTAGGAAGAAGAGAGAATAGAGGAAAAGAGAGAGCTTAATAGGGTAGAGAAGAGGAGAGGATACGAGAGTAAAGGATTGGGAAGAGAAGAGAGGAGAGTGAAACATTGGAGAGAAGAAGAGAGAGGAAGATAAGAGAAGATCAAAGTAAGGTAGAGTAGAGAAGAATAAGAAAGAGCGGAGTACACAATAGAAAAGAGATAAGAAGAACAATTTTCATTAGAGTGGATTAGAGTAGAACAAAGTAAAATAGAGTAAAATAAAACAATAGAGTACAATGAAATAAAGCAGAGGAGAATAAAGCAGAGTAGAGAAGGCAAGAGAAGAGGCTGTATGCTCGTTGCAGTAAGAGGACTGGATCGGATTTACTGCTAAAATCTCGTGAATAATTTATACCAGATGAACGCAGCTGCTGTGTTCACCAGTGTACACACTCACATGTACACATGCACACACAGAAACTTAGAATCACACACACACACACACACACACACACACACACACACACACACACACACACACACACACACACACACACACACACACACACACACACACACACACACACACACACACACACACACACACACACACACACACACACACACACACAATGCAGTGCTTACTGTCGTTAATAATCATCCACTCATATCGTCGTATATTCTAGTATGTTTATTGTCAGATTTCAGCTGCAAACTCTTTGATTAGCCGTGTATTATTATGACATTGTGGATATTGGCGTCCATCATCCCCTCACTCGATGTAGTACAGCCTTCATGTGGCTGTACGCTGAGTGACAGACTAGATGGTTCCATACAATCCACGAACCTGTTTACTAGGTCAGGTGGTAGACATATAACCAGATCGGCGCCTTGTGGTTTAGTGGGATAAGCTGTCGAACATAGTGGGGGCAATAAAGGCTTCCATATGAGAGGCGGCTGGGATTCATTGTTCCCATAAAGCCACCCAGGGGCTAGAGTCTGGACACCCCAGTCTAAACCCTCTCAGTCCATCCAATGACATGCCTTTTATTTATTCTTGCTACTCCCAGCGATTTTCTTTAGCTATGGAGGGAGGATTTATGGCAACATGTTTAGAAACAGTCACCGCTAACTTGTTCACTGCTCGATTTGTCTTCCAAAATCGATAAAACTGACGTAAGAGTAGCATGAATACTATAAAAACACGTCATGGGATTGGTGGGTTTAAATGTTGACACTGTGTAGCCTAACCCTGGGCCACCACGCTGTTGATGGGGCTTAAAATGATTGGGTGATGGGTACTGTTATTATTATTATTATTATTATTATTATTATTATTATTGTTGTTGTTGTTGCTATTGTTTTTGTTGTTGTTCCTGTTGTTGTTCTTGTTTTTGTTTTTGTTGATGTTGATTTACATTTATTACACACACACACACACACACACACACACACACACACACACACACACACACACACACACACACACACACACACACACACACAACCATTACCCACTCCAAAATATTACCCTCAAACACACACACACTACAGTAGGTACACATGACAACACAACACAGCACATCACTCCCCACCAGCAGGTCCAAGTATAACACATAACACATTACACCACCCCACCATAGCACATGATAGCCTAGCCCACTAATGCCACAGTACTAAGCACAACATACATCACCACACCTCATCACAACGCAAAACACAGCACAGCACACCACTCCTTAATATGACCCATCACACAATACAGTACAACACTACACCACACCGCAACGCTTCACACCACACCACACCACACCACATCACATCACATCACATCACAAAGAAAGACCCAGCACTCCCCTCAAACAATTACCACTTCAGCACCATACGCAGCAACATAGACAGCAGACAAGACGCTTCATAAGATCACCACACAGAAACACAAGACCCCCAACACACAGCCCCCACCCTAGTTCACACCCACCCACAATCACACCCGTACCCGCATCACAACACACATGCTAATACTCTTCGTACGAGCACAAAACACCTAAACACACAACGGGACAACACACACACACACACACACACACACACACACACACACACACACACACACACACACACACACACACACACACACACACACACATCAGCCTCGCTGAATCGGTGGCTGAATCGGTAGAGAGGCGGCCTGCAGTCGTGATGGACCCAAGATTGAATCCCGGCTGGGGCAGGGAACAGTTTAAGGATTTGAATTTCCTAAAAAAAGCAGACTTTCCTGATCTACCAGATGACCCGCCGACATGTCGTAAAAATACCCCCGCTAATACCAATACACCGATCCTGTATGAGACAGCCCTAGCATGTAGTCAATATGGAGGTTGGGTGTTAGCGCCGAAGTGGTGACATGTGGAGATGTAGGAGGACTACTGGGCCTTGGGATAGGTCACTGCCTCCTAGAAATAGGCCCTGAAGCCTTTGCCAAGAATCGGACACGTAAAAAAAAAAAATCAACACTGTGCAACACAAACACACCCCTTCCTTGCCAGTCCAGCATACCCACACTACCCACTGCATGACACCGTATCTTGCATTTCATCCACACCACACCCGACAACACATCCACACCGTACACTGCACCACACCCACACCGTACACTGCACCACACCCACACCTCACACACTGCACCACACCCACACCTCACACACACCACCACACCCACACCTCACACACTGCAACACACCAACACCACATCCTGCATCACACCCACACCTCACACACTGCAACACACCCACACCTCACACACTGCAACACGCCCACACCACACACTGCAACACACCCACACCACACACTGCAACACACCCCGCCTCTCCCCCGCTCCCCAGGGCAACACAGGACAACAGCTGCCAGCACAACAGGACACCACTGCCTGGCAACACAAAAGGCACTGCTACCCCGTCTGTGTTATGCTTTAATGCTAATGTAGCCGCTGCATTACCCAGATTAAAAACCACCCGTCCTGCCTGCCTGCCTGCCTGCTGCTGCTGCTGCTGCTGCTGCTGCTGCTATTCTACCTGTTGCTGCTGCTGCTACTCCCCCTTGTCAAGCGTGTTTTTTTTTTTTTTCTGCTCATGTATGTGTGCCTGTTTGTGTGTTTTCATTATATTCTGCCTCCGTATCTTCCAGCCTGTTGTACGTGCACTATATTGATACCCTATCTATCTGTTAATGTGTCAATCTGTTTGCTTCCCCGTTTTCATGTTGTTCTATCTCCATGTGTACATGCTCATTATTTTAGCATGTTTGCCTGGGTATTTTTGCTTATATTCCTGCATATTGTTCTACCTCCGTGCCGACTTGCTTGTTACTCTGCCGTATCTCCTTGAATACCTGCTGGTTATCCTGCCTCCTTTATAATTATCTGTGAACCTGTCCTTACCAGGAATCTATTGAGGTATGTTTCCTTTAATAATGGTGATTTAACTTTCTGCCTCCCTGCCTGAAATTTCTCTTAGATTTTTGACATCTTTTAGGGGCTTCCATTGTATCTTTGGTGTAACACCAGACATCTCAAAGGCCTTCGACTACGTACGACACTAATCACCACTTTCCAGATTAACTTCCAACGGTTTCCATCCATTTTTCTGAACCTTCACATGAAGTTTCCTCTCCCGTCTTTTTTGGCGGCACGTGTAAACAGCCACTGTTCTTCTAAGCCTATCAGCGTTAGTATTTCCCAGGGATTTGTCTATTCGTATACTGTCTTCATCATCAGTGACCTTATTAACAGTGCATAAAGTTCTGTCCAGTGTCCACCCATACTCTGATGACGTCATCCTTTATTTTCCTACCTACTTCGCCCAACATCCACCTCAACAGTCATTCCAGCAATCATGAGATCAAGCTTTGACACACATCACTTCTGAGTTGTCTCTTATCTGGGAAAAAAAAAAAATGGTGTCTTGAATATAACAAAAATTCATTTCCTATATCTGTCAGCTTGTCACAGTCTTTCACAGGACTGTCCCTTTACCTTCACCATCTTATTCTTTCTCGTTGTTTGGTTCATATGGTACCTTCCTGTCTGCCTGCCCATAATTCATCTCTGTTTCCATGTTCTGCCTCCTACTCTATATTCTTCCCTTTGTTTTCTTGTATATTATTCTACCTCCATGTCTACCTGAATGTTTTTATCCGTTTAACCAATACTTCATTGTTTCTCTATATTTTCTGCTCTCTTCCTGTATGTATTTTACCTCCTTGTTTGTCTTTCTGTCTGCCTGCCTCCCTGCCACCCTACCCACCTACCTACGTGTCTGCCACCTACATACATCCCTTTTTAATCAGCCTCCTGATCTACCTACCTACATTACCTGTCTTCCACCCATCTACCCACATAGTTTTTGTCAGCCTACCTATCTACATATGTAATTGTCATCCTACCTATCTCACTTATCTACCTACACCTGTCTGCCTGCCTTCGACATACCCGCGTGCCTGTCTGCCTACTCACGTACTTCACTACTTACTTGACTGTGAGACTGCATGCCTACCTCGTTACCTGTCGGTACTAACTCAACTACCAAACTCTCCGACTTCCATCTACCCTCCAACCTACTTTCCTAAATACGTACCTAAATACTTATATACCTCCCAGCCGGCCTTATTACTACGTAACCAGCCTGCCACCTACACCTGCTTACTTGCCTGGTTTCTCTCCTGCTTACAGTACCTACCTACTTATCTCCCTGCTTTCCTACTAACCTACCCACGTGCGCAGTGCCACTACATTAAAGTTGTACGGGTTCATTCGTAGCGTTAAGTAGGCCAGCATGTTTGGACACTTTTTGTAGCACGCGTGGCTTCCAGCTTTTTTCGTCCATTATTTTTGCATGTAATCGCAGCGCCAGGATTAAGTTTGGCGCGTTAAGATAAAAAAGAGGTGATACATAAAACATAAGTGAAAATACAATACTGGCATAATTGAAATAATGGTGATGATTATGATGATGATGATATGTAAAATAAAAACAGGAATATTTTGTTTAATGGAAATCAGTTTTTGGAGTAAAGAATGATTTATGTTTTTAAGGTATATCCGCCCGCCTGAGTGTCCGTCTGTCACCAAACACCTCTCAAAAAGTGGATACATGATAGTGAAATTTGATATGCAGAATGAGCAAGATTTGACCCCCCCCCCTCATCTCTCTCTCTCTCTCTCTCTCTCTCTCTCTCTCTCTCTCTCTCTCAAGCAACTGAAAGGACTTAATTAAATACGACATCCAGGTAGAGTTGGCTTTCACTTTTCATATCGCAAACGTCAGACTTCATTTAGTTTTCTGTCATGTACTCGTATTTTAATAAACAAAAGAAATGAGTTTGCTTTCCCACCCACGATATCAAGATCAGTATGGACGAAAGTTTCAGATAAGAATTCGATTTGAAACAAGTGTCTGTCTGTTTGTTTGTCTATCTATTTGTCAATCTGTCTGTCAATTTGTCTGTCAGTTTATCTGTCTGTTTATCTGTGTTTGTGTGTGTGTGCATTCTATCTGTTTGTCTGTTTGCCTGTCTATTTGTATATCTGTTTGTCTGTCTGTCAGTCAGTCAGTCTTTAATTCCTCCGAAACTACTGGATGGAGTAAATAAAACAGTATGTAGATAGTGTAGAGTTGACCAGGGTGAAAGTGAACAATATAAAGCGTCCGCCATGCTCATTATGTGACACCATCCATCATTTATTATCCCAGAACTTTTTATCAGAAAATCTTGGATAATCAGAAGTATGTTTCTGCGGTCATCTTAAAATACTATGAGCAGATTTCTTCAGCGTTAAATCCTCCGAACCAGTTAACTTTTTTATTATTTTTTTATTTATTTTTTATTCATTTATTTTTCCGGTCTCCAGGCAGTTGTGTTCACCTCAGGATAAATTTTCAAACTGGAAGGATTAGATATTGGGTTTAATATTTTTTTTCTGCCACTGCGGTTTCTCTGGGCAGAATGAAATCGCCTGGTAGTAGTAACAATAAACTAAATAAAGACGTCACAGTTTTAAAGGGTAAATATTCAAAGTCACAGATCAGGATCAGGCTTTTTCAGTATTTTTTCCCCTCCACTTGACAGAGTCAGAGGAGGGTGTTGTTATCACTGGGGTCTATAGTGTCCGTCCGTAGAGTTAGGCGGCAGGACAGCTGGCCGGGCGTAGATATTTCGTTTCCGGGCCGGAATTCAGAAAGTATTCACTATAGAGTCATGAAATATCACACAGTTATCTTTCTAATAGTAAACTAGTGCCTTTTGATAGGTAGAATGCTGTGTCTTAAGTAGATTGTGTGTGTGTGTGTGTGTGTGTGTGTGTGTGTGTGTGTGTGTGTGTGTGTGTGTGAAAAGGTAAATAAAAAATCCCAGAGATTTCAATGCAATGTGCACAAGAAATATGAAGGGCCTAGGTTGTGTGTCCTCAAGGCATTCTCCTTACGCCCACCTTTAAAAGAAAAGATGGTGCGGGGGATGAGGGCCGTTATGCGCTTGATTAGGTATGCAAGGTGGGGGGGTATGTGCTTGTTCAGGTGGAGGTTTGCAACAGAGCACCATTGCCCATGTATTTGCCCATTTATCTCCACTAATACAAGGGTTTCTTTTAAGCTGAATAACGCAGTGTACGATAGGAAAAATAAAATAAATTGATCTTTAGAGTACTCTGATAGTTTAATGTACAGTCATAAGAAAAACTATCGTTACCCTTCAGAGCTATGCACTATGACACAACGACGAAGTGTTGTGGAATGACGGGACAGGAAAGTTTGTACCTCAAACCCGTCATTGTCGGTTATTTGAGACAGATATTAGAATTTGTGTTGGAGGTAATAAAAACTAATTAGATCATTTTGCCTCTGAACATAGAGACAATACGCTTTATTATCCGGCACCGAATTCATTAAATAAAAAGATAACCGAATGGTCTGTAAGTCGGCAACATACATGCAGACGGGCAATGAGTATGTGCACTCGTGCCAGACGTAGGATAGTACTTCAGCCGACACAAGCCAAGTTAGTAAATTTCGTGTAATAATGATATGTATTGGTTTCTACACATAATAAACGTTGAGTAGAAGGAAAATAATAATACGTGTTCAGTCTCATTGCTTTAATATTTTGTATACCCATCCCCTGCTTTCAAAACAGCCTTTAGACATCTGAAGCATCCATCTGAAGCATTTAACCTTCCATCTTAAGTAAACAAATGAACTCGTGCACCCCTGCTAGACTATCATTAAAAAAAAGAAAAAGTCGATGCCTATAGATTTAATACCCTTCAAAATAACTTATTTGTTGTATTCTATAGATAATAAGTGTTGAATAGTAGGAAAATAATAAACCTGCCGAGTTTCATTATTAATCCCCGGCAGGGTGCTCAGGGTAACGCAAACACGTCCTATATATTTCCCCGCCATATGGCTCATTCTTGCTCATTATTCCAACTCTTGTAATGGGATTGTGATATGGCAACACTAGACAGGGGAGGGGCAAACAACAAGGACCCGCCCACATAGCCCAGCTAACGTTCGTTTTGCATCAAACATTCCTGGGGTATCGATACTTTTTCTTATGACTGTACGTGGTTTCTGATCGCTGTAATTATGCATGATGTGCTCTTAGCTGAGTGTAAATGTAGGGCGATGGCAAGACAGAATGAGCCACCATCATGTCATCATTTCCCTATGGATTCAACAATTGATGGCGGGAAGTTTACCAGTTGTTGATGTGTTGGAAAACGATAGTTCTGTTATTGCTTACATATTTATACTACTACTGCTTCTTCCTCTTCTATTACTACTACTACTACTACTACTACTAGTAATACTAGTAGTAGTAGTAGTACAGTAGTAGTAGTAGGAATAATAATATTAATAATAATAATAATAAAAATAATAATAATTTTTATTATTATTATTATTATTATTATTATTGTTATTATTATTATTATTATTAGTATTAGTATTATTAGTATTGTTTTTTTTATTATTTATATATACTTATTTATTTTCAGGTGAGTCATAACCTTCTCTTCCGATTCTGCAGAAACAGTAAGTACACGAGCATCCTTCTGTAAATATGCACTTTTTTTTTTTTATATATCACTGAAGTGTTTTATTTTCAGGCAGTGACCAGTGAAAGTATCATTATTCACGCTGTGCCTACATTTAGAACACAAGATGGCGAGTATTAAAATAATGTAAGTATTTTGTTTCTCGGTAACCATTACCAATCAGGCAACCGCAGGGAAAGGGAAAGTACTATTTTTGAAAGGATACGGCCACTATACCGTGCTGGGAGTTTCAGGTTTTGTGTTGTTTTCTGTCTGCCATTAATGATAAGGAAACAAGGCATAATAATAGAGTTGGAAATTAACTGTCAGTCAAAAATTAGAAGTTCTCAGCCTCACCCCTCATTGTGTCCCTGCCCCGACTGTAAAGCCTGCAAAACTTATGAGAAAATTTTTATCCATTTTCGTATTAATGAATATTGTCACATCAGAATGGTGAGAAGATAACTTGGGTTTAATTGCTTAAATTAAAATGTCACAGATCAAGGTCAGATTGTCCCAGATTTTCTCATTTGAGTAAAGTATTAGTTGTATCGTCATTCATCTTTTTCGCAGTTTTCATCCTCATTGATGAAAATATTTTCTCTTCAGTTTTTTGTCAATAGATTCAACTTCGTAATATTAATAAAAGTAGTTAAGAAAGATGTTTAAATGCATGTTGAAAATAGGGCCAAACTAAAACGGTTCTAAATTATCTAACCCTTGCCAATAAGGGCTTAAAATCGGTGTAGCAACGATTACGAATAATATACTAACAGTGTGAGATGCTGACCTTGCAAAAAAAAAAAAATCCAAATTATCTTATCCTGGCTAATAATGGCTTAAAATCAATGAAATAATGATTAGAAAAGATATTAATTCTGAGTTGCTGACTTTAATAAAGTACTAGTTTATGTGGATAATTGTATATAAGAATATGAGCGATATAATTTGGTAAGCAAGTTATCAGTAAAAATCAAACTACCACAATACCTGAGCTGCACAGGTGCCTTGACATAAGCGTAATAGTTATGCAGGTAGATAATGCCTGGACACAGATGTCAAATATATATTGCATGGGTAACGTATCTATCAATTGCAGAGAGAGAGGGAGGGAGGGTGGGAGGGAGAGTAATTTTAGAAGAAAGTGAGTGAGTGGAAATGAGGAAAAAGGGAGCAGGAGAGTGAGCGAGGTAAAAGCAAGAGTAAGCAGTTTAATAGTAAAAGACAAGCAAAGTCAACAAGAAGTGTAGGTAAAAGTGGAAGGAACATTAGAGCAAACAGGGGAGAGAGAGAGAGAGAGAAGGGGGGGAGGAGAAGGTAGGCAAATAAGGTGCAGATGGTAAACTGGATATGAGCAACAACTGTTCGGACATAAAATTATGAAAAATCAGAGAGAGAAAGAGAGAGAGAGAGAGAGAGAGCAGGGGGACTGAGTGTGACGAAGAGAGCCAGACTGTGAGGGTGAGCAAGTGAGCGAGTAAGAGTGAGTAAGCGAGGGAGGGAAGGAAGGGGGCTCCATCACCCGGAGTCAACATGGCGGAGGTTTGTTTACACTGTGACGTCACGGGTCAACACGCTCACACCCGCCTTCACACCCCACAAGCCCTGCGCGCGCGCGCGCGTGTGTGTGTGTCGTGTGTGTGTGTGTGTGTGTGTGTGTGTGTGTGTGTGTGTGTGTGTGTGTTGAATTATTGCTTATTTTGCATAGTAACATTTAATTCTCTCTCTCTCTCTCTCTCTCTCTCTCTCTCTCTCTCTCTCTCTCTCTCTCTCTCTCTCTCTCTCTCTCTCTCTCTCTCTCTCTCTCATTTTCTGTTTCTTCCTCCATTTGTTTCTGAGTTCTTCGTTCCATTCCGTTGTATTTTCTCTTCATAACTCACACCCACCCTCACACACACACCTTTCATTCTTTAGTATTCTGTGCTCGTCTCTTCCATTGCGTTTGTCCCTCCTTCCTCTCTCCTTCTTTCCTCTCGTGTCTTCTCTCCCACTTTCCTCCTTTTTTTACCTCTTTCTCCCCCTTCCTACTCGGGCATTCTCTCTTCCTCTCACTCCCACCCTACTGTATACTCTCCTCTCCCTTACTGTTATAGAAGTATTCCCTCCATGTCTGATTCTCTCTCCCTGTATTGTCTGCTTTTCTCCCTCGCTTCCTCCAATTTATTCCTTCTCTCACTTCTTCAATCTCCACGTCTTTCTTTTTTCAGTCCTAATGTATCCTTTCCCTCCTCCATTCTTCCTCCTCTCCTTCTATCCTTCTGAGCCCAGGAGGAATGATCTAATTGCACTTTTCCTCCCTCCTTCTCCTCCTCCCCCCCTCCTCCCTCCCTCCTTTCTTTCCTTCTTTTGTCGCTTCCTTTCATTCTTTTGAGTTTCCTTCCTTCTTTCCATTCATCTGTAATTTATTCTCCTGCTTTTCTGTCCTTGTCTTTAATTAATAAGATAGTTTTGTTAGTTAAAACCATCCCAGTACCAAACAGCCATGAAAGGACCAACAGGTCTGTTGCTGTTTGCTTTCCTTTCTGTCATTCTGAGCGACCTCCCTCCGTCCCATCGCCTTTTTCTGCCTTCTGTTCCACTGAGTGCCCACTTTCCCATCCTTCTGCTAGAAGGAGGAAAGGCAGGAACGCAGGAAGACAGACGGATTCTCTCTCCTTTTGAGTTCCTCTTCTCCCTCCCTCCCTCCCCCCCCCAATTTACCCTCTCTGTCCGTCTGAGAGTCCTGCCACCTTCCCTTCCTTCCTTTATCATTTTCTCTCTTCCCTCTATCCAGCTGATTTCCCTACACTCCACTCCTTCTTTTGCCCTTTCTTTCCATTCCGCTAATTATCCTATTTCCCTCTGTTTTCTCGTCTCTCTCTTTTCCCTCTCTCCTTCTCTGAGTTTCCTCTTTCCTTTCATTCCTCCTCTCTCTCCTCCATCCTTCTGCGTCCTTCTTCCCTCTTTCTCCCCTTCTCTTTTCCCGTCATTATGCCGAGTTCCTTCCGTCCGTCCCTCCCTTTCTTCTTCTCCTCCTCCTCCTCTCTCTCTCTCTCTCTCTCTCTCTCTCTCTCTCTCTCTCCCCCTTTCTTCCCTACTCCTACTTTCTCTCCATCCTTCTTCCTCCATCCCTTTCTCCGATTCCAAGGAGAGGGCGAGCTTATGAGGTATGAGGATGGGGCTGAGCTGAGTGCAGTTAGATATTTACTGGAGTTATATTGAGTTACCCACTAGTTTGGTGACGAGGCGGTGTGTGTGTGTGTGTGTGTGTGTGTGTGTGTGTTGTTACATAGCCTATGATTTCATCATCCTTTGTGTAATTCTAACGTACAGTGTGCTGCCTGTTTGATCACGAGCGTGTTCTGCCTCAGTCCCCCCCTTCTACCGTTGTAGTAGAGTAAGTCGTCCTTTCTGTTGTTCAGTGCGGGATTGTCAACTCTTTGTCCCCATGGCTTCATTTGCGCGTCCTTCTTACAAGTTGTATCAAGCTCTGCTGACCCCTATATAATGAGCTCAGTCTCTGCATCATTGCCACTTAGATCTGCTCCTCATTTTGTTCACATCTCTGTCCTCCCCTGTACAGTTATTGTTGTGAGTGCTCAGGAAGTCTCCAACCATCTAGCAGCTGTGTAATTTGAGTATAACTGTTGTTGCATTTTTTCTTGTGCTGTGTAGCATAGGGTTAATTCTTAGGCCTAGTGAGGTTTTTTTTGTGATTTATGTAAAGGTTCTTTTTGTCAGTCATTTTTTGATAATATTTTGTATCTGTAATAATTTATCTTGCATTAACTGAGCATTACCCAGTGTATTTTCATTTTATCAGGGCTGACTTAGATAAATTTACTCTTGCTAATTTCGTGTTAATAGAGGCTATTGCAGTTAACCATATATTTAACCTGTTTTTTGCCATTACATTATCCTTATGAGTCCTGAATGTTTTGTTGTTAGTTTGAGCATTAACTTGTAATTTTACTTTAACTCTTTGTTTTGAACCTGGAACTTTACGGGACAGTAGTGATTTTTAGTATTCTCATTTAAAGTGTACATTATCTTTCTCTGTTCCGTAACATAAATTTGGCGACCTCATATCAGGATATTCAGGATATTATCATAAGGATATTGCTTGATATTTTGTGACTGTTACTTATTCATGATGTCTACTATTACTACACTTGATGAAGCCAAAGATTTTTTATCAAATGTGCAAACAGTGTGTGATGTAGAAAACAGAACAAAGAATGAACTTAAGCTTGTTGCTCAACAATTGGGAATTGCTGTTCGCTCTCATCATTCTAAAGATCAAATTGTTGACATGATTAATGAAAGCTTGTTTAATGTAACTCCTCCAAATGAGCAAACGCAGATTGAATTAGCTAAGTTACAGCTAGCCCTGCAGGAGTCTCGTGCTAAGGAGGCGGAGGCTCGTATTCAGGAGGCACAGATACACGCACAAGTTGAACTTGCCAGGATTCAGGCAGACCATGAGTATCGCATGAAACAAGGTGGAACTGGATCATCTAGCTCTGATGATTTTGATGTGGCTAAAAATGTTAAACTTGTCCCTCCTTTTAATGAATCTGATTTAACCAAGTATTTTCAGTTGTTTGAGAGGGTAGCTACAGGTTTTAATTGGCCCAAAAGGTATTGGCCAGTACTCCTTCAAACTGTTCTCACCGGTAAAGCTCAAGTAACTTATGCATCTTGGCTCAGGATCAATCTGATAATTATGATGTAGTTAAGAGCTTGATTCTTAAGGCCTATGAGCTTGTTCCTGAAGCTTATAGAGTAAAATTTAGGACAACTTACAAGCAAGATAAGCTATCCCATGTTGAGTATGCAAAAATCAAAGAAGATCTGTTAGAGCAGTGGTTAAATTCTAAGAATGTGGATTCTGATTTTGGTAAATTTAAGCAGATGATTTTGCTGGAGGACTTCAAGAGGTGTATTAGTAAAGATGTACAGTAAGCCTATATCTTGATGAGAAAAGAATAGATAATTTGTCTGATGCTGCAGTTTTAGCTGATGAATATGTTCTCACTCACAAGAGATATTCTAAAGAAAAAAGGGAAAGATGAGAGTAAGTACGTTGCCTCTACTCAGAGTACAGGTAACAGGAAAGAGAATAAAGATGATGTTTCTCAGAAAGTAAATGCCAGCTCCACCTCTAGATTTCAGAAAAGTAAATGTACTTATTGTAGTAAGCTTGGTCATACTACGGAGAAATGTTTCAGGAGACAGCGTGATGTGAACAAAAAGGAGTCTTTAAATATTCAGTCAGTTGGTCTAGTGTCCACTCTTGGGAGTTCCCAGAATTCTTTAACTGAGTTAACTGAACCTGCTTTGAGGGGTAACTTAAATTCTCATGATGGAGCTCCTCTTTTGAGCAGTAACATGGGTGACACTCTCAAGAGTTCATGTGCTAATTTCCTGTCTGATGGTTTTGTCAGTCCTCTGGACAGTAATGACAGGAAATCAGTTAAAATATATCGTGATACAGGTGCTTGCCAATCCCTTATGCTGACCAGTGTTCTAGGCTCTAATGTTAATTCCTCTGATGAAACTGTAATCTTACAAGGTGTAGGGAATAATTACTTCTCTGTCCCTCTGTGCAGAGTGAATTTAGAGTCTGGTTTTGTTAATGGTTCCGTTATGGTTGGGTTGGTTGAGACACTCCCAATGTCAGGTGTAACTTTCTTACTTGGAAATGATATTGGTGGAAGTCAAGTGTGTCCAGCTTTTCAGTTGTCTAGTGAGCCAGTGGCTGCGTCCCAGGATTGTGAGGTCCCTGATGTGTTCCCTGCATGTGCTGTCACTAGGGCTAAGTCTAAAGTTACTGGTGATTTAGAGGATAATGATGATGATGATGTTATCCTAGCTGACACTTTTCTTGCTAATTTGGACCACTCACCAGATGAGGCAGTACCCCGTAGTGTTGATAATTTGTCTCGTCAAGAGTTGGTTGAGTTGCAGGTTGCTGACCCTGAGTTGAAAGGTCTAGCTAACTCTGCTTACAGTGAAGAAGAGTCAGCCGGTGCTTCTACTTGTTATTATATAAAGTCAGGAGTACTTATGAGGAAGTGGAGACCCCCAACAGCATCAGCCGACTGTGAATGGGAGGTTGTACATCAAGTTGTCATCCCTCGTGTTTGTAGGCAGGATATCATTAGAGTGGCTCATGATTCCAGTTTGGCAGGACACCTTGGAGTGAGGAAGACTGTGGCACGCATTTTGAAACACTTCTACTGGCCAGGCATCTTCAGGGATGTTTCCTGGTATTGTAAGTCTTGTCATACCTGTCAAGTTGTGGGGAAATGTAATCAAACCGAAAAGGTTGCACCTCTAGTTCCCATTCCTCCTTTTGAGGCGCCTTTCACCCGTGTGTTGGTGGATATTGTGGGCCCTCTTCCTAAGACTTCTTCAGGATTTTCTTATGTGTTGACCCTGATTGATATGGCTACTTGTTATCCTGAAGCCATTCCACTTAGAAATATCTCAGCAAAGAACGTGGTTAAGGAAATGCTAGGGTTCTTCACAAAGTTTGGTCTGCCCAAGGAGGTACAGTCAGACCGGGGAAGTAATTTCATGTCAAACGTTTTCAAGCAGTCTCTGAAAGAGTTGGGCATCACCCAGATCACGTCTTCAGCTTACCATCCCCAGACCCAAGGAGCGTTGGAGAGATATCATCAAACACTCAAATCGATGCTCAAGAAATACTGTTTGGAACATCAGAAAGACTGTGATAAAGGTCTTCCATTCGTTTTATTTGCCGCAAGAGAATCTCCAAATGAATCACTGGGCTTCTCACCTTTTGAACTACCGTTTGGCCATGAAGTAAGAGGACCCCTTAAGCTACTCAAGGAATGCTGGCTGTCGGAGGAAGATGACGTCAACCTGCTGGAGTATGTGATGAAGTTCAAAGAACGGCTGTCCACTGCTTTACAGCTGGCGAGAGAGAATTTAGGAGCTGCTCAGGAGAAGATGAAGACTTGGTATGATAAGAAGTCCAGGTTACGCCACTTTCAGCCAGGAGATCAGGTTTTGATTCTGCTACCAGTGCATGGGCAACCTCTTCAAGCCAAGTTTAGTGGTCCTTATTTCGTGGAGAAGAAACTCAGTGATGTCAACTATGTCATCGCCACACCAGATCTTAGAAAGAACAAGCAACTTTGTCACATCAACATGCTAAAGTTATATCACAAGTGGGACGAAAGTAATCCAGTCTGCACTGTAGCTGTTCCACCCGAGTCTGCAAGTGAAGCTCTCCCATGCAGTATGAGCCTGAGTGATAGTTTGGGGAAGAATCCTGATATCATGAATGATCTCCAGACTAAGCTTTCTCATCTACCTCCCGAGGAAAGGCAAGAGTTTTCGGCATTACTGCAGGAGTACCCGCAAGTGTTCCGTGCCACTTCAGGAAGAACCACTGTGTTGATGCATGATGTCGATGTTGGAGACGCAAAGCCAATTAAATTGCCTCCTTACCTTGTGAACCCAGTGAAAGTTCCTCTCATCCAGAAGGAGCTTGGCTACCTGTTGGACCACAAGATGATTGAGCCCTGTCAGAGCGAGTGGAGTTCTCCTGTCACTCTAGTCCCTAAGCCAGGTGGGTCATAGCGGCTTTGCATCGACTACAGACGTGTTAATCAGATAACCAAAACAGACACTTACCCTCTCCCGCGTGTGGAAGATTGCATAGACAAGATCGGAAAGGCTAGGTACATAAGTAAGTTTGATTTGTTAAAGGGATACTGGCAAGTACCTATGACTGAACGTGCTAGGGAGATCTCATGTTTTGTAACACTAGGAAAGACTTTTGCATGTTTGGTAATGCCATATGGTATGAAGAATGCACCAGCCACATTTCAGAAGCTCATGAATGTTGTAACAGAGGGTTTGGCAGGGTGTGTTGTTTATATTGATGATGTATTAATCTTCAGTGACAACTGGAAAGATCACCTATGCCATGTCAGTAGATTTTTTGAGCGTTTAGTTCAGGCTAATCTTGTAGCTAATTTATCAGAGTGTGAGTTTGGTCAAGCTAAAGTTCAGTACCTTGGGTATGTAATTGGTGATGGACATGTTGCACCACTAGCAGCTAAGGTTCAGGTTATAAGTGATCTTCCCAGACCTAAAAGTAGGAAAGAGCTACAAAGATTTTTGGGAATGGTAGGTTATTACAGGAGATTTGTTCTTAACTTTTCTATTCTTGTATCACCACTTACAGACCTACTGAAAAAGGGAGTTAAATTTGTCTGGACCGATAACTGTGAATCCTCTTTCAACAAACTTAAAGCTATCCTATTAAGTCAGCCAGTGCTCGCTACTCCAAATTTTGCTAAGCCTTTTAAGATGGCTGTTGACGCAAGTGATACAGGAGCTGGGGCTGTTCTGCTGCAAGAGGATGATAAGGGTATTGAACACCCTGTATCTTACTACAGCAAGAAGTTCATTCCACCTCAAAAGAACTACTCAACTATTGAGAAAGAGCTTTTGGCCTTGATTTTGGGTTTACAGCATTTTTCGTTTTATTTATGTTCTGGTTTTGACCCCATAGTCATTTATACCGATCATAACCCACTGAAATTCCTTAGTAAGTTTAAAGATAAAAATCAGAGATTGACAAGATGGAGTCTACTTCTTCAGGAGTATTCATTAGACATACAACATGTCAAGGGGAAAGAAAATGTCATTGCAGATTGCTTATCTAGACTTTAGGCAGATTGTTTTAGAGTAATTAGAAATTTCCTTTGTAAATTTCTTTTTCTTTGTGGGGAGGTGTTACATAGCCTATGATTTCATCATCCTTTGTGTAATTCTAACGTACAGTGTGCTGCCTGTTTGATCACGAGCGTGTTCTGCATCAGTCCCCCCCTACCGTTATAGTAAAGTAAGTCGTCCTTTCTGTTTTTCAGTGCGGGATTGTCAACTCTTTGTCCCCATGGCTTCATTTGCGCGTCCTTCTTACAAGTTGTATCAAGCTCTGCTGGCCCCTATATAATGAGCTCAGTCTCTGCATCATTGCCACTTAGATCTGCTCCTCATTTTGTTCACATCTCTGTCCTCCCCTGTACAGTTACTGTATTGTTGTGAGTGCTCAGGAAGTCTCCAACCATCTAGCAGCTGTGTAATTTGAGTATAACTGTTGTTGCATTTTTTCTTGTGCTGTGTAGCATAGGGTTAATTCTTAGGCGTAGTGAGTTTTTTTTTGTGATTTATGTAAAGGTTCTTTTTGTCAGTCATTTTTAATAATATTTTGTATCTGTAATAATTTATCTTGCATTAACTGAGCATTACCCAGTGTATTTTCATTTTATCAGGGCTGACTTAGGTAAATTTACTCTTGCTAATTTCGTGTTAATAGAGGCTATTGCAGTTAACCATATATTTAATAGAGGCTATTGCAGTTAACCATATATTTAACCTGTTTTTTGCCATTACATTATCCTTATGAGTCCTGAATGTTTTGTTAGTTTGAGCATTAAACTTTAACTTGTAATTTTACCTAACTCTTTTGTTTTGAACCTGGAACTTTACGGGATAGTAGTGATTTTTAGTATTCTCACTTAAAGTGTACATTATCTTTCTCTGTTCCGTAACAGTGTGTAAATGTTTGAGAAGTTGTATGAAAATTAGGATACAGTATAGATAACGTGCGTTGTATGTGTACATGGTTGTGTGCGTGTGTGTATGTATAATTATGTCTGTCTTTTTTTTTTAATACGATTGCAGTTTTACGCGTGTACATGTGTTTGAGCGTCAGTCTGTTGCTTGTTCTGGCTTAATGTATGCAAATGAGGGGATATGAAATAATGTATGTTTTTATTTAGATTTTGTGTGTGTGTGTGTGTGTGTGTGTGTGTGTGGGCTGGTAAAACATGCATGAGTGTTTCCGCATGTTTTCCTAGTGTGTGTGTGTGTGTGTGTGTGTGTGTGTGTGTGTGTGTGTGTTCCTGAGAGGGAGGGGAAGAGGGGATCGTGGAAGGGTAAGTATAGAACTAGAAGAGAAGGAGAACAGAAAGAAGGGAGAGTCATTACAAGGTAGGAAATGAAGAGAGAGAGAGAGAGAGAGAGGGAGGGAGGGAAAGAAAAAAGGGAGTCACAGGGAGAGAAGGAGCGGGTCAGGGTGAGGGATGGAGGGAGGAAGGGAGTATAGAGCAGGGTGGGAGGTGGAACTGGGATAATTGATATGAGGGGGGAGGGAGGGAGTGTAAGAACGGGATAAATGAGGGGAGTGTGATTAAGTGCAGAGCGGGAGGGATGGAGAACCAGGGTCAGGGGGAGGGAGGGAGAGAGGAATGGGTCAGAGGGATGGGAAAGGATAGAGGGAGGAAAGCAATCAAGGTTAAAGATGGGTGAGGAGGTGAGGGTCAGAGGGAAGAGGAGTAAGGTCAGGGGGATTGGGAGAGAGGGAGGGAGGGAAGGAGCATGGAATCAAAGAAATGCATGTATGTGGGGTAGTGGGATAAGGGTTAGGGGAAGTTAGGAGTGAGTGGGATCAGGCTGAGGGAGCGAGAGATGGGAAATGGAGGTCGGAGAGAAAGGTGAGGGAGAGAATGAGTCATGGGAAAGGGAGGAGAGGGGAACGGGTGCAGGAAAAGGCAGAGGGAAGACGGGAATCAAAGTAAAGGATGGATAAGGGAGTCGGGGAGTGAGAAGGGGAAGGGAGAGAGGGAAGGACTCACGGGAGGGTGGAAGGGAGGAGAGCGTGGGATTGGGAGGGGAAGTGGGGTAGGAAAGGGAAGGAGGTGGTGGGAAGAGAGGAGAAAGTGGGGTGAGGGGGAGTAGGGGGTTGGGGTCAGCCTAGCACTAATGGGATCACTCTGGCCGTAATGTTGTTTTGTTTTGGTTGAGGCTGGGGTCAGGGGGGGTCAGGGGGTTGGGGGGTCAGGTGAAGAGAGATGAAGTCAACCATGTTAGATCAGGTTAGGAGGAATTAAGTTGATTTACATTCGGATTAGCATGGATTAGATTACACTGATATGAGTTACAGTAGGATTTGGATGAGACTAGATCAGGATCAGGTAAGTTAGATTAGGATGAATTAGGGTAGAATTAGGTTGAGGTGGATTAGGATTCAGATGAATTTGAATAAAATGAGGTAAATTAAGATTAGAATTTGTTAGGTTAGGATTAGTATGTGGCAGAACAGTCAGAGTGAGTTGGGACAGTATTAGTTAGACTGCGATTAGGGTGTGTTATAATAGGATTAAGATGAGTCAGATTAGGACTGTGAGGAGCTAGGTTTGGAGTACGACATGTTAAATGATCAGGATGAGTCAGGTTAGGGTGAAGTTCTGGTAGATCAGGATGAACCTAAATAGGTTCAAGATGAGAAGGATTAGGGAGAGCTAGATTAGGGTGAGATATATTGGGATTGATAAGGATTAGGGTGAGTTAGACTAGGGTGAATAAACTTGGGATTAGGATGCGTTGGATTAGGATTAAAATGACCTAGCATCATAAATCCTTTTCAGGCAGTGGTTTGGTGAAGGCGCCACAAAAACTGCCCTGTTAGCTTACTGATGTAAAAAGACTCGCCCGGAGTTTGTTTACCGGGTTGTCCTGAATAAGCAGTCAAACAGGCACAGTCTGTTTCCATTAAGCTCCTGGCCAGTGGTAGGCGTGTGACGTTTTAAGCTCCACCCACTGTAATAGCCAACCACAGGATGCCGGTACCCGTGATGTCACATCCATATCTTCTCCCAGTGTGCGATCAGCTAGTGGGGGATGCCAGAACTCATGACGTCAGTCCCCTAAGGTCCACCCACTATCACCACACACACACAAAGACACACCAGTTTTATACAATTGATGATAAGGATTGAGTTGAGGTATATTGCATTTGGATTACTGGTGAGGTTAGGATGAGTTAGATTGGGATGAATTATGCTCAGATAAGACGAGTTAGTTTGAGACTAGGATTGAGTACACTCAAGTAGGATGAGTTAGATCGGGATTTAGATGAAGATGTAATGAGTTACATTAAGTTGTGCTTAGTCAGTTTGTTTAAAGGTAGAGTAGGTTAGTGGAGAGTGAGTCAGAACTGTTTAGTCGTGTGGGTTTAACCCGCGCCGTCCCGAGGACGTACTTCCACGTCCTCACGTTTTGTCACAGCTAATCCCGAGGACGTACTTCAACGTCCTGCAATTGCAAGGTTCATAATTTCCACAATTTTCAATTTTCGCGAGTCATTTTTGGTACGTATACACGGGACACCTTCCTCAACAAGATGCCAGGCAGAGACAATGCCTTACCCAGCATGACCTCCTCCCCCCCCCCGCATGCCCTTTTCTCAGCAATTCACCTGTTATCAGTGACCTGGCCAGTATAGCCATGTTATGCCACGGTACGAAATTCAGGGCCAGAGTGATTCCCCAATCAATGACAATGTGGAGGACAAACTTTACATAGCATTAGAGGAAGAAACAGTTAGAAATGATGATCAGGTAATGTGGCAAAAAAAGGTCAGGTATTAGTGAGTGAAACAATGCTTATAATGCCTATATTACTGCTTGAAAACCAATATACTCTTGTACTACATATAAATTCGTAACAGTAAATAAATAAATACCGTTTATGAGTGGTGTGAAATAGTTATCCTCCCATAGAACTCGTTTTCTTTGGTGCCAGCCTGATAGAAAACCCAGTAAGGTAAGGAGGCTCTCCTACCTGTAATGAGTATTTTAAACCTCAGGTGAGCGATTTCTCTATGAATTTTCGATGTTTCTCACCAAAAGCGAAAGTTTTAGCAAAAAAAAAAAGGGTCGAAAAATGGTCGGGATTGGGGGATACCAGTGGTCAAAAAGTGGTCGGGACGGGGCGGGTTAAGGTGAGTAAGTGGAGGGCGTGAATCAGAGAGTTACACGAAGTCAGGTGGATAAGATGAGAATATGAGTCAGAGGGACGCAGTGCTGAACCAGAGGAAGATAGTCTGAGTTGCATGAATAAGTCGGCATTGTGAGTCTGGGAGGCTATGTTGAGTCAGACTGAGCCATGTGGAGTTAGGTGGATTGAAGGTGAGAGAGAGAGAGAGAGAGAGAGAGAGAGAGAGTCATGTTGATTCAGGTGAGTGAATGATAGGTGGATTAACGATGATCCGGTAGAGACTGCAAATTAGTTATGAGTCAGTTGACCTAAGGATAGTAGAGTCATATGACATGAAAATAAGGCAGTCAGGTGCAGCGTCGATGAGTCTGGTAGGTTAGGTGTTTTTAGTTTAATAGAAATCAGAATTCAAGTGAGTTAGGTGGGGTCAGAGGTGTAGCTTGGGTCGGGGTGTAGACGGGGTCAGGGGTGTACTCGTAGCTTGGGTCGGGATGTAGGTTGGGTCAGGGGTGTAGGTGGGGTCAGGAGTGTACTCCTGTATCCTCCTACTTTCTCTATACTCATTTCAAAGCCAAAGGTGGCTGTTGTGTATACATACGCAACGACTTATCTTGCTCTCGTGTTCCTGAACTTGATTCTTCTGAATTCTCCACTCTCTGGCTTCGGCTTTCCTGTCATTCTCTGACTAAATATATCTGTGCTGTTTACTTATCGCCTAATTCTACTGACTATCAAAAATTCTTCGACTATCTTACTTCTACGATGGAACACATTCTGTCCATTTCTCCTTTCTCTGAAATCTCCATTCTTGGAGATTTCAGTGTTCACCACCACCTTTGGCTCTCCTCTCCTTTCACGGATCCACCTGGTGAACAAGCCTACATCTTTTCTATCCTTAATGACCTAGAGCAGCTTGTACAGCACCCTACCCGTATCCCTGACCGCCTTGGAGAGAGCTCCAACATACTTGACCTCTTCCTCACAACTAATCCTTCTGCTTACTCTGTTAATCTTTTCTCTCCGTTGGGCTCCTCCGATCACAACCTTATTACCTTAACCTGTCCTATCGCTCCAGTACGGCCTGCGGACCCTCCAGGGAAACGTCGTCTCTGGCATTTTAGAGCTGCGAACTGGGAGGCCCTCAGGCAGTACTTCTTTGATTTTCCCTGGAATGATTATTGCTTCCATGGCCGTGAGCCATCTGAGTGTGCCTTGCGCATTACGGAGGTTATTCTCTCGGGCATGGAAGCATACATTCCTTTCTCATATCCTTTGACTAACGCAAGAAAGCCTTGGTTTAATCACGCTTGTTCTAATGCTGTCCGCAACAAGGAGAAGGCCTACAAAAGGTACCGGAGCCAACCCACCCCTGAATCACATAATCTTTACGTTTCTGCCCGGAATCGTGCTAAGTCTGTTCTTCGCTCTACTAAAAATAATTTCATCCATACTAAATGCTCTCAACTCTCCAACTCGAATTCTTCCCGCTCCTTCTGGCACCTTGCCAAAAATCTTTCTAACAACTTTACCTCATCATCCTTCCCTCCTCTTTTCTACTCTGATGGTTCTGTAGCTATTTCTTCTACTGATAAAGCAGATCTCTTCGCACAGACTTTCTCCTCCAGTTCCACCTTAGACGATTCCGGTGCTGTTCCTCCATCACTTCCCCCCTCTGACTTCCTCATGGCTGACATTAAAATTTCTTCAGTTGATGTATTTTCTGCCATTACTGGCCTCAGTACTAACAAGGCATATGGGCCTGATGGGGTCCCTCCTGTTGTTCTCAAAAACTGTGCTTCTGTGCTTAAACCCTGCCTAGGCAAACTATTTCGCCTTTGTCTGTCAACTTGTACCTTTCCTTCTTGCTGGAAGTTTGCTCTCATTCAGCCAGTCCCAAAGAAGGGTGACCACTCCCAACCCTCCAACTATCGTCCAATTGCTTTAACGTCCTGTATTTCAAAAGTTTTCGAGTCAATTCTTAATAGAAAAATTTTAAGGCATCTTTCCTATCACAACCTTCTTTCCGATCGTCAGTATGGGTTCCGTCAGGGACGCTCCACTGGCGATCTTCTCACCTACCTTTCAGACTCCTGGTCATCCTTCTTTCGGGACTTTGGCGAAAGCTTTGCCATTGCACTTGACATCTCAAAGGCTTTCGATCGAGTCTGGCATAAATCTTTAATTTCCAAACTGCCCTCCTACGGTTTCTATCCTTCTATCTGTGCCTTCATCGCTAGCTTCCTTTCTGGTCGTTCTATAGCTGCTGTCGTAGACGGCCATCGTTCTTCTCCTAGATCTATCAACAGTGGTGTTCCTCAGGGCTCTGTCCTATCACCAACTCTCTTCCTTTTATTCATCAATGATCTAAGCTGTACATCTAACCCTATCCACTCATACGCTGATGACTCCACCCTTCACCTTTCCATTCGGTTCCCGCAACACCCATCTCAACAGTTACTTCAAGAAACAAGGGATGAGGCTATGGCACACCTAATGTCTGACTTGGCTCATATCTCTGACTGGGGTAAAAATAATATGGTTGTCTTTAATGCATCTAAGACTCAGTTCTTACACCTATCAACCCGACAATCTTCCACAGGTATACCCACTAATGTTTAATAATATTCAGATTAATCCTGCATCATCCTTGAACATGCTTGGGGTTTCATTTACTCGGGACTTATCTTGGAAAGATCATATTACATCTCTTGTAAAATCTGCTTCCAAGAGATTGGGTGTGCTAAGCCGACTCCGCTCTTTCTTTACCCCTGCACAATTGTTGACTCTATACAGGGGTTTTATCCGCCCCTGTGTGGAGTACAACTGTCATGTGTGGGAAGGCTCCCCACATACAGCTCTTCTCAATAGGGTGGAGTCAAAGGCTTTTCGTCTCATTAACTCTCCTCCTCTTACTGACTCCCTTCAACCTCTGTCTCTTCGCCGCACTGTTGCATCTTTATCTCTTTTCTGTCGCTACTTTAATGGTCACTGCTCCTCTGAACTGTCTACTTGCATTCCTCCACCTCTACGACGGGCGCGTAGCACCCGTCTGGCAGCAAACTCTCATCCCTTTTCTGTCCAACTCTCTAATGCAAGAGTTAACCGTTACTCCCAGTCTTTCATTTATGCAACAGGTCAGCTCTGGAACTGTCTACCTCTGTCTTTATTTCCTTCTGCCTATGATCTCCAGTCTTTCAAACGTAGTGTGTCCAGGCATCTCAAAATGATCGGATCTTGAATTTGGCTCTCTATTGTATTTTGTTTTTCTCTTGGAGGGAACTTTTACTGCGGGCTCATGGCCTTTGGTTCCTTCTTCCTCGCATAAAAAAAAAAAAAAAAAAAAAAGGTTGGGTCGGGGTGTAAGTGGGATCAGGAATACAAAGGAAAGAAAACAGCAACAGACCTGTTGGCCCTGTCGTGGCTTTATGTTATAAAGAGAGTTATAACCAACAATATTGTTCCGTGAGTTAAAGACAAGGGTAGAAAAACGGAAAGGCTCCTCCCTTGCCACCTAACCCTCCAATCGAAGCTGCAGAAAAAAAAAAAATGAGAAGGACCACCATGCAGCATAGAAAAGCTGTCAAGGAAATGTCATCGGAAAGAGGGAAAGGAAATCATATTCAGCACTATCTGCCTGAAATGGAAAGGTATATTTGGGTTCAGGGGTGTAGGTGGAGTCTGAGTAGGCGGCATCGGGGCTGTAGGTGGGGTCAGGGGTGTAGGTTAGGTCAAGGGAGGGTGTAAGTGGGGTCAAGGGTGGGTTAAGTGGAGTCAAAGGAGGGTGTAGGTGGGTCAAGGGAGGGTGTAGGTGGGGTCAGGGGTGGTGTAGGTGGGGTCAGGGGTGGTGTAGGTGGGTCAGGGGAGGGTTTAGGTGGGGTCAGAGAAAATGACGTTAAGTGGTACAAATCGCACCAAAGGAGTAAACTGGAGCGGCCATAATTCTTTCTCTTTCTCTCTCCTTACTTTTATTATTCTCTCTCCCTCTCTCTCTCATTCTTTATCTCCTCTTTTTCTCGTTCCTCTTTCTCCTTGTTTCCTTCCATTCTCTTTTTTCCTCTGTTTTCCCCCATGTCTTTGTGTCCTTGTATTACTCTTTCCCTTATTGGCTTTCTTCTTTCTCTACACTCTCTTTCTCGATCCCTTACTTTTATCCCTTTCTTCTATATCCCCTTCTTCATTTTCTGTGTAGTTACTTTTATGCCTTTCGCATTTGTTTTCGCCCGTCTTTACAAGGCGGAGTGATAATGTTTTTGCCCCCCCCCTCTCTCTCTCTCTCTCTCTCTCTCTCTCTCTCTCTCTCTCTCTCTCTCTCTCTCTCTCTCTCTCTGTGCGTCTGTCTGTCTGTCTGTTCCCATTATATTTCATGAACGGCTTGAGATATCAACATGAAACCTTCAGGGTATCAGTATATGGCCAAAATCTTGCCCGAGTTTGAAAATGGTCACTTGGGGTCAAGGTCAAGGTCACCAGAGTGGCTGCCAAATGTCAACTAGTTTTTATCGCCCGCCTTTAGCATCATTATATCTCATGAACGGCTTGAGCTATCAACATGAAACCTTCAGGGTATCAAGATATGGGCAAAATCTTGGACGGTTTCGAAAAATGGTCACTCGGGGTCAAGGTCATGGTCACCAAAATGGCTGCCAAAGGCCAACTAGTTTTTATCGCCCGCCTTAGCACCATTATATCTCATGAACGGCATGAGCTATCAACATGAAATCTTCAGGGTATCCAGATACGGCCAAAATCTTGGACTTGGCCAACAACATATTTTGGCGGGCGATTAGCATTTTGGATCACAAATGCTTTTCTTTCATTCTTTATTTATTTCTTTGCTTTCTTGGTTTGCACTCCATAATCCTTTCATACTTTTTTTTCTCTCTGCGTGATTCAATAGTCCTTTCTGTTTCCTTTTTTTCTCATTTTATTACGCTCCTTATGTTCCCTTTTTTCTCTGTCTTCCGTTTCTCCTTTTTTCTCTTTTTCTTTTTTCCTCCTCCGCCCCACATCCATACTCACATCCATAATATTTTTTGCCTCCATTCTTCCTCTTCCTATCCTTTTCCTATCCTTCTTCCTTTCCCTTTTTTTTTTTTTTTTTTTTTTTTGCTCTTCATATCCTCCTTTCTTCCTCTTCTCTCACCCTGTCATTATCCAGCTTTCTTAATCTTTTCGTATATTTTCCTCCCTTTCTTACTCTGTTGTTCCATCCTTTCATTCTTTGTGTCTTCCCATTTCTTCCTGCCTTGTGTATTGTTTTTTTTTTATTCTTATTTTCCTTCCATAATCATTCTCTTTCATTCCTTTCCTCATCCTTTTGTACCTTTTTTATCTCTTTTTTTCTTTCTTTCTTCCTTCACACATTTTCTGTTCTTAATAATTAGTTTCCATATTTTTTTTAATTTTTCGTCTTTCTTCATATTTCATTCCTTTCTACTGTTTTCATACTAGATTCCTTGTTTTTTAATGCGTCCTTTATTTCTTTCTCCCTTTCTTTTCCTTACTTTTTTCTCTGTTTTCTTCCTTTCTTCATTTATATTCTTGTTCTTGTTTTTTACCCTTTCTCCGCTATTTCTGCCTAATGTTTCTCTCTCCTTCATTCCCTGTCTTCCTTCAACCAATTTTCCATTCTTCCTTCCTTCCCTCCTTCTCCGTGTTCTTCCCTTCCTCATCCCATTCTTTACTCTCATCTCGATTGATCCTGTCCCTCCTTTTTTTCCGTTCTTTTTCTCTCTGTCTCACTTTTTTAAATTCGTATCTTCTTTTCCTTCCTTCCTTTCTTCCTCCCTTCTCCTTTTCTACCTTCTTCCCTCCCTCGCTTCCTTCATCTTTCCTCCCTTCTTTTTCTTTTCTTCGTGTCGCACTTTCTTCCTTCTTTTCGTTCGTTCTTGCTTGCTTGCGTGCTTGTATGCGTGTTTGCCTGCTTGCTTGCATGCTTTCTTTCTTGCTTCCGTACTTGGTTGCTCGCTTGCTTTCTTGCTTGTGTACTTGCTTGTCTTCGTGCTTGTATAGTTGCATGCTTGCTGGCTTTCTTGCTTGCGTGCTTGCTTCCTTATTTGCTTGCTTGCTTCCTTGCTTGCTTTCTTGCTGGCGTACTTGCTTCCTTCCTGCTATTCCCTCCTTCCATTCCTTTCTTCCTTCCTCCCTCCCTCTCACCTTCATAGTTTGGGGGTTACCATGGAATTTCTGCCCTTACGGAATCTGCCCTCTGTTCCGGATAAGAGATAGAGAGAGAGAGAGAGAGCTGTAATCCTCGGGTCCGATTAGCTAGGGACAACTTATTCAGATTATTTGATTTAGTACGAATATAATCCCTAAGTGCTATCAGGTCAGGTGTAATTTGCTTAACCCCTTCAGTACGGTGACGCATATTGTCCTTGTTCCTGGCTACCTCTACCGATTTTATTAACTCAGAAAGGCGTTGTGTGGCCAAGAGAAAAGTAGGATGAAAGGAAGAAAGGTAGAATTGAAGGAAATTAAAGAAAGACAAACATAGGCAGAAGAGGGGCGATGGAAGAAAATGGGAAGGAGGAAGAGAAACACGAGGAATGCGGAGGAAAAGAGAGAAGAGGAAGAAGGGGGTAATAATAAAAGAAGAGGAGGAAAACTTGAAGGAACTACGAAGTGGGAAGAACACTGGAAAAAAGGAGGAAAGGATGAAGACAAGAAAGACTGGAAAGTAGAAAGAGATAAAGAGTGAGAGAATGAAAAATGAGAAAACAATGGCATCAAAGCAGACTGTGTGTACAAGTTGTTCTGAGATAAGGAGGGGGAGGAGGAGGAAAGGGGGGCAGAGAGGGCGGGATAGGGAGAGAGGTTGGGGGGGTGTTTAGGAGGAGAGCGATGATAAGAGAGGACAGGGAGAGGAGGGAAGGGAGACGGAAGAGTGATGGAAACGAGGGGGGAGGGCGGGGAGAGGAGACAAAAGGAAGATAATGAGAAGGGAGAGAGGGGGGGGAAAGTGGGAGGGGGCGGAGAGTGATGATAAGAGTGCAAATGGCTGGGGGGGAGGGAAGAGGAGGGGAGGAGCGAGGGAAGGCGGGAAGGGGGATGAGTAGGGAGTGGTGGAGATAAGAAAGGACTGGGGAAGCTGGGAGGGAGAGGGGAGAGAGAAAGTAGAGAGGAGGAATGGAGATAGGGAAGAAAGCGGTAGGGAGGGAAAAAAACATGAAGGTAGGAAAGGAGAGAGGTGAGATGGGAATAAAAATAACGAGGGAGAGGAGAGGGGTAAGGGAGGGAAAGCAGTGGGAGAGAAAGTGGAACAAGATGATAAGATAACGGTTACAGGAGATAAGAAGTACCTCCCCTTTTCCTCTCCTCCTTTTTTCCTTCTATTTTTCTCCCTCTCTCCTTCCTTCTCATTCTTTCTTGCTCCCTCTTTGCTACTCTCCCTTCCTACTTCATGTCTCTATTCCCCCCTTTCTCTCTTCATGTTTCCCTTCCTCTGTCTCTCCTTCCCTCTCTCGTTTCATCTCTCATCCTCTCTTATCGTTTCATTTATTTCATTCCCCTCTCTGTTTCTGTACTTTTCATTTCTCTCCATCTTTTCCCTCTCCTCTTTGCTATCCTCTTCTCTCTCCCATCCTCTCTTTCTCTTTTTCCCTTTTTCTTCCTTTCTACCCATCCCTCTCTCCCTCCTTGTCGTCTTTCCCTTTTTCCCTTCTTTTTCTTTCCTGTGTCTTTCTCTTTTCCTTTCCCTTTCAGTCTTTCTCTCCTTCCTTCCCTCCTTTCCTTTCTTCTTTCCTTTTCTCTCCAGCCTCTGGGAAGACAAGTAACAAGTGAGGTATTAAATGCTTGTTTTATTTCCCAGTTGGAGGTAAAGAGGAAGAGAGGGAAGTAGATAAAAGGGAGAAAAGAAAGAAAAGAGGAAGGATGAATGGATGGAGTAGAGGGAATGAGGAAGGTGGTATTTTTTTTATACAGTAACAGAACAGAGGAAGGAAAAACAAACGAATAAAAAAAAAAAATCCATACACGAGATTACAAGTGCCCTCCATTCATAAAAAATCTGTAACAGTTGGACATGTAAAGCCGTAGGTTGAAGTGTGGGGGGAACCACTGTGGGGAAACGAGCTCCAAAGAGATTCAGTTCGGGAAAAAAAAAAAAAATCTGATAGGCAGAAGTTCTGCAATATGGCAGTGTGACAGTCCAGTCATGAGCGTAACGAGATGCCCGTGTAGCGCGGGGGAAGGCATGGAGAGGTGGCACAATGGATGCAACTTCGTCGGAGCATTTGCCATAAAAATATCTGTAAAATAATGCAAGGGAGGCAACATTCCTTCTTACTTGTAGAGAAGGTAGTTCTTTTGTAATAGTAGGGTTGTTAATAATTCTAATAGCTTTGTTCTGAATTTTGTCCAGTTGTTTTGTTGCAGCCTCTCCACATCCATTCCACAAGGATGAGCAATATTCCAGCTGAGAGCGCACATGACTTGTAAATTATAGCTAACTGCTCTTCAGTACTGTTACGGACTCTACAATAATCAGTTTCTTTACAGCGGTTTTAGCAAGTGATCTAACATGAGAGGTCCAGCTGAGGGCATTGTTAAGTGAAACACAGACAGTTTCAGTACTTTTAGAGATAGGAATATTAGTACCATGGAAGGTAATATAGGAATCAAGTAATATCTATCTATAAGTAAATTGTATATACAGTATTTGGTTTTCCGTGCGTTAAATGAGACAAGGTTATTTTGTCCCCGTTCATTGATGTTAGATAAGTCTTGATTTATGGAGATGGCTGTAATGAGTTGTAAGTTAGAGATATTAAACTTTGTGAATGGGTGTTTAAGTATGATTGAACTGTGGAGTGTTGAATCATCTGCATATGAATGAATGGATTTTGGGTGACAGGTAAGACATCATTAATATGAACTAGGAATAGAGTTGGAGCCAGAACTGGTTCTTATGGCACACCAGCATTAATCCAGAAGAAATTGGAATATACATACATCATCTACTTTTACTTCTATCTTTCTGTCCCCGAAATATGAGAAATCAGAGGAACAAAAGATGAGATATGAGAAATCAGAGGAACAAAAGATGATAGAATTTGGATAGCAGGGAACGGTGCCAGACTCTGTCAGTAATGAAGGGATGGAAAAGGAAGGAAGAGTAGGAGGGAGGGAGGTAAGTAGGTGATGGATGAGAAAGGAACGTTGGAGGAATAAGAAAGAAAGATGGGTGGGAGGAAGAAAGGAAGGAAGAAAGAAAGCAGGAAGGATGGAATCAAAAGGAGAATGAATTAAGAAGCGAAGGGAGGGAGTAGTAGGTAGATAAATGAGAATGGATCGAACATTAGTAAGGAATGAAGGAAGAGTAGGAAGGAGGGAAACTGGTAGGTAAAGAGGATATAAGAATGAATGCATGAATGAAAGAAGGAAGGAAGAAAGGAAAGAAGAAAAAGCATTAGAAAAAGGGATGATTGTAGAGAAAGACGAACGTATTGATGGATGGCCGTGTGCATAGAAGAACTTTGGTGAAACAATGGATGGATGACTGGATGAATGTATTTAGTGAATGATGGATGACTAGGTGTATATAGTTGACGACTGATGGAAGAACGGGAGGTGGGATTGGTGTGGATAGAGTGATGGATTGGAGCTGTGTGGTGGCGGGTTCGATGCAGTTTGTTATATAAATAATGTGTTTATTTAAATTCGATAACACCAAGTTTACTGCTGTTCCACATGGCCCCACCGACGGGTCAAAAAGAGGGAGGAGACGAAGGTAGATAAAGGAGGAGAAAAGAGAGAAAGGAGGAAGGATAGATGGAGAGCTGTCAGTAGGGAAGGTTAAAGCGTATGTAATAATAATACTGTGACGTTAAATCTGAATGTGATATGTGTGTTAGATGGTGGCTATTAGTGCCGAAATTTTAGGTACCGTGTGAGGACTGTAGGGAAGCATCTCTCTCTTGTTTTGTCGTGGGTGGAATACTGGACCTCTGAAGCGAATGTCCTGGCCTATATGCAAAGTGGGAAGCATTAAAAGGATAATGGAGGATAGGTGAGTTTATTGGATGGTCAGTGAGTGGACAACGGGAGTAAGAGAAATAATGAGAAAGTAAAACGGGAATATAGACTGCAGGGGACAGAGATGAATAATGTATGAAGTGAAAGAGGGATTGGTGAGAAGTTAAATGAAGGTAGGAGCAAAATGTGAGGAGAGTTTGAAGAGTCTCTCTCTCTCTCTCTCTCTCTCTCTCTCTCTCTCTCTCTCTCTCTCTCTCTCTCCCCGCAGTTCGGTTTTCTGATGGTTTGCACATTTTCTATATTTTCGTGACAATTGAAGCGGAGACTTGGACAAATTGAGTCCTTCCCTCAGTTGGAAAGGCCTGTGTACCTTCTGGGCGTTTGGTGGGTCCCTTGCCTTTAGGATCTCAAGGCTCTGTAAGTGGAAGATATGTCAGTCTCACTCAAGAACTAGGTCAAGGAGGAGTACAAAGGAATACAAAGGAAAGTAAACAGCAACAGACCTTATGGTCCTTTCGAGGCTGTTTGGTACAGAGTAGACTGACTACAAGATCTTACTCTACATGGTGAAGGATAAGGATAGTAAAGCAAGAAGGCTCCCCCCGCCTTGAAACCCTTCAGCCAAAACTGGCAGAAAAAGTGAGAAAAACCACCACGCAGCATGGAAAAACTGACATGGAAATTTCATAGGAAAGACTGAAAAGGAAAAGCTACATTCTATAATACATTGTCTATAAGTTACCAGTATGAATAACCTGAAAGAGAAAGTAGTAAAGTACAATGATTATTCGCATAAATAAATAACTAGTGCATGTCGCTATGTACGGGTACGTTGAGTTAAGAGGGCGTCTGCGGACACAGTGTGGAAATTGCACAGTGCACAGTGTGGATATTCAGGGGTGGTGTGGCAGCCTTGCCTGGCGTTATTTAGGTAGGCAGCAGTCAATCAGGCCCCAGCTCCATTCATTCCACTGGGACTAGGAACTTTCCCATGCGGGACAAGCAAATAAGTCACCTCCTGAAGCAGTGACCCCTGGTACATTAAAAAAAAAAAATCCCGAGGATGGCCACGTAACTAACAGGGACCCTCAGTGATACACAGCCCATCACAGGTCGAAAGTATGAGTAGTGACCGTTAACTCAGGGCTATCTGTGCATATCCTAGTCTGTGCATATACTATATTTCCTTTTAATAAATTGATCCAGGCTCTAAAAAACTAAAATAAAATAAAACAGAAAATTATACATACACAGGTGTTTTATTCAGCAGTAAACGTATTAAGCTGGGGGTTGGATGCCAAATACTTATCCAGGCGACCTTTAAAGGTTTGTACTGTATTACAATCTATTACGTTGGAGGGCAGTTTATTCCATATATTTACAACTCTTTTGAAGAAGAAGTGCTTAGCTTCATGCGACTGGAATGATTTGCCAATTATTTTATGCCCATTGCCCCTAGTGTAGTTCGAGTGATCAAATGTGAAGTATTTATCGACAGCCATGTTATCATGTCCTTTGAATATCTTGAATGCTTGAATTATATCTCCTCGTATCCTCCAGTTTGTTAGGGTAAAGAGATTAAGGGCTTCTAAACGTTCCTCGTACGGTTTATTTCTCAATCTAGGTATCATCTTTGTCATCCTTCGCTGCACTCTTTCAAGCTTTTCCATATCCTTTTTATAATACAGTGACCTAAACTGAACGCAATACTCCAAGTGCAGGCGTACTAAGGAATTATACAAAATAAAGATGATATTATCAGATTTATATTCAAATGCTCTGCCTACGAACCCAATCAATTTGTTGGCTTTTTTCACAGCTTCTGTGCATTGTTTGCTTGGTTTCAGATCATTTGTTATTATAACTCCTAAGTCTTTTTCATGGTTTACCCTATCAAGATGGACATTATTCATGCTATAACTTGCTCTTACATTTTTACTGCCAATGTTTAACACTTTGCATTTATTAATATTGAAATCCATTTGCCAGACTTGGGCCCAGTTAAACAGTTGATCAAGATCTCTCTGAATTGCCTGTCTTTGCAGTGCTGTATCTGCTCTGTTACCTATTTTAGTATCATCAGCAAATTTTGAAATCTTACAACACAATCCTTCGTCAATATCATTCACATATATTAAGAAAAGAATAGGACCTAACACTGAACCCTGCGGCACTCCACTTGTAACGTTTATCCAGTCTGACTCTTTTCCATTTATTACAACTCTTTGCTTTCGTCCGGTGAGCCAATCTTCTACCCACCTGAGAACACTGCCGCTGAAGGAGGAGGAACAGGACGCGTGGAAGGTCGAAGAAGAGGAAGCTGGAAAAATTGGAGGAGAATATTAGTAGTAGTAGTAGTAGTAGTAGTAGTGGTAGTAGTAGTAGTAGTTGTTGTTGTTGTTGTTGTGGTTGTAGCAGTAGTAGTAACAGTAATAGTAGTAATCTGTCTGTCTCTAACCAGAAGTAATAATAATAATAACAGTGATGATAATAATAATGATAATAATAATAATTTCTGATTCATTTTCTTCCTATTCTAAATTCTTATTCTTATTGTTAAAGACATGAGTAGGAAATGAAATAGAAGAACAGACGGAGGAGGTGGAGTATGAAGAGATGACTTATTCTCCCGGGGCCTAAGACAAAGTATGAGAGGTTGAGTGGCTGGAAAACAACAGCGAGGAAGATAATACCAAGGTGGAGGCACAGGGAGGGAAGGTAATGTATATGTCACGGGAGCAAGGTTGTCTGCTGGATAGGGAGAGGAATTGTTGCATAGAGATTTTTTTTGTCGAAGCTACCCCTCACAAGATGCGGCGTCAGACGAGAGAGAGAGAGCGAGAGACTGCTCCGAGGCAAAGTTCATTATGATATTATTCAAGCTTTTTCACTTTTCTCTTTTCGTAATCGTGCCTGCCTCGACAACGGGAGGACGAATATTTGGCACTTTGACTTTAAACTTTTGGACAGCTACGATTTCTCTTGGGCGAAGAAAATCGTTTGATGTCACTAGGAATTATATATATATATATATATATATATATATATATATATATATATATATATATATATATATATATATAAACCACTCAGAAAGCATGTACTTCCACCAACACTAATAATATTACGATCTTCTGTTGCAGTTCTACTGTCTCACGTAAGTAATTCTATGATCTTCGCCTGCCATCACCAAAGCCAATAAAATCTATGATTATTCTTGCATTCTGATCCGGATCCACCTTAGAATCTAACTAACTCCTCCTTGACCAGATGCTAACCTGTCCACCAAATTTCATTAAATTCCAGTGATAACATTTTGAACTATCTTGTACACAAACAGACAGACACGGGTGAAAACATAACCTCTGTCCTACATTTTCGGAGGAGGTAAAATTACTATCAACACAAACTTATATCAAAGAGTTAGTGGGTGACTAGCTTTCTGGAACAGTAGGTGTCGGCTTGTCAGCGCCATATCGCCGGGGTTGGGATGCCTTTCTGAAACGGTAGGAGTTGGCTAGTAAGTATCAACTTTAGGGCAAGTTTCCTGCTCTCTCTCTCTCTCTCTCTCAGGTTAATGGCGTAAAGATGTAGAACGGGTAAAATGACGGGTCCTTTGTCATTATGCACCATTTTCTCCTGGCACTTTTCCTGTGTTCAGTTTGCATAGCTCTCACCTTTGTATTTCCGAAACATAGAGGGGGAAAAGTACTGTAATCATGTTGAGAGTAAGATGTGTTCAGTGGAATGAGGGCCAGGGAACTCGACTGAACCTTCGTAGGGGCAGGACATAGCTTACCTCTTAACCAGGGAAGTGGGGGCTGTGTTGGACCCATCATAAACAAAACCATCTGCAGGGGGTGCTTCCTTCCAGTAGTCTAAGCACCAGAGGCTCAGACAGAGGGGGTACGCAATGCTGAACTCCTGCTTATAGGTGTCATAGCGTCATTAGGTCCCTATAAATCCCAATTCACTTACAGTGTCAGTTATTTTCCCTGTCATCTAATACTGAGTTGCTCGTATTTTGTATAACAATGAATTGCAGTAAAATGCAATGTACGATGAAGGCGTTTTACAAGATTTCGGTATTGTGAATCGTATGAATAACTCACGGTAAATGTCTGGTACCCCATTCCATGTTCTTAATACCAGAATACCAGCTCCAAGTTTAGTGCTTTAGAGTAGAACAGTACTATTAAGCATTGATGTTTTTTAGTGACAGTAGAATACCATGCTAAATCATATATAGTCATTATAAAAATATAATTCATTGTTTACACAACAGAAATCTAACTTTCCAGTCAGCCATGTAGAGTTTGGAAACCTCTGTCGCAGCAGTGAAACTAGAAACCGCACACAGAACGCTTATCTTCCCCAACGCCAATTGAATCTATGATTTATTGCTGTAATTCCTCTTTCCTACCAAACGAGTAGTTTTTCGGTCCCACAGTCACGTAATTCTACGGTCATAGTCTGCTCTGTTGCACGGTCTGAGAGTGCATACTTCTGCCAACGCCAATAAGGTTCGTAATGTATTCCTGCATCTGGATTCGGATCCACCTCAAATTCTAATAAATTCTTTCTTGGTCCACTGCCAACCTATCTGCCAGATTTAATTAAAATCTGACAACTTTTTTAGGCATCCTGTACACAGTCAAAAAGACGTGGATGAATATATAACCGCCTTCCAGCTTCATTGATGAAAATAATAATGAGAGAGAGAGAGAGAGAGAAAGAGAGAATAAATAAAACTTAAAGTAATCTTTCTCTCAGATATCTAAAGTATACTGGTGACTGCTGTGGATAATGTAGACTGACCAATTGTAGTTTTAAGTTACTCTTTGATTGGTGTAAGCCAAGTAAATGTTTTAGGTCACATCTTAATGAGGAGAGCTACTGTATTTACTGATTTTCTTTCTTTTTCCCAAACACTTTTTAACTTTGTTAATTCCATTTTTTCTTCATCAGTTCGCATCAAACTTGGTACAGTTGTTTCTTCGGGAAATGCTCCCAGACATTTCTTATGTTTTAAAGTGATTTATGGGCCAAAGGTCAAACCATACAAACACAAACGTTGAGATTCTTTGCTCTTGTATATTCATTAATTATCGTGGCTGTAGCTGTGTGGGCACCATACTGCATTCTCTTGGGCATGTTGGTTGGTACAGTCAACAAAGTTTTGCAAAAAAAAAAAAAAGTTACTGTTTACAAACTGGAAGTAAAATTTTTCATTTTTTCCCACCCAATGCCAATTCCATATGTAACAGATGATGAAGTCTTTGTAGCAGCAGCAGTAGCAACTCAAGGCTTAACTGAACATGAGCCCCATGGCCTGCAGCCAGAAGCTGCCCTCCTTCAGCAGCTTACCATCTTTCTTTAGAGGAATAGGGAAGAAGTTGAGGGACGCTTGTATATTCAGGCAGTGGACCCACCAGGTTATATTAAGGTCACCAAGTAATTGTAAATAATACCCATTTCAGTAAATTGCTTGATTTTTAGCAAATATATAATAGTAGTAGCAGTAGTAGTAATGATAATAAAAATAATAATAATAATAATTATTATTATTATTATTATTATCTTTATTTTTATTTTTATTATAATAACTAATAATAATAATAATAATTATTATTATTATTATTATTATTATTATTACCTCCGCTAAGGAGGTTATGTTTTCACCCCTGTCTGTTTGTTCGATTGTTTGTTGGTTGGTTTGTGAGCAAAATTACACAAAAACTACTGGACGGATTTCCACGAAACTTCGTAGAAGAATGGGCCTTGGCCCAGAGTAGACTCCATGAAATTTTGGTGCGGATCCGTATAAAGGTGCGGATCCAAGAACTTTTTTTTCTCTTTCTTTAACATCGCGAGACACCCGGTAGTTTTTTTTTTTTTTTTCGACGTTTTGGTAAATTTTTCTGTGAATATTGCATGGATCTTGATTTAAAAAAAAAAATCAGGCATATTTAGGATGTTGGTATCTACGAATGTGTACAGTTTGGCGCGGATCCATATAAAATTCCGGATCTAGTGGATTTAAATATGCTTTTATAGGGGGGTAGTCTTTTTCCAGCTGCCGTACAGTAACAAATAGTGCTACAAACTGCAGAGCTGTACCTAATAACAAAGGTGTTACAACTTATAGGGTTATGAGTTTGAACATGGGTTATGAGTTTGAATAAAAAGGAACTGCATGTTGGGCCTTGGCGGAGGTATGCGCTCTACTGCGTGCCGTTCTAGTTATTATTGTTATCATTATTATTCTAGGGTCCGTATCGTCCCTACTGGCAGTATCCCGTTCATTTTCCAGTGTATTAGGGTCACCGTCTTATGACGAAATAGTCATTCAGTCATATTTTCCTGTTTTCGGACCCTCGGCCCAAATAAATGTTTAAAACGTGGATATTTTGTAAATGTAAACATCTTACTGCATAATTTTCTTATTTATTTCTGTTTATACCAGTGATTGGTTTATTTAAATATATTATCTGTTGAGTAATCATTCGACGGTAAACTTCGTGGCCCTCAACCCTCAGAGTATCGGGTCTGGCAGTATCAGGGCTGGTAGTGAGTGGTAAATAAGAATGGATATCAGGACAAAGTCAGTTAAAAATACAGAGAATATTGGTACAAACTCTCACATCAAAAAGGAGCAGACCTATCTGAATTCCTGTACACATAGCGATAAAATTGTACAGCGTTACATTTATTACGCATTACGTTCTGAAATATTTAATGAAAATATTCCCGATGTGATACTAAATGTCCAATACAGATATCCCTTTTCTGTTTTCTTTTTTTTGTTATGAAAGTAGAGCAGTGTAGCACAATCCTGATTTTGTTTTCACGTCCAGAATGTGTTATTTAACTCTCAATAGGAAAGCAGAGGAACAAGCCCCGATACTTCCACCTTCACCATTGACAAACGTACTGAAACATCTAGTGAATTATCGAGCACCTCTAAATGTACCGACCTTATACTGTAATGATGCTTATTTTGTTGGCTGTACTGGTGTCCGTAGCGGTAAGGCAGTATTTGACGGTGTGTTGAGGCTGGAGACTGTTGGGGTGTATTGAGCAGATATATACAGTACAGTAGGTAAGCTTAGATGAGGTAGGGTAAGGTAAGTTCTAGGAATTGTTGCTATGTGAGAGGAATTGTTAGTGTGTGTGTGTGTGTGTGTGTGTGTGTGTGTGTGTGTGTGTGTAATAAATGTGGGCTGGTTTATTGAATAAAAGGAAAATATATACAAATAATAACTTCATTCCTGTCGGTATCAACTTCACATTATCATCACGTGCACTATATCCATCATCATCATCATTATCATCATCATCATCATTATCATGATCATCTTTATTACTCACCATCCTCGTCATCATCATCATCATCGTCATCATTATCATGATCATCTTTATTACTCACCATCCTCGTCATCATCATCATCATCATCATCATCATACGCATCTTTCCCGCCTATATCCGACTATAAACCAGTAAAGTGCGTGTTGTGGGCACGTGACGAGCGAGCTACCGTTCATAAATACTTCTCTCATCATAATTTTATCTTAGTGTAAACTTTCAACATTTCTGGTGAGGTAGTTGAACAATAATTAAAGAGTAATTGAGTTAAAATATTTACATTCTCACGTTTTCTCTCTCTCACGTTTTCTCTCTGGATGTGCATATACTATAAGCGAGGCGCTGTAGCATTAATCACACGCGCAATATTCATTTCTCTCCTCCTGACTTGCCTTGTCAACGAACTGTGTCAGTAAACGCTCCGATATTGATCGAATGATAAAACCCAGAAATGGGGCGATTACCCTTGCTGAGTTCACCCCCTAAACATAGAAAAAACGTTCATGTAAACTTATGAGCATAATATCCGATATTAATTGTTAGAATTCCTGCAAGTAAACATAGTGTTACAACAGGAAATCTTTTCCCATTCAGTGTCATAATGGAGCATGTCAACCGAAGCCCTCGGTACATTCCCTTGGAAAGCTGGGATTCCATGGGGTTTGTGTGGTCTCATGAGTAAATATATAGCTAAAAACAAAATTTACTGACTGTATCTACTTCCTGCTGAAAGAATCTCTTTTTTGTCTCACATAGTAGAAAAGTTATTAGCCTCTGAAAATCATCGCGGTCGGGCCGTGTCGTGTCGGGCCAGGCCGAGTCGTGTCGGGCCGCTCATTTCTCAGCTGAACATGAGTAAACATCGCTTTGTTACGCTTGCTCGCTTCGCTCGCTCGCTTGTGATAAATGGATTGAGGAAGAAACTCAAAACTGTGTAAAGAAAAGAGAAAATATTTGAAGCTTTTTAGACAATACAAGCAACCCCTCAACCCCCTTCCCCACATCCTCCTCCCTACCCACTGCTCCTCCCCCTCCACCCCTACCCCGTTCCCTCCTCTTACCCCTCCCACGTTCCCGCCTCCCCCTCACCCCCTTCCACGTACCTGAAGTAAAGAATGACCCAAGAATGTGAGGAGAATAAGGTAGGAGAGAGGGAAGAACTGGGAGGAAATATTAGAAGGAAGAGGGAGAGAAGAAAAGGCAGAAGAGAAGGAGGAAGAGAAGGAGTAGGAGGAGGAGGTGGAGGATGAGGAGGGTGAGAAGAAGAACAAGAAGAGGAGGAGGAGGAGGAGGAGAAGGAGGAGGAGGACAAAAGGAAGAAAAAGAAGGATAGAATATTGGAAGAAGACGAAGGGAAGGAAGAGGAAGACTGAGAGAGAGTGGAACAAATATCTCTAACCCTGGTCTTGACCCTGCTTTGTGCTTCTACTACCAGCTTCCTTTCCTACTTATTTTCCTCCCTCCCTCCCTCCTCTTCCTCCTCCTCCTCCTCCCGAGATCTCTGTTTATCCGTCAATATTGCTTTTATTTTTTCCCTCCGTGTCGTTGCCTGTGTGTGTGTGACCTTGGCTTTGTTTTTCTTGGGATTTATTGTTCCTGTTTTTTTCATCTCTCTCTCTCTCTCTCTCTCTCTCTCTCTCTCTCTCTTTCTCTCTCTCTCTCTCTCTCTCTCTCTCTCTCTCTCTCTCTCTCTCTCTCAGTGTATGTATGTATATGTACTAGATTACATTTAAGAACTAATGGGGCATTGATAGAGGAAAATATCTGTATGAGTACATATTGTTAACGGGGATATATGAAGGAAACCTGTGGGGATGTTTTTATCTGTTAGTCCGTCTGTCGGTGTAACTTTTGAAACAAACTAATGCAAGATACGTGACAAAATGTAGGGGAGGTTCTGTTTATTTCTCCATAGCATTAGAGGAAAACTAATGCAAGGATCATGATGAAAATACAGTATACAGGGACAAGACTGTATGTCACCCAGAATACAGGCAGAATAATCGGGAGAAACATGAGGATACGTCGTGGGGGTTTGGCTGTCTGACAAGCGGATTAGAAAAGAGATAATGCTATAAAAATTGACATGAATATTCCCATGGGGTAAAGGATGACTTGATTAAATTTTGGTGAAGGTATATGCATGAGAGGACAGGTATACGTCAGGTGGATCTAATTGCTACCAGTTCAGCCCGGCGTGATGGAGGTGCGCCCTCGACTGAACGTCCGTCTGTAGGTAGTTCACCTTTCCTTGACGGAGATTTTCATTTTGCAGCTTGTTTACTGTAGCTCAGTAGTAGACTAAGGCAAGACAGCGGCTCTGCATCCTTTTCCTAGTCCTCCTTCGTGACTAGTAGCATATTCTAGTTTTAATCTCCTGTTAAAACTCATCAGCAGAATAAGGAACCACAACAGCTTTAAGTTATATTCCATAGCACTTCTTCATGACCAGCATCAAATTTTAATGTTACAACTCAGCACTCATAATAATGAAATAAGAAATTTGAGGTACAATAAAGTGAGCAGATTATAGTTAGATTAAGTCCCCGTCCTCGTCATACGTACCTTGCTGATGTGCTTTTTATAACCCTTGCTTATATTTATCCTATCCATTCGTCCCTCGCTCTCCGCCTGCCTCCTCCACACTTTTCCTTGGATTTCCCTCCTTCCTCCATTTTCTCTCCCAGTCTTCTCACCATTTTTCCTCCTTGTCTCGCCTTATCCTTCTTACTATTTTTCCTCCGCGTCCCCTCCCTCCCTCTTTCCCTTTCTCCCTTCCCTCTCCCTCCCTCCCTCCCTCCCTCCCTCCCTCCCTCCCTCCCTCCAGTATCCAGTGTGGGATTTCTTGCTTTCAATTCGTCATGTTGTGTCTCCAAACATTCACATTGTTATTCCTCCCACTGCTGGAGAGAAGGAGGGAAGGGGGGAAGGTGTGAGAAGCGAATATTGAGGAAGGGAAGGAAGGAAGGAAAGAAGGAAGGAAGGAAAGAAGGAAGGAAGGAAGGAGGTAGGAGGACGAATGGGAGGAAGAAGAAGACGGTGTGAGAAGGGAATATTGAGATAAAGAAGAAGAAAGGAAGGAAGGAAGGAAGAAACAAAGAAAGGAGGTAAGGAAGGAATGAAGGGAGATGGATGGAAGGAAGGAAAGATTGAATGAAGAAAGCAAGGGATAGGGAAAGGACAACGCGAGGGGGGGGGGAAAGGTATGTGAACGAAATATTCAGGAAAAGAAGGAAGGCAGGAAAGAAGGAATCAAAGAAAGAAAGGGGACCAATAAATGAAAAAGAAATTAAGAGAGAAAGAAAGGGAGAGAGGAAGACGTGAGGGGAAGAGAGAGAAATGTGAAAAGGGAGAATGGAAGGATAGAAGGGAAGGAAGGAAGGAGTAGAGGAAGGTGTGAGAAGAGAGTGCTAAGAGAAACAGAGGATAGAAAGAAGGAGGGACGACGGGAGGAGAGTAAAGTGTGAGAAGAGAATGCTGAAGGAAAGAAGGAAACTGAAAGAAAGGAAAGAGAGAGAGAGAGAGAGAGAGAGAGAGAGAGAGAGAGAGAGAGAGAGAGAGAGAGAGAGAGAGAGAGAGAGAGAGGAAACTGTTTAGGGAGCGAAGGAAGACGGGGTGAAAGGAAGACATGAGATGAGAAAATGTATTGGAGGGAAGAAAGAAAGAAGGACAAGAAGGTGAATAAAGAAATGCTAAGGAAACAAAGAGAAGGAGGAATAAGGGAGGAGGGGAGACGTGAGAGAAGGACGAGACGGCGATGGGAGGAGTGGTTGGTGTAAGGGTGGAGGAGTGGTGAGTGAGGGAGAAAGGAGAGAGTGGAGTAATATTGACAGAGCACACAAGCACTAACATAATAACACAAGATGTATCGGACTGTACCCTCCGGTTTTACTGAACACTACAGTTCCCGTGCATAGACAGATAGGTGGATGGATAGATAGGTAGATAGATATAGGTGGAAAACAAGTACATGTAGGTATAGATAAATTCACACTGAAGCAGAAAGACAGACAAACAGACAAGTAGATAGACAAATTTATTGCTTCACAGAAAGGTAGGCAGGTAATAAATTAGTGAAGGAAAAAAAAATGATAAACACACATATACATAGTTCAGTTGTTCTCAAATTACACCATCGTAGATTGTTCATCGTTCTTTCTTTCTGTAGTTACACCTTATTTTGTTCTTGCTGCTGCCAGACGAGTATAGTAATTTTTAGGAGAGTCTTCAGTTGCCTTTTCAGAGGGATGTCTTCTTGTAATACATTATGCATCTTAAGACCTGATATAGTGAAGGCACTAACCTAGGTTTCATGTTGTCCTGTGTAAATAATCTGAAAAGAGTAAGGTGGAGCGTCAGTAGAGTGTTTTGTCGTGATTCCATTCATATGTTTACCGGACAGTTTTTTTCAGATTAGGGGAGGCCTTCATACTCAGGTCTGTAATACGCTTGGCCCCCTAAACAAATACTCTTAAGAAGGTTTTATGAAGGGCAAATGTGGTTTGTTATCATATCATTATTTTTTTACTTCCATCAAACGATTGTATGGTTTACATTCACAGCAGGGAAAAGCTCCCTTTAGTGTAGTGACGTCAGTTATAATTCATTCTTGCTGTCTCCAGACGATGTCATTCGGCACAAACGAGAGTTATCGTATTGGAGGGATTAGCTGTAAACTCAGTAACTCCGTTTCTAAGGTGCTGTCTAAGCTGAACAGAATAGCTTGGCAGCAGCAAGACTATACGATAACAAACGTCCACGCAGTGCAGGCAGGTATGCATGTTCGCCTAAGCTAATTATTTAAAGAATGTTTCATGATGAGCAAATGGCGGATGTTGCTGTTTTGTTAGAATCTTCGTACCTTCTGACGTCTGTTGATTTTATTCATCCTTGGAGAGACCTTTTGTGGTGAGGGTGTTGATAAGGAAGACGTATTTTAAATGTTTTATTCCCGTTACCTTCAGACGATTTTATGCTGCTCAAGGCAGCTTCATTGGACCTTAGGGGTTAGATATAGCCTTAATTAACTCACTATCAGGTTAGCTCCTGAAGTGAATAAAATTGTCTAGCTATAACAGCAACTGTATCACAAAGATGTCCTCGGTCTGAATGAGTTAAAATGCATGCTCTCCAAAGCAAACAGTCGTGAGAAAGCTTAGTAGAGAGCAAATACTGTGTTGTGTTTTTCCATTCATAATATATACAAGGTAAAGTCTCCACCGTGAACCCTAATGCTCCCTGAAAACATTCACCAATTTCTTAACCTCCACTTGTACCCTCTGCTTCCCTCTGTACGATGTCTTTTTTTTTTCTTTTTTTTAACATTTACATGTCGTCTCTTCTTATTTTTGTGGTGACTTTTTTATCTTGTTTGTACGATGACTATTTTATGTATACATAGAGAAAAATAATGGTGATACTTCTGAGAAATGCATTTTATTGAAAAAAAAAATCTATTTTAATGCCAGATAATCATATAATTGACACTGGCAAATTTTGCAAAGTTACCAAGACTGATATCTTTAATTTAGCAGTAGCCTTCGCTGGCAAAAAAAATTGTACATCAAACAATTTGGCTAAACCAATTTTTTTTTTCCAGTGTGTACGGTGACGTCATTTTTATTTTTTATTTAAGTTATACGTTGGCTTTATTAAATAATGTTGTCTTCCCATACAGATTAAGATAGTGTAGAATACAGTGTCATTTTTCAGTCATTCTTATGAAATTTCCATGTCAGGTTTTCTATGTTGCATTGTGTTCCTTCTCTGTTTTTCCTACCGCCTTCGGCTGAAGGCTGTGGGGGGTTTGATGGGAGCCTTCTTGCCCTCCTGTCCATATGTTCTACTCATATTATTAGACAGCCATGGTATTCTCTTTAATAAACAGCCTCGGAGGGACCACTATTCCACTAGATATGTTGCTGTTTGATTTCCCATGTGCTCCTTTGTATCGTTTGATCTTAGTTATACCATTACTTTGTATCTTATTTCTGAGGTAATGTCGTCTTCTTTTCACTCTTGCTATCTTCAGAGGATTATTGTCAGCTTCGGATAGACTTGTATGAACTTGTGGGGGAGGTGGTGTAAAACATGGCCTTCATGGCTTCTCTCTTGGCCGGCTTTCCTTATGACGGCAACAGGGATAGTCTACAAAAACAGTTGTCCTACCGAAGGAATTAAAGTATAGCTTTTAGAAAATGCGCTACGCACAGTCTCCATAAACACCTTAATAGTGATCAAACACTTAAATTGTTCTTACCAATGCCAAACGAGTTTACTAAGCCAATGAAGATGATTAAGAGAAATGACTAGTGTATGTATTGCGTAGAACCATCCTCATAAAATAAATCGGGCTAGTTCTGTTAATTATTTTTTATCTCATCACTCAGAATCACGTTGTTAAAGGTCTCTAGCGGAGATGAAAATAAAAATTTATAAAAGATCAGATATTGTTATTTATTTTCAGTCATCGTGCCAAGTGAAAAGCAACAATTTATCCTTTCCATCAACAATAAATTTTAACTTGCATGGTTTACCAGATAACTACGCAGGAAAAAATAAACTCATGACGTTCTGTGATCTTTATATATATATATATATATATATATATATATATATATATACTGTATATATGAAGCCTCTGTGGTACAGTGGTAGACTGTGCTTTTTCGTACGTGGGAGAACGAGGGTTCGCGCCCCGCCAGCGTAATAAACTTTGAGAACATACTGTACTTCCGGCCACGTACTGCTTGGCGGACATAAGGGGTGCTATGGTTGAACAAGTGTCGCGTAATATAAAGTATGCTTGCACCCAGTCGGCTTGCGCGGGCCGATTACACTTGGTTCACAGACTACACACACATCCAAAGCCACTCCAACACTACAATTACACTTACAAGCACTTCTCACCCTACATACAATCTCTACCAGACAGCCTAAGCCACTTGGTGGAGAAACATTGACTGTATCGTCCCCACTTCGGTCGGGATAGGCCGGTCCTTCAGTGGATACTCAAACGGCTGATGAGATTATATATACAGTATATATATATATATATATATATATATATATATATATATATATGTGTGTGTGTGTGTGTGTGTATGCAGATCTATACAATATATATATATATATATATATATATATATATATATATATATATATATATATATATATATATATATGGGTGTCAGATACTTTTATTTAAGGGCAACTTGGGCATGTTATTATAGTGCTTTTTAGTAGTGTAGAAGTAAACTGTTTCAGTATATGATCAATATTGCACAGATATATATCTGCTGCTGAATCAAGCATTCCATGCACGAACTCATCTCTGTCATTCACCATAATGGTCACAACCTTGATAGTACGGCAACGCATTTTTTTTCTCTCTTTCCATGCAACTGTATACCTACTCAGGCTGGGGTAGACTTTGAAGTGATAGGGTTGCATGCAGCCTTCGTTAACCCCTTCATTCCGAAGTTCTTTCTGAAGCAGCATAACATCGTGGAGCTGTAGCTAAAGTAAATAAGTCGTCAGCGTACTGAAGTGGTTGACCTTCTGTATGTGCATTTCGAATACTGTAAATTACTCTGAGTGACGCCGTTTGATTTTATTCAGTGTTGAGAAACACACGGACAGACATTTTGGCGGAAAATTAATAATTGTATCTTGTTGCTGCTAATGGCAGACGATTTTAATCATCTCAGAGACACCAACCACAACCAGAGTGTTAACCCGCCAGTCCGAACTATCTCTTCTGACCTAAATAAAATGAACTGAGGGCAGCACCAAGTCTGGATCAGGTGGTATCAATCAGTTTACTGTTTCCATTGGGCAGTATTGTCGTGGGCTTGACGTTTTCATGTCGCAAATAGGTTCCTGGGTCCACTTTGAAAAACTGCTTTTTTTGACAAAATAAAATCAGGGTTTGTAAATTTAGACAAAAAAAAAGTATAATAATCATACATAAGGAACTAAAACGCATCTGTTTACAAAATAGTAGGGGTCTACTGACCATACAAGAGCCGTAATAACGATGGAAAGTTGCGTAGCAAGTGGTGAATGGTAGCGCAGAGACCATACGTATGTTTGGTCACAAACAAATGCAGTTCTGTATACAAAATGATAGAGAAACACTCCTACTAACCCAGAATCATAAATCTGTGTTCATTTGTTCTCAATTGGATTGTCTAATACCCAGGAAATGAATAAATATTGTGAGACATACTACAAGAAAAAATTCAGGCATCGCACCTCCAACGCACGTCATATTTGGCTCTTCCCAGACGGGGAAAATTAAAATCTTGTGATGTGCACATGTATGGTGGTCGCAGATTATGTCTGGGGAGCGGCTCGTATGATGATACCATTCACCAGCTTCCTGCCAGTTTTGAAACGCGCGCAAATATGGTGCCACGATTGTGGCCAGGAGACCCCTACTGGTAAAGCCACGGTATTGACCAGAGGACCCTTACTGATGAAGCCACGATATTGGCCAGGAGACCCCTACTGATAAAGGTATGGTAATGGCCAGGAGACCCCTATTGATAAAGGCACGATAATGGCCAGGAGACCCTACTCATAAAGCCACGATATTGGCCAGGAGACCCTACTGATAAAGGCACGATAGTTGCCAGGAGACCTTAAAAGTTTGGCTTCTGAGTACCGCTTGACGATTTATTTTGCACAAAACACCATAAGATTCTCGTATATATTTTTTTTTTTACTGAGAATTATTGCATTTGTATTTTACATTTGATACTTTCACATTATTAAAATCAGTTTTTTAATCCATCCGTAATGAAGGAAGTAATGAGGGCTACATCAGTCACTTCCACTTAGAAAAGTTTTTGCTCATCTGAAAGTATTAACACTTAGAAAAGTCTTTTATCATCTGAAAGGATTAACATCACTGCTGACGAGGAGCTTACATGTGGTAGCGTTGCTCGCCCTGGGTGGGGGGGGGGGGCAACTGTGGCATTCACCCAGGAGCCAAACCTACTCATACTTCCCTGCACCTTGGTGTGGGGAACGATTCTTGTCCGACCCTGGTGAGGTGTTGTCTGCCGTAATGGGGTGCCGGATCCCTACACGATGTATGTACCTGTAGGATGACCCTACAAAAGCAGTTACTTACCTTTGGTCGGCGGGTTTGCTCAGACAGAAAGACCAGGGTTAAGCAGCAGCAACGACAACAACAACAGCAGCAACAACAACAACAGCAGAGCAATAACAACAACAACAGCAATATATAACTAGTCACCTATTTACCTATTGTGTAGCCACAGTAAGGAAGCTTCGCCATAACTATTTATGGTGTAGATTGTCTTTGTAACTGTGCAAATACTGCTTTTATGTTCACTGTCTGAAACCTGCACATGAGCACAACATAGATATTTGCACAAGTTTTAGTGGCTAACACACCATAGATATTTGCACAAGTTTTAGCGGCTAACTGTATGCTTAACTGTAACCATATTCCTTTCAGATAATGAGAAGGACCACAGCTATATATCTGTAAAGTTACAGCTTTGCAGCTTTTGTGGCTATCTCTATAACTTGTTACAAAGAAAACAGCATCTTTGAATTCGATACTTTCCACCAGGCTAAATGGCAAAATATTTAGCCAAAATTCTCAGCAAACTCTTCTATCACAGGATTTTCAACCGCTGTATCTCAGTTAGTTTCTGAGATATTTCAGTTTCTAATATGCAATATTTGCACAAAAATGAGTATGTGACCTTCAAAAATAGGTTAAGATCATTTATATTTGGCACAAGTGCTTGGGTTACCCAAGGGTACCTTCCTGTATAATACCATCAAGATCTAAGAAAAAGGGCTCAAAGAAAAATAAAAATTCTGACCAAAACAAGAAGCTTCGCCGTAAATATGGCGAAGCTTAATAACTAAGAGTATATAACCGTGCCAAAAGCGGCAATAAATGCTTCGTAAGAGATGTCAGTGAGCCGCTTAAGTCCTCGAGAATACGATTTTGTGGATACCGGGTTTTTGTGATGCGACCGACCGCGTCTGGGAAACTTAGATAAGAGCTGGACACATGACTCACTCACAGGAAGACATATGCAGGTAAAGCGACTCAGGGTAACACATGACTTCTATTACTTCTTCCATCTTTCCTTCCTTCCTGCCTTGCATCCATCTATCCTTCCTACCTTCCTTCCTTCTTACATACTTACTTAGTTACTGTCTCCTCTCACTCACCGTCTTCCTTTTTCTTCATTTCTTAGATTCACCTGTCTCTCTTCCCTTTCCTCGTTCTCTCTCCTTTTCCTCTTTCTTCATCTTCGCTCCCCCTCCCTCGTCTTCTGTTTCCTCTCGTTTTTCGTCCCTTTCTTTTCCATTTTCCTTTTCCTCTGCCTCTCCCTGTCCATCCTCCTCTTCATTTTCCATATTACAAATACACATGAGAGAGAGAGAGAGAGAGAGAAGGGGGGGGATGGAACGAGAATTTATGTAGACCATCGTACTCCGAAAATAAGCTTGTGATGATCAGATCTCCTTCAGGCCAAAGGGATCACTGAGAGAGAGAGAGAGAGAGAGAGAGAGAGAGAGAGAGAGAGATAGGATAGCTTTGGCAGAAGACGGAAGTGAAAAAACGTTTGAGATCACGCACCTGACTCACAAGATAATGCAAAGCTAAGTATATTACTCCCAGAACCAGTGCCCTCTTTCTGAAGCATCTTAACCCCTTCCCTGCGCTGAATTATACCTGAATTAACCCAACACCACAATAACAATTTTTATCTCCAGACAGCTTCATTGACTTTCAGGAAAACTAGTCACAGTGAAAAGGTTAGAAACGCTTTCCATGAAACTCCACCATTATGAAAGGAACGAAAAATAGAGTAACAAGAGTTTTTTGCCATTCTTCTGCGGCGGGTTTCTCTGAGCTGAACTGAATATTCTGAAATCACCCGGAATAAAATTTTAGGATGGTAAATCACAGTTAACGGGTAAAAAAAATGAGAGAGAGAGAGAGAGAGAGAGAGAGAGAGAGAGAGAGAGAGAGAGAGAGAGAGAGGAAAATTAGGAAGAATTAGGAAATAAAAGATAATTATTAATGAATGGAGGGAAATTAGGACGGATGAAGAAAAAAAAACATGATGAATGACTAAAAGGTAATGATGTGTACAGGAAAAGTATAAAAGAATAGAAGGGAACTTGAGAATATTGATTTAAAAAATAGGGACAAGCGTAGAGAAAATATGGACCAATAAAAGAAAAATATAAGGATGAAGAGAGTAAACTAAGGTCAGACAGGAAAAAAATAGAAAAATGGAGGGAAAGCTGATCCATGTGGAGAAAAGGAAGAACAAGGAAAATAAAGGAAGAATAAGAAAATACAGGGACGAATGGAGGGCAAATAAGTAAAGAAGCGTTTAAGTAAAAGAAGGAATGTGAATATAAAGAGAAAGACAAAATGAGGGAGGAAGGTGATGGGTAGGCGAAAGCAAGGAGGCAGAAAATAAGGCAAGGGGGAATAAAGAAATATGAGGAAATAAAGAGAGGGAGGAGTGAGGAGAAATGGAGGACGACGGGGAGGAAGACGAGAAGGGGAGAGAAGGATTATGAACTGGGGAGAAATAAAGGAAGAGTACGAGTGGAAGAAATGTAAAATATGGTAAGATATGTACGAGTAAAATGGGCATTAAGTAAAAGTAAGAAGATAAAATAGTGGCTGGAAGATGATGGGAAGCGACAGCAAGGAGACAGAAAGTAAGGCAAGGAGGAATAAAGACATATGAGGAAATAAGGAAAACGGCAGAGAAGAGGAGAAGGAAGCCTGGATGGAAAAAAAAGAGGGTGGGGGGAGAAGATTTAAAGGGACAGGAGAAAAATAGGAAGAAGGAAGAGGGGGAAAGAGAAAAGAATGTATGAGCTGGAGGGGAGAGAAAGAGAAAGGAAAAGCTAGAGGGGAGAGAAAAAAAAAAACAGGAGAGAATGTGAAGAAGGATGAGAAGTAGAGGAAGACGAAAGAAGAGGAAAATTTGGAAAAAGAAATAATGAGAAAGAAAGGGAAGAGGAAGAGATTAGGAAGAAAATATGAAGAGGGATGAAAAAAATGAAGGAAGAAAGGGAGAAGAGAGGAGAGGAAGCGAAAGAAAGGAGAAGGGGAGAGACAAGATGACGGAGAAGAATATGAAGGAAGAGCAAGAGGGCAGAGAAAATGAAGAAGAGAGAGGAGGAGGGCAGAAAAAGTAATGGGAGAAGAAGATAAGAGAGGAGGAGAAAGGGAAATGAAGGGAAGAAAGACGAGGGGAAGGAAAAAAGGAGGGAGATAAAAAGAGAGAAAACTTGAGTAGGAGGGAGGGAATGAGATAACTGAGTGACGTAGGGAAGGAGGAAAGGATGAAGGGGAAAACAAGGAGGAGAAAGGGAAACGAAGAGGTAAGGAAGAAGGAAGGAAATGAACGAAAATAAAGAGGAAAAGGAGGAGGAGAAGAGATGCTGGAGGAGAAGAAGAAATTAAGCAGGAGGAGAAACGGAAGAAGAGGAGGAGACAGAAATACGAAAAATGCATTGAAGAGAACGAGAAAGGAGAAAAAACAATAATATGAGCAATAGGAAGAAAATTAGGAAACTTACAAATAGGAAGACGAAATAATATGAGCAATGAAGAAGAAAAGGAAGAGGACAAACACGGGCAACAAAATGAGAGGAAGACTAGGAGGAGGAGGAAGGAACGAGAGTAAAAGGAAGAGAGTGGAAGAGAGAAATAGTGGCCTCTTTGAACCAATGACGTGTGGGGAAGATATATTTTTGGGGAAACTGGGTGGAAGGAGAGAGAGAGAGAGAGAGAGAGAGAGGTGGGGGGGGAGGGGGAGGAGATGATCATTTTAAAAAAACAAGAGAGAAAGAATATGAGTGGAAGACAGACACATAGGCAGAGGTATTGAAAGAAGAAAGCCTCAGAGATAAAAGGGGAGGTGAAAAATAGGAAGCTGAAAGAAAATGTTGTGTCAAATAAACTGGTAACGCGAAAGAACAAGAGAAAGGAGAGAGGACGAAAGAGAATGCCTAAAGGAAAAAAAGAAAGAAGCAGTGAGTGAACGAGAAGAGAACTTGAGCTGAAAGGACAGACGAAAATAAAGAAGGAAAGAAGGAAGAAAAGCGTGTATAAAGATGAGAGAGACAGAGAAGACAGAAAATCTGACAAGAAAACTAAGTGGACAAGAGGAGGTGAATGTTAAAATGAAAGATGTATAAAGGAGAGAGTCGCGGTAAGAACTATATATTTTCACGGACTTCATTGCGATGGATTTTTTTTTTTTTTTTTTTTTTTTTTTTTACCTTCAGTAGATTTCTTTCAAGTTACGAGAGATATTTCGTAGTGGACTGTTAATGGCATATATCTCCTACGGTTGGATTTTTTTTTTCTAAGTTCCCTAAGATAAGTAAATTTGCTGTTTACCTGTACTGAGAATATAATAAAACGACAGTGCGGTGCTGAAGGAGTTAACTTCTTCACTACAATAACTTTTTTTTTCGTGCGATATCCGGACGATTGTAGTGATTTTGGAGCTGGAAGATGCCGTTTGCTTGAAGATGTCAGTGAAGTGTGTGGAAAGAAAACTAAGGTGAAAAGAGAGAGAGAGAGAGAGAGAGAGAGAGAGAGAGAGAGAGAGCAGGTACAGTGTGAATGTTTGAGACAGCGATAAAGTGAAAGCAGTGTGCGCGTGTGTTGGGAAGAGCGAGAGAGGAGGTGGGGGGGGGGGGACGTGGGAGTGAGAGTGAGAGCTTTGATCAAGGGCTTAATGACTCCGCCGCTCTACCATGCTGCTTCACATCCCCCAGCCTGCCCCGCCCTGTTTCATTTTCACCCAGTTTCATTTTCCTTATGTTTCAATTATGTTGGTTCATTGTTTCTTTGTCTCATTTCTTCCGGGTTGGTTCACCGTTTCAGTATATAATTTTCCTTTTAATTTATTGCACTTACAATTCAGTCGAGTTGGTTCATTGGTTCGGTGTCATTACTTTTTTTTTTCGCTTGCAGTGTTTCATTTCCTTCGCATTTTACTGTTGTAATATTTCACATGGGGTGGTTCAGTGTTTTAATGTTTCCTTCCCTCCTACTTCATCGCCCTATTGTTTACCTTCAGTTTCTTAGTTGCTTCAGTTTCGTTTCACTTGTTGATTCATTGTTTGTGTTATATTTTCCTTCCATTTCCATTCCTTGATTTTACTGAAGCTAATTTATTGTTCTGTATGTAAGTTTCTTTACGTCTTTAGGCGAGATAAAATGTCGTAATGATGTTGATACACACGGTGGTTTTCGGTTGTGTACAGTGGTTTACTTTTTTAAAAGCATAACTTATTGATTCACTTGATCTCATTTCTGAGCACGATATTTTTTGCAATATTTTCTCGCTTGTGACTTATTATAACTTTTCAGTTATTGTTATTTCATTGTTGCGTAATCAGTCTAACCTGTTTTATTTTGTTTATCAGTCTGTCGATATTTATCTGTATTCTTCAACAGGGTATCTTTGTCTATGTCGATCCTGCTATTCATTTTTCCAGCTGTCTCAACTTACTTCTTTACCAGTCTGTGTTTACTGTATATGCATGTTTCAATGTCTGTCCGTCTCTTTGTCTATTTCCTTTCCTGACTCTCCATCCTGTGAGTGATGACTGACAAAGATTTCCCAAGTCTCTCTCTCTCTCTCTCTCTCTCTCTCTCTCTCTCTCTCTCTCTCTCTCTCTCTCTCTCTCTCTCTCTCTCTCTCTCTCTCTCTCTCTCTCACCAGCTTACTGTGAGATTAAACTCAGGCCTTTGATCTCACGCTTAGGTCGCACGTCATGCCCACCTAAATAACTGCTGCTACTACTCACCTAAATTACTTTCATGCTGAGCTATATAACTTTCGCGCACAACATTATATTTTCTTTCTTATCAAAGTAGTTTCATACATAGCCGAATGCTCTTTTTTTTTTTTTCATATTTTCTGTCTTCAAAGTAGTTTCATGCTCTGTTTAGTAACTTTCTTGCTTAGCTTATTTCATTAATGCTCAGTTAAGCTTTCATGCTCCACCAGATAATTTTCATGCTTCCTTAAAAAAAAAATATCTTCCAAATTAGTTTGGTAAGTAGCAACTTTCGTGCTGTAATAAATAATTAATTCACTGACACCGAAATACCCGTTAGGATCAGCTAAGTATGTATTAAGCTGATTTTGAATAACTCATACTCAGCTAAATAACTTAAATCGTCGACTAAGAAAAACAACGCTTAGATGTATATTTCCTGCTCAGCTAAACGGCTTCCATGTTGAGACAGATTTGAGCTGGGTTAAATTATCTGCATGTTCAGGTCAATATGTGACTCATGCTCGGCTATGCGTTTAATCCACTTAATATGATGTCTTTAATATATATATATATATATATATATATATATATATATATATATATATATATATATGTAAGTCTTGCCACCGTCAGAATCGTATTTACCGCTTAACTGTGACCTTTCAAATTGGATGGATTATATAGAACCTTTTTTTTCTTATCCCCAGTACTAGAGGTTCTCCTTCCCTGAATAAAATCGCTATGAGATATCAAAGATAAAGTAGACGTCATCACATTGCAAGGGATTGAAATTGATAACTGGTGCTGTATTAAGTAGTTCTTGTGTGCTCAGATGGACAGCTTTCTTGAGTGCCTAGACTAGGCTGCTTTCACGCTCAGCCAACACACTCCATACTCAATATTTTATTTCCATCAATGTAGCTCTGTGTTCAGCAATGTACCTTTCATGTTCAGCCGAATTTATTCCCTGCTCATCGGAAAGAGAGAGAGAGAGAGAGATAAGCCCAGACATCATTATTTAGGCATTGGGAACACAGAAGCCTTCTCAAACAGCTTGAAACTTGGACTGAGCAAAAATGAGGAGCAAGTCTCTCTCTCTCTCTCTCTCTCTCTCGCGCGCGCGCGCCTGTGATGTTTAAAGACAGGGTGGGGTAGGGGGTGGTAAAGTGAAACATGGTGTGGTAGGGATAGTTTGAATGAGACAGAAACTAGTAGAGTGAAGCAGAGTTTAAACATAGACAACGCTAAGCCGTTGTAATTCTCCATCTGACCAAGCACATATCCCCACCACCTCCCTGCACACCTAACCAACGCATAACGTCCCTCCCCCTCCCCCAAATATTTTCTTTTAAAGGTGGGCGTAGAGAGAACACCTTGAGGACACTTAACCTGGGCCCCTCAGATTCCTTGCGCAGGTAGCATTGAAATTTCAGGATTTTTTCTATAATTTTTCGTTATTAAAAAAAAAGAAAAAAGAAAAAAAAAAGACAACATTCTACCTATCAAAAGGCACCAGTTCATAGTAGGACACAGAACATGTGAAATTTCATGACTCTATAGTGAATACTTTCTGAATTCTGACCCCGTAACGAAATCTCTACGCCCAGCTGCCCTGTCATCCTGCCGCCCAACTCTACTGACGGACACCTGTTGATCGCAGTGATAACAACACCCTCCTCGACATTGTCAGGTGGAGGATAAAAAGGGTGAGGTGGGCAGGGAGAGAGAGTCTGGAAGAGTGAAGCAATGCGGTAGTGTGAAGTAGGATGAGCCAGCGAGTGACAGTGACGTGGAATGAGGTAGAATGTGGTAATGTGATGTCTATAGCAGTTTAGAAGGATGAGGTTGGGTGAGAGTGTGTGGTAGACTGAGGCAGGGTAAGGATGGCTGACATACGATGTGTTAGGGTGAGAGAGCGAGAGGCAGAGTGTGGTCATATGAGCCAGAGCAAGGCAGGGTGTGACACAGTGAGGGACAGTGAGGTAGGATATGATTGTGTGAAATAGGGAGGGGCAAGATGAGGGAGAACGAGGTGGGGTGAGGTGGATATGAGAGAGTAGGGTAGGGTGAAGAAGGGTGAGGTAGGATGCAACAGTGATGCAGGGTTATACGGGTTAAGGAAGGATGAGGCAGGGAGATGCAGGTGAGGCAATCTGAGGAAGACTTCAACACGGTAGCGGTAGGACGAGGCAGGTGTATGCTGAACTGGGGCGGGAAGGAGGATGAATAGAGCAAGGCATGGCTAGGCAAAGGGCAATAGGATACGCACGGTGAGGCACGCACACTGGGAGGCAGGGAGTGTAACAGGCAGGGACTGGTAGGGTAGGGCAGAATGAAATGCTGGGTGAGGCGGGGTGTGGCGGAGAGATAGGGCTGGTAGGGTGAGGCTGGTCTTGGCGTAAGAAGTGACTGGAAGTATGAGGCAGAGTGTGGTAGAGAAGCAGGAGTGGTAGGGTAAGGCAGAGTGTGGCAGACAGGCAGGGGTGGTAGTGTGAGGCAGTGTGTGGCAGACAGGCAGGGGTGATAGTGTGAGGCACTGTGTGGCAGACAGGTAGGGTGATAGTGTGCGGTAGAGTGTGGCACACTGGCAGGGGTAGTAATGTGAGGCAGTGTGTGGCAGACAGGCAGGGGTGGTAGTGTGAGGCAGTGTGTGACAGACAGGCAGGGTGGTAGTGTAAGGCAGTGTGTGGCAGACAGGCAGGGGTGGTAGTGTGAGGTAGTGTGTGGCAGACAGGCAGGGGTGGTAGTGTGAGGCAGTGTGTGGCAGACAGGCAGGGGTGATAGTGTGAGGCACTGTGTGGCAGACAGGTAGGGTGATAGTGTGCGGTAGAGTGTGGCACACTGGCAGGGGTAGTAATGTGAGGCAGTGTGTGGCAGACAGGCAGGGTGGTAGTGTAAGGCAGTGTGTGGCAGACAGGCAGGGGTGGTAGTGTGAGGCAGTGTGTGGCAGACAGGCAGGGGTGGTAGTGTGAGGTAGTGTGTGGCAGACAGGCAGGGGTGGTAGTGTGAGGCAGTGTGTGGCAGACAGGCAGGGGTGGTAGTGTGAGGCAGTGTGTGGCAGACAGGCAGGGGTGGTAGTGTGAGGTAGTGTGTGGCAGACAGGCAGGGGTGGTAGTGTGAGGCAGTGTGTGGCAGACAGGCAGGGGTGGTAGTGTGAGGCAGTGTGTGGCAGACAGGCAGGGGTGGTAGTGTGAGGTAGTGTGTGGCAGACAGGCAGGGATGGTACTGTGAGGCAGTGTGTGGCAGACATGCAGGGGCGGTACTGTGAGGCAGTGTGTGGCAGACAGGCAGGGGTGGTACTGTGAGACAGTGTGTGGCAGGCAGGAAGGGGTGGTAGTGAGGCAGTGTGTGGCAGACAGGCAGGGGTGGTACTGTGAGACAGTGTGTGGCAGGCAGGAAGGGGTGGTAGTGAGGCAGTGTGTGGCAGACAGGCAGGGGTGGTAGTGTGAAGCAATGTGTGGCAGACAGGCAGGGGTGGTAGTGTGGGGCAGAGTGTGGCAGACAAGCAGAGGTGGTAGTGTGAGGCAATGTGTGGCAGACAGGCAGGGGTGGTAGTGTGAGGCAGTGTGTGGCAGACAGGCAGGGGTGGAAGTGTGAGGCAGTGTGTGGCAGACAGGCGGGGGTGGTAGTGTGAGGCAGTGTGTGGCAGACAGGCAGGGGTGGAAGTGTGAGGCAGTGTGTGGTAGACAGGCAGGGGTGGAAGTGTGAGGCAGTGTGTGGCAGACAGGCAGGGGTGGAAGTGTGAGGCAGTGTGTGGCAGACAGGCAGGGGTGGAAGTGTGAGGCAGTGTGTGGTAGACAGCAGGGATGGTAATGAGGCAGTGTGTGGCAGACATGCAGGGGTGGTAGTGTGAGGCAGTGTGTGGCATACAGGCAGGGGTGGTAGTGTGAGGCAGTGTGGGCAGACAGGCAGGGGTGGTAGTGTGAGGCAGTGTGTGGCAGACATGCAGGGGTGGTAGTGTGAGGCAGTGTGTGGCAGACAGGCAGGGGTGGTACTGTGAGGCAGTGTGTGGCAGGCAGGCAGGGGTGGCAGTGTGGGCAGACAGGCAGGAGTGGTAGTGAGGCAGTTTGTGGCAGACAGGCAGGGGTGGTAGTGTGAGGCAGTATGGGCAGACATGCAGGGGTGGTACTGTTAGGCAGTGTGGGCAGACAGGCAGGGGTGGCAGTGTGAGGCAGCGTATGAGTTAGCAGGGTGTGGGGCAGCAAGGCAGAGACACAGGCTGAGAGAGTGGGGAAGAGATTGAAAGATCAAGGTAGGCCGAGGAAGGATGAAGTAGATCATGATTGAACGAGGCAAAATGTGTGTGTGTGTGTGTGTGAGAGAGAGAGAGAGAGAGAGAGAGAGAGAGGCGATCACGGTGGAATGAGAGGTGTAGTCTTGTAAATTATTCAGTGAGTCGGTTCATAACATGGGCTTGTTTTTATAAAGGGAGAGCAAAAATTACTGTGGCATGAGAGAGGAAGTTCGAAGTTGGAAGGGATAGATACAAGGTAGATGGAAAGACGGATAGATAAGGCAAACGATTGTACACACACACACACACACACACACACACACATATATATATATATATATATATATATATATATATATATATATATATATATATATATATTCCATCCCTCATCCAATCCTACGTTGCCCCATGAGGAGCGTAGGAGCCCGGGGCTTGGCAAGTTAGTCCTGACATTTAAAATGAGTGACCAGCCTCACTCATCCCTAAATGGCATTACGTGAGCAGTAAACCCCAACCATCCCTTGAATATAAACCTTCACCGGCTTAATCCGATTGGAGCGCCTTTATCACCCACTAAATCACCAGGCTCCATAATTTGGTTGTATGGTTACCACCCAGCGTAGTAAATGGTTTTCTGGTGTACAGGAAACCATTTGGCTTGTCACTCAGTGTAGAGTCACCCACAGGTAGAAGAAAGAGGAAACAATGAAGGAAAGAAAGACAGAAGAGGGAGTATAAAGTCACCCGTATTAAGAAGGACGAGGAAAGAATGAAGGAGAGAAAGACAAAAGAGGATGAAAGGAAAAAAGGATGGAGGAAAGGAAAGGGCAGACATCTGAGAGCAGCACTACATAAAGTGAGTGGATGGTGAGAGCCCCCATCTACCACCATACATACCATATATATAGATAGATATGTAGAGTGATAGATAGATAGACAGATAAATAGATATAGATATAGTAGTGTGTGTGTGTGTGGGTGTGTGGGTGTTTTGAGGGGAGAGGGGTTAGCTACATACAGTAGTGCTCTTCCAAACATAATGGAGGTAAGGACTTTCCATCTCATCGAATCCTCTCCCTAACTCCTTTCAGTCCCCCCTCTCTCTCTCTCTCTCTCTCTCTCTCTCTCTCTCTCTCTGTCGTTATACACAACTGGTGAGTTCTAAGTTTGTCTTTGCCTATGCCTAGAACCCTCATTGGAACGGAATAAGTTCAGGCACCTCGAAATCCAAGAACCTTAATTTAAAAAGAAATTCTCGGTAGTTTACAGTCTTTCAGCCTTTATCCCTTTCTGCTCTTGGCGACAGATAATGCCGTATGTGTCTGGTGGTGAAGCTTTGACATTCAGTACAAGACGTAATTAGAGTGTTTGTGTGCACGGCCACAGCAGTAAACCGAACCAGTGCTGGGCCATTACCAGGCTTCACATCTCGGCTGCTTGGGCTTTGCAGGCAGTGTGGTGGCGGCTGACACGCCACTGTCACACCATTGCTAATTGCTGTATCAACACCAATACCACTACGCCAGCACCAACACCAGTACCACTACACCAGCACCAACACAAGTACCATTGCGCCAACACAAACACCAGTACCACTACTCCAGCATCAACACCAATACGCCGTCACTATCACTACGAAAACTCCGCCACCACTACCAACAAAACTGCCATCATCACCACTACCACCAACACTGCCACCATCATCACCGTTACCACCAACACTGCCACAATCACCACCACCACTACCACCAACAGCCACCATCACCACCACCACTACCACCAACACTGCCACCATCATCACCACCACTACCACCAACACTGCCACCATCACCACCACTACCACCAACACTGCCACCATCACCACCACCACTACCACCAACACTGCCACCATCACCACTACCACTACCACCAACACTGCCACCATCATCACCACCAATACCACCAGCACTGCCACCGTCACCATCACTACCACCACCAACATAGCCACCATCACCACCACCACTAACACATTCACCATCACCACCACTGCTACCACCAACACTGCCACCATCATCATCACCACTACCACCAACACTGCTACCATCACCACCACAACTACCACCAACACTGCCACCATCATCATCACCACTACCACCAACACTGCTACCATCACTACCACAACTACCACCAACACTGCCACCATCATCACCCCCACCTCTACCACCACCACTGCCACCAGCATCACCACCACTACCAGCAACACTACCACCATCATCACCACCACTACCACCAACATTGCCACCATCATCACCACCATTACCACTAACACTGCCACCATCACCACCACTACCAGCATCATTGCCACCATCATCACCACTACCACCAACATTGCCACCATCACCACCACTACCACCACCATTGCCACCATCATCACCACTGCCACCATCATCACTACTGCCACCATCATCACCACCACTACCACCAACACTGCCACCATCATCACTACCACCACCACCAACACTGCCACCATCATCACCACCACTACCACCAACACTGCCACCATCATCACCACCACTACCACCAACACTGCCACCATCATCACCTCCACCTCCATCACCAACACTGCCACCATCATCACCACCACTACCACCAACACTGCCACCATGACCACCACTACCGGCATCATTGCCACCACCATCACCACTACCACCAACACTGCCACCATCATCACCACCACTACCACCAACACTGCCACCATCATCACCACCACTACCACTGACACTGCCACCATGACCACCACTACCGGCATCATTGCCACCACCATCACCACTACCACCAACACTGCCACCATCATCACCACCACTACCACCACCACTGCCACCATTATTTCCACCACTACCACCATCATCACAACTACTGCCACAATCATCACCACCACTACCACCAACACTGCCACAATCATCACCACCACTACCACCAACACTGCCACCATCATCACAACTACTGCCACCATCATCACCACCACTACCACCACCACTGCCACCATCATGACAACTATTGCCACCATCATCACCACAACTACCACCAACACTGCCACCATCATCACCACCACTACCACCAACACTCCCACCATCATCACCACCGCTACCACCAACACTGCAACCACCATCACCACTACTACCACCATCACATTCACCATCACAACCACTACCACCAACACTGCCACCATCATCACCATCACTACCACCAACACTGCCACCACCATCACCACCACCACTCCCTCCAACACTGCCACCATAATCACCTCCATCACCAACACTGCCGCCATCACCACCACCACCAACACCATTACCACTACGCCACCGCCACCGCCGCTCTTACCTAGTCCCTTTTGCAGACCTCGGTAACCCGCCAGTTTCCTAGCAGGGGGTAAGGAAAGTGAGTGAGGAAGGAGACAGATTTATAAGCAAGAAAATGTACCAAAACTGTTGCATAAAGAGCATGCTAAAAGAAATGATTGTGGATTTAGGAATGTGTGTGTATTATGAGTACCGGTATGTGATTAGAGAGCATGTTCTGTGCTGAGAGAGAGAGAGAGAGAGAGGGGGGGAGGGGCTTTGAAGAGTGAATGAAGGAAAGGGAGAGACAGAGGAAACAAAGGCGGTGAGAATGCTAAGGGAGACAAGTTGAGAGACTGGGAGAACGCTACTGAGGAAGAGATATTGCTGGGAGTAAGGGACTGAGAAAGAGAGGAGGGAGGATGAGTGGGAGAGAGAGAGAGGGAGACAGAAATAGCAGCGACAGTTACCAGAATAAGTGAGAAGAGGGTGACAGTGTGACAGGTGGAGAGAGAGAGAGAGAGAGAGAGAGAGAGAGAGAGAGAGAGAGAGAATTGTTACGGACTGAAGGAAATACCTGTAGTTTGCTTGATATTCTATAGGGGAATTATATTTTTTGCTTACAGAACTCGGGTTTTCTGCTGATAAATCTTCGTACCCTTTTAACCTTCTCGGCTGCCCCACTAACTATGTTTAGCTTTTGCGGTAAAATTCTGCCATCCTTTAAGAAGATAACTGTTAAATAATATTGTAGTATCGGCCGCGAATATAGATAAGTTCTTTAATCGTACTGGAGAATGATATTGGCGAATGGTGAAGAGAACGTGCCCCAGACCTGATCGCTGTGCCACACCATTGCTTACTACGACACCTATGGAGAGATGCGCATTGCCTAATGATCTTTGTTTTCTGTCGTGCAACTAGGCATCTATCCAGCACTTTTTGTCCCTTATAATTCTTGATGCTTTGAGCAATATTATACCCTGCTTGGTGGTAGGTGGTGGCGACCATCATCCATGCACTTCGTCTTTCACCTTTATCATTCATTTTCTGTGTCTGCCCTCCTCTCTTCCTATTTCTTCCATCTTTCCTGTCACTGTTTACTACTCTTCTTTCATTTTCAAGTGGCTTCACATCGAGTGACAAGCCTAATGGCTTCCTGTAAGCCAGGAAACCACGTACAGCGCTTGGTGGTAACAGTATAACAACCCGTACGTGTTCTCTACGTGTCAGTACGTGGGCTGGCTGGGGGTTAGTGCCCCTCCCCGTAAAACAACTAACTCAAAGACAAGCAGCCGCCCTTACGGGATTATGGCGTCCGGCTGTTGACAGATAGATAGCTACTGTATTAAAATTTTTATGAAAATATACATATATCATAAACAGTGTTAGTTACGTTATTGGGATGAAGTAGTTTGGTATAAAACTCTGCGAAAATAGAGACATGACGGCCTCAGAAACTAGTATTATATACCTATGTGGTGAAAGTCTCATGATGGTATAATATCTTCTCCCTAATCATGTTTTCATTAACTTGTACACCACAGAGGTCAGGCTAATAATAGTGTATAATTCTTCGGGAACGTTCGATCATCATTCTCAGAACTCTGATAGTACAGCGCGGTTGTTCTAACCTGATAGTAATCCCTTACACCTTTGAGCGTAGTTTACGGCCAAGTACAGCCAGACTAGTAAGTGGATTTGACTAATAACCAACGAGACTCATGTCGACTTAATAACAAAGTCTGAACTATTTCCATGCAACCTCGACTTCGCATTCAGGTTCTGGAAGTGGTTAAGTTCCGGCAGATTATCAACAAGCCAATTATAGGTGGCTTCCAGCGACCTTGCCCGAAATATTGGTAGGGTGTTTGACTGTTGTATCTTTAAGTAGCATCGGAAGTATTAGATTAAATGAATCTGGGTCGGGACTTTCGTTGGTCTGAATTTTAATAATGTGTAATAATATATCACAGAGTGCGACACTTTGTGTATGGTAACTTGCCCTTTCTCTTGACTTAACAGAAATCTTCTCTGTGGTAAATGCAGGCTTCATGAAATAGTTTCGGGGAAGGGTATTTCGTCCTGAATGATTAGACGCAGACGAGAGAGAGAGAGAGAGAGATGGTGGAGAGGAGACAGTGAGGGCGGATAGAGCCCGGAATAACGCAGCAGATGACAGGAGCTCCTATTTAAAGCAGCAGGGCTGGCCAAATGGGAGGGTGGTGGGAGACAGACTGCTAGTCTCTCTCTCTCTCTCTCTCTCTCTCTCTCTCTCTCTCTCTCTCTCTCTCTGTATGTGTGTGTGTGTTTTTATATTACGGTATATTGATATGCGGACGCCTAACATCCATTCACTTAATGTAATGTATCTTCAGGTGGTTCTGCTCTGAGTGACAAACCTACTGGTTTCCTGGAACCCAGGAAGCTAGTAACTACGTCAGGTGGTAACCGTATACGGCAACCCAATGAACTCCTGGTATTGTAGTGGGTTATGGCGTTGCAGTTGGATGGGGCCGGTAAGCGTTTATATCCAAGGACTGGTTGGGGTCTATTGCTCACGTAATGCCAGTTAGTGGCGGGCGAGGCAGGTCGGTCTTACTCTAAATGTCGGGGTTGAGTAGCCTAGCCCAAGGCCCCTACGCCCCTGGCAATACAGAATATATTTGTATCTGTGTGTCTGTCTTCTGGGTTTCTACCTGTCTATCTAGACAACTCCTCCGATCGTTTTCTGAGTTGTCCTTATAAAGTGAATCTTGAATTCTACTGGATACTTGCTGAATAGAGAGAGAGAGAGAGAGAGAGAGAGAGAGAGAGAGAGAGAGAGAGATTTCTTGTGTATAGTCTCCTCTTTTCTTTTCTATTCTTTTATCTCTCCATTGTTCCATCCACTTCTTTACCCGTCCCTGCCCCGGAGGGGCTCGGGGACGGGTATTGTTTTCACTCAGTTTGTCTGTCTGTTTGTCTGTCTGTGTGTCAGTCAATCTGTCTGTCAGTCTGTTAACAGCTTTATATGAAACTAATGGTGTGATTTTGACAAAAATTAGAGATGATGGGCTATGATCTTCTGATCACCTGGTTAAAGTTTGGGGCAAATTGGGCCAAGGCTCAGGCTGTAGGTCCAATATATATATATATATATATATATATATATATATATATATATATATATATATATATATATATATATATATATATGTACAGTACAGTATATGTATATATTTACATATACGGGTAAAAAATCATTCTTTCACCATAACTCCTTTCAAATTTATCATATCGACATGAAACAAAAACCTGAAGGTGCATCTTTCAAATCTGCATCCTATAACATGCTTCATTACATCAGGGGGGTCACACCCCCCCCAGTTAGCGGTAGGGGGTCAATGTCAGGTTTGTCGGGCCTAAAATTTCAAATGGGCATCCAGTCTTCAGTTTTCACCCGATTTGCTCCAAATCTGAAAAGTGACATCTGTGAATAGATATCCTGTTGTGTTTATACGTCAGCACTAAAATGACTGCTAGGGACGGGTTTGCTGTGCCTTGACACCGCTTCTTGTTATTCTTCATCTATCCATCCATCATTCAATCCTACATTGCCCCGTGAGGAGTGTAGGAGCCCGGGGCTAGGCAATTGGTCCCGAAATCTGTTTATCAGTTCGTCTCCTCTTTCACACATCTGTCCCTCTTCCTTTCCATTTGTCTATCTATCCATCTATCTGCCATCTTTCTCTTCACGTTTATTTTCATTCAGTAATCTTTTCATCTTTCGTGATTCTCATTTTATATTTCTCGTCCCTCAGCCCATCCATCCACTGTACTCTGTTCATTGGTTCACTGGTTCATTAATTTGTACATATCCTTTATTCATTCCTCTCCATAATTCCTTTATTTTTTATTTTTTTTCGCCAGTTCCTTCAGGCCATCCATTCATCGATTCATTTATTTATTCATCTGCTTTAGCCATTCATTCATTCACTCATGCATATAATCTAGAGAAATATGTTTGGGAGGGTATGCTGGATTATTTTTTACAGTATTGAGACAATGAAGAGCGTCCACAAAGGTTTATGGTCAGAAGCTAGGTGATGAGAGCAAGGTTACCGGGAGGCCTGACACTATCACCAGCTGTCCAGCGAGTTCAAGAGCACTGCCTTATTCAACCGCCTCTTCTCCATCAATATATCCATTCACTCCTCCATCCATCCATTTATTATTCCTTCCATTCATCCACATCGCTGTTCACCCTTTCCATCCTCCCACTCCTCCATCTGTACATCCAGTCACTCCTCCATCCATTCATCCACATTTCTCTCTATCCTTTCCATCCATCCATCCATCCATCCATCCATCCCTTCGTCCATCCATTCACATCCGTCCAGTCATTCCTCTATCCATCCATCCACCCATCCATCCACATGAGGCGGGTGCAGTGTTGGATGAGACGTGGCTGAGAGAGGTGAGCAGGCCATGGGACAGAAGGGGCTCTTTCGAATACACACGGCTCAATTTTAGAGAGAGAGAGAGAGAGCTCAGTGTGAATCCAGATATTGGTGCCATAGTGCGAGCGAGTGGCAGGGGGGATGGGGGAGTGCGAAAGCGGGAAATTGCGAGTATTGGTGAGAGCGAGTGGTGGAAATTGCGTGTGTTTGTGTGCTTGTTGTGGGCGTGTCGGTAAAGGGCCAACGCGAAGGGAAACTACTCCACGGTGCGAGCCACTTGATGCTTGTGTGTGTGTGTGTGTGTGTGTGTGTGTGTGTGTGTGTGTGAATATAAAGAAGTTGGTATGAATTTTGAGAAGTACATAAACCTAATAGCTCTGTGTCTGTCTGTGTGTCTTTTCTCTCTTTTTATATGCATGTATGTATGTGTATATAACAGATAGATAGATAGACAGATAAGTGGATAGAATTTCTCCGTGTGAGTGTGTTTGTTATTACTGGCTAATTTGGAGGGCCAGTGAGTCAGTGTACGTGAGTGTGCACATCGATGCTTTTGAGAGAGAGAGAGAGAGAGAGAGAGAGAGAGAGAGAGAGAGAGAGAGATTGAGAGAGATTGTGTCTGTGTGATATGAATGCTGAATAACTTTTTTTCTTCTTTACTTAACTTCTTTTTCAGCCCTCCTCATCCATTCTGTGTTCCACTTTCTGCTTTCTTTTTTAATGTTATTGTCTCCCTGTTTTTCGTCAGTTAGAGTTCCATTTTTGCCCACTGATTTACGTTTTATCCTAGCTTTACTATCGCTCTCTCACTCTGAAAAGTTAGGCTACCATAGTTGTATCCCATCCTATAGCAATGAGCCTTAGGAGTGACACATCGCTTGCTCCGTCAGTTCTATCCCCCACTGTTTCCTTCCTTTGCCATTTTATTTTCTGTCCCGTTTTCCTCATTTCCCGTCTTTTTCCTTTACTTCTTGTCCTTTCCCTTCACGTCCCGTCCTTTCCCTTCACCTTTCTCCATCCTTTATGTCCCTCCCTCTTTCCTCTTCTTCCCTCTCTCCACCTGTGCCTTTCATCCTCTTCCCCCTCATTCACCTCACAACACTTCCATTTCTTTCTCGTTCCTTCACTTCTCATCTCTCCCCGTCATTCCCCTCTCCATTCTTTTCCGTGTCTTCCCATCCCTCCACTCTCCTCACTTCCATTATCATCCCTTCCCTTCCCATCTCTTAAAATTCCCTCCCTTCAGCTCAGTTCTTTTCACAATTGTATTACTGCTCCTGAAAATGGACTCGTTTCTAAGTAGCGAAGATGACACGAAGACTGGAAGGAAAGTAATTGCGGAAGCTGAATGTGAATCTGTACAAAATGATCTGGATGAGATAATAAATTGGAGTGATAATGGCAGATGAAATTTAATGGAGACGAAACATTAAATATGAATATTGCGTGTTCAGTATCTCACGGACAGAAGTGAAGGATGAGAAAAATATAGGAATTATTATTTATAACGACATCAAAAATTCAAAAACAGTTAATAGCTACCAGCAGCAAGGCAAACAAAACGCTCGGCTTCATCACAAGGAACTTTGATCATAAAATGGCCGATGTAGTCTCTGAGCTTTGTGGGTCATTAGCCAGACCGCGCCAAGAATACTGTGTGCAGCACTGGTCTCCGAACCTTATTGCGGACGTAGACTCGGGCAAGTGCAACACAGAGACAC